>NW_027394278.1:5513430-6113430 GCF_049309525.1 Garra rufa | reverse complement strand
TAAGGTAGTTTAAATACTAGTGTTCTAATAATTTTGGGCACCACTGTAGCGCTGATAATTAATGTAGTGTGAGAATAAGTGAAACCAAAACATACAACAAAAGGTCCATGACTCTGCACCAGAAGTGACAGACACACCAGATGAAGAGCAGTCCTCCTCCAAATGGCCAGGAATCAGCTGAATCAGCTGGGGGTAAAAAACAAAACAAAAACAAATTTAAAACAAAAACTGAAGAAAAATACTACGAACTTTCCTTTAAAAATAAATTTATGTTAGTGTGTCTTAATGTAGAATGAATACTTACTTCCTCTGAAGATTAGAAGATTTTCATTCCCAAAACTTCTGGATCATAAGGGGAAACACACACACAAGCAATCAATTAAATTAAAATTAATTTGTTTGACGTTATCTACTTACTGACAGACATGGGCTTGCGAAAATGTACTCACCGGCTCCATACCAAATCTGGACAGCTGATCCAAAATCCTGGTTTACATAGTATTCTTCTCCATGGAGTCCAATGATCATGCTTTCAGGTCCTCTCTCTGTCAGATGAGTTCACATAACAGTGTTCTTAGGTTACTCATTTTGAAGTTCTGTCACATTTTATGAGTTTGATCTTAAAACTAGCATGGGTGCACGATATGACCATATTATTTCACAATAGTAATATATCACAGTATAGTTATTTATAATATTGTATTTCATTCAACATACGATCAAAGTAGTTACAAACAATAGGCACGTTAAGTACATTTAATGATTTTCTCTTTAGTATTTTGTTGTTTGATTTTAATTAAGACCGACTGGTAACGTTAGGCTTAATTATACTGCTGTAACTTTAAGAAGAAAATGCACAGATCCAGTAACTGACACCTAACCTGGTTTGTTAATCTTGAATCAAAACATTAGTGACTGTATTTAGGTCAATTACATCTTAAGTAAACTGTCTGTATTTGACTATTCAAGTGAGCTGCAGATTTCTTTCACTACATATATTCGGCAAGACATAAATATAACGTTAGCGCCTAGCTGCAGCTAACAGTATTAGTTAATACTAACAAAACACAGTAACACACACTGGTAGGATACTAAGATATGTAATCGCGATTAGTATATCACTTCAGTACCTTAATGTAACTAGCCTAACAGTCTATAGAACTTTATATAATAGTAAAAGGTACTTACCTTTTGCAGTTTGCATGATCTTTAGCTGCTGGTAAAAGTCCATATTCGCGTTTGTTTGTTCTCAATCTTCATCCCACAACCAAAACTCGCTCAAAATATGAATTAAACAGTCAGACGTAAAATAATCCACGTGAATGCCGTTGCTAGAGAAATGACCGAAACAGACTGCAACAGAAGCCGATCAGCATATTCAAATTTAACCGGGAAACGGCTCCCTACTAGTCATTGGCCAGAATAATCAAAGGCAGAGATAATCAAACGCTCATTGGCTGTCGCCAGTACCGTCATAGATTGCAATTTGCCGTGTTTCACTTTCAGCCGGTAATGCGTGATTTAAATAAGAAAGCGCGTCATTAGCTTTTTCAGCATTTAACAACTTGAATTATGCACTGCTTCCCACACTAAATTATCATCCTACTGTATATTCCACCAGAGAGGACTGCAAACGTATTGTCATTTGGACTACTGTGGTATTGCTTTTTGACACGACTAATGCAAATAAATTATACACTCACTCTTTATTGGTTATTTTTTTTCTTTATAAAAATAAAAAAAAATGTAATGCAATACATTTTTATTGCATGGTTACATGATTTGTGGATTTTAAGACTGATTTTCTATTTTATACATATTCTACTTTTTTAGAATTACAGAGTTTTAATGTAAAATACACCTAAATAAAAACTAATAAGATTTACTTTCAAATTACACCGTGTTCCAAATTATTATGCAAATGATATCTTTCTCCGATTTTCATAATTAGTCAATGCAAATGACAGTCAGTATAATTTTTTAAGTTATCAACCATAGGGTATAATTTGAATTTTATTGAACAAACCTCCTAATGATAACAGTATTTATTTCAAAAATAAAAAAAAACTGAAAATGCACTGTTCCAAATTATTATTCACAACAGAGTTAAAACATTTTATAGGTTGTAAAGAACTGAAAATTGGCATTTTCTGAATTTGCAGCATTAGGTGGTCATATTTACTGAAATCAAAAGCTATTTCAATCAAAAACAAGTTACAACTTAACATAGGACCCCTTCTTTGATATCACTATCACAATTCTTGCATCCATTGAACTTGTGAGTTTTTGGAGAGTTTCTGATGGAATATGTTTGCAGGATGTCAGAATAGCCTCCCAGAGCTGCTGTTTTGATGTGAACTGCTTCCCAACCTAATAGATCTTTTGCTTGAGGATGCTCCAAAGGTTCTCAATCTGGTTGAGGTCAGGGGAGGATGGTGGACACACAATGAGTTTCTCATTTTCATACTTTGCCGAGGTCATTTTCACACCTTCAGGGACCCTAAAGTGGCCGAATAGTAGGTTTATGCTCAACTGCAAGCCTCTGAAGGATCCTATACACCTTGATGTTCGCGGGACTCCAGAGGCACCAGCAGCTTCAAATACCTGTTTTCTACTTTGTAATGGCATTTTAGCAGCTGCTCTCTTAATCTGATGAATTTGTCTGGCAGAAACCGTCCTCATTCTGCCTTTTCCTGAACAAACCAGTCTGTGCTCTGAATCAGCCACAAATCTGCACAGTACAATGATCACACTTAAGTTTTTGTGAAATATCTAATGTTTTCATAGCTTGTCCAAGGCATTGTACTATTTGACACTTTTCGGCAGCAGAGAGATCTTTTTTCTTTCCCATATTGCTTGAAACCTGTGGCCTGCTTAATAATGTGGAACATCCTTTCATAAGTAATTTTCCTTTAATTGGGCTCATTTGGCAAACTATTTATCACAGGTGTCTGAGATTCATTTCAGTGATCCAAAGAGCCATGAGACACAATACCATCCATGAGTTTAATTGAAAAACAATTTTTTTTTTATGTTTATGACACTTACATCCAATTTGCATAATAATTTGGAACACGGTGTACAAAAAGAACATTAAATTGTTAGTATAGACATAAACCTTAATGAGCTACATTATTTAATTACAGATTGTTTTTGTAATTTTATGTCAATGTGTAAGTAATTTAAGAAAGTTAATGGAATAATACTTAAAATAATAGTTAAGTTGTTAATTTACAGATATTGTTTGTAATTTTACAAAGTTTTTAACAATTTAAAATAACACAAAAATACTGTAAAAGTAATTTTCCTGTATAAAAAAGAAAAAAAATGTAATTTGCCTTTAATGATATAGGACCTAAAATAACAGTCAAGTTGTTAGTTTACAGATATTGTTAGTAATTAGTGGTGGGCATAGATTTTTTTTTTAAATCTAGATTAATCTCACTGTAATTTTGAAATTAATCTAGATTAAAATGGCTAATTTGAATTCTGCTGAAGGCTATCCGAATATGTGTGCTACCCAAATAATGACTAAAAGGTAGTCTTTGAGAATGGGTTTCTCAAGCCAGGTGGCACATTAGACCAGGCGCTCATCTCCTGTTTCCAAAATGCATCACAAACTGCTTGACAATTGCATTTACAACATAATTAACTATACAAACTTGTGTAACCAAGTACTTCTGCGCAAAAGGCTGCATGACGTGCGCGTTCCCCTTAAATACACAGACGCGTGCGGGCATGGATATCTGTGTGCATAGTCTTCGATTAAACTGCGTTGCTTTTAGAAGCGTCAATTCAGTTGTTGCATATAGTTTAATGTCTTTATTTCGGGATTATCAAAGTAAACTACAGAAAACTACTGTAAAAAAGTTAGTTATTTTCTGTAAAATTAGTAAATTAGTAAAACTGCAGTTCAAACCAAACTTAGCTTATAAATATGCCATTCAAGACGCATATATGTGTTCCCAGATCAAACCTATGCCCACTTGGCCCATAAATATGCCATTCAAGACCCATATATGCATTCCCAGATCAAACCCATGCCCACCTGGCCCATAAATATGTAATGCAGGACCCATATATGTATTCCCAGTTCAAACCCATGTCCACTTGGCCCATAAATATGTCATGCAAGACCCATATATGTATTCCCATATCAAACCCATGTCCACTTGGCCCATAAATATGTCATGCAGGACCCATATATGTATTCCCATATCAAACCCATGCCCACTTGGCCCATAAATATGTCATGCAGGACCCATATATGCGTTCCCAGATCAAACCCATGCCCACTTGGCCCATAAATATGCCATTCAAGACCCATATATGCATTCCCAGATCAAACCCATGCCCACTTGGCCCATAAATATGTCATGCAGGACCCATATATGTATTCCCAGATCAAACCCATGCCCACTTGGCCCATAAATATGTCATGCAGGACCCATATTTGTGTTCCCAGTTCAAACCCATGCCCACTTGGCCTATAAAAATTCTATGCAGGACCCATATGTGCATTTCCAGTTCAAACCCATGCCCACTTGGCCCATAAATATGCCCTGTAGGACCCATATATGCATTCCCAGTTCAAACCCATGCCCACTTGGCCCATAAATATGTCATGCAGGACCCATATATGAGTTCCCAGATCAAACCCATGCCCACTTGGCCCATAAATATGCCATTCAAGACCCATATGTGACCCTGGACCACAAAACCAGTCTTAAGTCGCTGGGGTATATTTGTAGCAATAGCCAAAAAAAACATTGTATGGGTCAAAATTATTGATTTTTCTTTTATGCCAAAAATCATTAGGAAATTAAGTAAAGATCATGTTACATTAAGATTTTTTGTAAAATTCCTACTGTAAACCTATCAAAATGTAATTTTTGATTAGTAATATGCATTGTTAAGAACTTAATTTGGACAACTTTAAAGGTGATTTTCTCAGTATTTTGATTTTTTTGCACCCTCAGATTCCAGATTTTCAAATAGTTGTATCTTGGCCAAATATTGTCCTATCCTAGCAAACTATACATCAATAGAAAGCTTATTCATGAGCTTTCATATGATGTATATATCTCAGTTTTGTAAAATTTAACCTTATGACTGGTTTTGTGGTCCAGAGTCACATATATGCATTCCCAGATCAAACCCATGCCCACTTGGCCCATAAATATGTCATGCAGGACCCATATATGTATTCCCAGATCAAACCCATGCCCACTTGGCCCATAAATATGTCATGAAGGACCCATATTTGTGTTCCCAGTTCAAACCCATGCCCACTTGGCCTATAAAAATTCTATGCAGGACCCATATGTGCATTCCCAGATCAAACCCATGCCCACTTGGCCCATAAATATGCCATGCAGGACCCAAATATGCATTCCCAGTTCAAATCCATGCCCACTTGGCCCATAAATATGTCATGCAGGACCCATATATGCATTCCCAGTTCAAACCCATGCCCACTTGGCCCATAAATATGTCATGCAGGACCCATATTTGTGTTCCCATTTTAAACCCATGCCCACTTGGCCTATAAAAATTCTATGCAGGACCCAAATATGCATTCCCAGTTCAAATCCATGCCCACTTGGCCCATAAATATGTCATGCAGGACCCATATATGCATTCCCAGTTCAAACCCATGCCCACTTGGCCCATAAATATGTCATGCAGGACCCATATTTGTGTTCCCATTTTAAACCCATGCCCACTTGGCCTATAAAAATTCTATGCAGGACCCATATGTGCATTCCCAGTTCAAACCCATGCCCACTTGGCCCATAAATATGCCATGCAGGACCCATATATGCATTCCCAGTTCAAACCCATGCCCACTTGACCCATAAATATGTCATGCAGGACCCATATATGTATTCCCAGATCAAACCCATGCCCACTTGGCCCATAAATATGTCATGCAGGACCCATATTTGTGTTCCCAGTTCAAACCCATGCCCACTTGGCCTATAAAAATTCTATGCAGGACCCATATGTGCATTTCCAGTTCAAACCCATGCCCACTTGGCCCATAAATATGCCATGCAGGACCCATATATGCATTCCCAGTTCAAACCCATGCCCACTTGGCCCATAAATATGCCATGCAGGACCCATATATGCATTCCCAGATAAAACCCATGCCCACTTGGCCCATAAATATGTCATGCAAGACCCATATATGTGTTCCCAGATCAAACCCATGCCCACTTGGCCCATGCCTGTCCCTTATGTGACCCATGTAATCAGCTCATATGGGCTTCCTATGTGGGACTCATACTACAAAACCTACATGGGACCCGCTGATTTCACCCAGCCAAAGCCCATGCCCACACAGTTCCCATGGAACCCGTAGTTAACCCAGCTGGGCCCCACAAGTCATTGCTGGCTGGGATAATAATTCATGCAAAACTCTTCTAACACATTCAGATGTGCATTACTGCATTACAAATAGCATTTTATTCATGCACTTGACAATTTTTTAATGTTTGACAAAGTTTCAGTAACATTGCATCAAACCAGGTTTGTCCGGAGCAGAAACGCTGTTTTCAGAGCTTTGAGACTCTAACATAATAATTCATGCAAAACTCTTCTAACACCTTCAGATGTGCAATACTGCATTGCAAACAGCATTTTATTCATGCACATGACAAACTTTTAATGTTTGACAGAGTTTCAGTAACATTGCATCAAACCAGGTTTGTCCGGAGCAGAAACGCTGTTTTCAGAGCTTTGAGACTCTAACATAATAATTCATGCAAAATTCTTCTAACACCTTCAGATGTGCATTACTGCATTGCAAACAGCATTTTATTCATGCACTTGACAATTGTTTAATGTTTGACAGAGTTTCAGTAACATTGCATCAAACCAGGTTTGTCCGGAGCAGAAACGCTGTTTTCAGAGCTTTGAGAGTCTAACATAATAATTCATGCAAAACTCTTCTAACACCTTCAGATGTGCATTACTGCATTGCAAACAGCATTTTATTCATGCACATGACAAACTTTTAATGTTTGACAGAGTTTCAGTAATATTGCATCAAACCAGGTCTGTCCGGAGCAGAAACGCTGTTTTCAGAGCTTTGAGACTCTAACATAATAATTCATGCAAAACTCTTCTAACACCTTCAGATGTGCATTACTGCATTGCAAACAGCATTTTATTCATGCACATGACAAACTTTTAATGTTTGACAGAGTTTCAGTAACATTGCATCAAACCAGGTTTGTCCGGAGCAGAAACGCTGTTTTCAGAGCTTTGAAACTCTAACATAATAATTCATGCAAAACTCTTCTAACACATTCAGATGTGCATTACTGCATTACAAATAGCATTTTATTCATGCACTTGACAAACTTTTAATGTTTGACAGAGTTTCAGTAACATTGCATCAAACCAGGTTTGTCCGGAGCAGAAACGCTGTTTTCAGAGCTTTGAAACTCTAACATAATAATTCATGCAAAACTCTTCTAACACATTCAGATGTGCATTACTGCATTACAAATAGCATTTTATTCATGCACTTGACAAACTTTTAATGTTTGACAGAGTTTCAGTAACATTGCATCAAACCAGGTTTGTCCGGAGCAGAAACGCTGTTTTCAGAGCTTTGAGACTCTAACATAATAATTCATGCAAAACTCTTCTAACACCTTCAGATGTGCAGTACTGCATTGCAAACAGCATTTTATTCATGCACATGACACATTTTTAATGTTTGACAGAGTTTCAGTAACATTGCATCAAACCAGGTTTGTCCGTAGCAGAAACGCTGTTTTCAGAGCTTTGAGACTCTAACATAATAATTCATGCAAAACTCTTCTAACACCTTCAGATGTGCATTACTGCATTACAAACAGCATTTTATTCATGCACTTGACAATTTTTTAATGTTTGACAAAGTTTCAGTAACATTGCATCAAACCAGGTTTGTCCGGAGCAGAAACGCTGTTTTCAGAGCTTTGAGACTCTAACATAATAATTCATGCAAAACTCTTCTAACACCTTCAGATGTGCATTACTGCATTGCAAACAGCATTTTATTCATGCACATGAAAAACTTTTAATGTTTGACAGAGTTTCAGTAATATTGCATCAAACCAGGTCTGTCCGGTGCAGAAACGCTGTTTTCAGAGCTTTGAGACTCTAACATAATAATTCATGCAAAACTCTTCTAACACCTTCCGATGTGCATTACTGCATTGCAAACAGCATTTTATTCATGCACATGACAAACTTTTAATGTTTGACAGAGTTTCAGTAACATTGCATCAAACCAGGTTTGTCCTGAGCAGAAACGCTGTTTTCAGAGCTTTGAGACTCTAACATAATAATTCATGCAAAACTCTTCTAACACCTTCAGTTGTGCATTACTGCATTGCAAACAGCATTTTATTCATGCACATGACAAACTTTTAATGTTTGACAGAGTTTCAGTAACATTGCATCAAACCAGGTTTGTCCGGAGCAGAAACGCTGTTTTCAGAGCTTTGAAACTCTAACATAATAATTCATGCAAAACTCTTCTAACACATTCACATGTGCATTACTGCATTACAAATAGCATTTTATTCATGCACTTGACAATTTTTTAATGTTTGACAAAGTTTCAGTAACATTGCATCAAACCAGGTTTGTCCGGAGCAGAAACGCTGTTTTCAGAGCTTTGAGACTCTAACATAATAATTCATGCAAAATTCTTCTAACACCTTCAGATGTGCATTACTGCATTGCAAACAGCATTTTATTCATGCACTTGACAATTTTTTAATGTTTGACAGAGTTTCAGTAACATTGCATCAAACCAGGTTTGTCCGGAGCAGAAACGCTGTTTTCAGAGCTTTGAGAGTCTAACATAATAATTCATGCAAAACTCTTCTAACACCTTCAGATGTGCATTACTGCATTGCAAACAGCATTTTATTCATGCACATGACAAACTTTTAATGTTTGACAGAGTTTCAGTAATATTGCATCAAACCAGGTCTGTCCGGAGCAGAAACGCTGTTTTCAGAGCTTTGAGACTCTAACATAATAATTCATGCAAAACTCTTCTAACACCTTCAGATGTGCATTACTGCATTGCAAACAGCATTTTATTCATGCACATGACAAACTTTTAATGTTTGACAGAGTTTCAGTAACATTGCATCAAACCAGGTTTGTCCTGAGCAGAAACGCTGTTTTCAGAGCTTTGAGACTCTAACATAATAATTCATGCAAAACTCTTCTAACACCTTCAGATGTGCATTACTGCATTGCAAACAACATTTTATTCATGCACATGACAAACTTTTAATGTTTGACAGAGTTTCAGTAACATTGCATCAAACCAGGTTTGTCCGGAGCAGAAACGCTGTTTTCAGAGCTTTGAAACTCTAACATAATAATTCATGCAAAACTCTTCTAACACATTCAGATGTGCATTACTGCATTACAAATAGCATTTTATTCATGCACTTGACAAACTTTTAATGTTTGACAGAGTTTCAGTAACATTGCATCAAACCAGGTTTGTCCGGAGCAGAAACGCTGTTTTCAGAGCTTTGAAACTCTAACATAATAATTCATGCAAAACTCTTCTAACACATTCAGATGTGCATTACTGCATTACAAATAGCATTTTATTCATGCACTTGACAAACTTTTAATGTTTGACAGAGTTTCAGTAACATTGCATCAAACCAGGTTTGTCCGGAGCAGAAACGCTGTTTTCAGAGCTTTGAGACTCTAACATAATAATTCATGCAAAACTCTTCTAACACCTTCAGATGTGCAGTACTGCATTGCAAACAGCATTTTATTCATGCACATGACACATTTTTAATGTTTGACAGAGTTTCAGTAACATTGCATCAAACCAGGTTTGTCCGTAGCAGAAACGCTGTTTTCAGAGCTTTGAGACTCTAACATAATAATTCATGCAAAACTCTTCTAACACCTTCAGATGTGCATTACTGCATTACAAACAGCATTTTATTCATGCACTTGACAATTTTTTAATGTTTGACAAAGTTTCAGTAACATTGCATCAAACCAGGTTTGTCCGGAGCAGAAACGCTGTTTTCAGAGCTTTGAGACTCTAACATAATAATTCATGCAAAACTCTTCTAACACCTTCAGATGTGCAATACTGCATTGCAAACAGCATTTTATTCATGCACATGACAAACTTTTAATGTTTGACAGAGTTTCAGTAACATTGCATCAAACCAGGTTTCTCCGGAGCAGAAACGCTGTTTTCAGAGCTTTGAGACTCTAACATAATAATTCATGCAAAACTCTTCTAACACCTTCCGATGTGCATTACTGCATTGCAAACAGCATTTTATTCATGCACATGACAAACTTTTAATGTTTGACAGAGTTTCAGTAACATTGCATCAAACCAGGTTTGTCCTGAGCAGAAACGCTGTTTTCAGAGCTTTGAGACTCTAACATAATAATTCATGCAAAACTCTTCTAACACCTTCAGTTGTGCATTACTGCATTGCAAACAGCATTTTATTCATGCACATGACAAACTTTTAATGTTTGACAGAGTTTCAGTAACATTACATCAAACCAGGTTTGTCCGGAACAGAAACGCTGTTTTCAGAGCTTTGAAACTCTAACATAATAATTCATGCAAAACTCTTCTAACACATTCAGATGTGCATTACTGCATTACAAATAGCATTTTATTCATGCACTTGACAAACTTTTAATGTTTGACAGAGTTTCAGTAACATTGCATCAAACCAGGTTTGTCCGGAGCAGAAACGCTGTTTTCAGAGCTTTGAGACTCTAACATAATAATTCATGCAAAACTCTTCTAACACCTTCAGATGTGCATTACTGCATTGCAAACAGCATTTTATTCATGCACATGACAAACTTTTAATGTTTGACAGAGTTTCAGTAATATTGCATCAAACCAGGTTTGTCCGGAGCAGAAACGCTGTTTTCAGAGCTTTGAGACTCTAACATAATAATTCATGCAAAACTCTTCTAACACCTTCAGATGTGCATTACTGCATTGCAAACAGCATTTTATTCATGCACATGACAAACTTTTAATGTTTGACAGAGTTTCAGTAATATTGCATCAAACCAGGTCTGTCCGGAGCAGAAACGCTGTTTTCAGAGCTTTGAGACTCTAACATAATAATTCATGCAAAACTCTTCTAACACCTTCAGATGTGCATTACTGCATTGCAAACAGCATTTTATTCATGCACATGACAAACTTTTAATGTTTGACGGAGTTTCAGTAACATTGCATCAAACCAGGTTTGTCCTGAGCAGAAACGCTGTTTTCAGAGCTTTGAGACTCTAACATAATAATTCATGCAAAACTCTTCTAACACCTTCAGATGTGCATTACTGCATTGCAAACAGCATTTTATTCATGCACATGACAAACTTTTAATGTTTGACAGAGTTTCAGTAACATTGCATCAAACCAGGTTTGTCCGGAGCAGAAACGCTGTTTTCAGAGCTTTGAAACTCTAACATAATAATTCATGCAAAACTCTTCTAACACCTTCAGATGTGCAGTACTGCATTGCAAACAGCATTTTATTCATGCACATGACAAACTTTTAATGTTTGACAGAGTTTCAGTAATATTGCATCAAACCAGGTCTGTCCGGAGCAGAAACGCTGTTTTCAGAGCTTTGAGACTCTAACATAATAATTCATGCAAAACTCTTCTAACACCTTCAGATGTGCATTACTGCATTGCAAATAGCATTTTATTCATGCACATGACAAACTTTTAATGTTTGACAGAGTTTCAGTAATATTGCATCAAACCAGGTCTGTCCGGAGCAGAAACGCTGTTTTCAGAGCTTTGAGACTCTAACATAATAATTCATGCAAAACTCTTCTAACAGTTTCAGATGTGCATTACTGCATTACAAACAGCATTTTATTCATGCACTTGACAATTTTTTAATGTTTGACAAAGTTTCAGTAACATTGCATCAAACCAGGTTTGTCCGGAGCAGAAACGCTGTTTTCAGAGCTTTGAGAGTCTAACATAATAATTCATGCAAAACTCTTCTAACACCTTCAGATGTGCATAACTGCATTGCAAATAGCATTTTATTCATGCACATGACAAACTTTTAATGTTTGACAGAGTTTCAGTAATATTGCATCAAACCAGGTCTGTCCGGAGCAGAAACGCTGTTTTCAGAGCTTTGAGACTCTAACATAATAATTCATGCAAAACTCTTCTAACACCTTCAGATGTGCATTACTGCATTACAAACAGCATTTTATTCATGCACTTGACAATTTTTTAATGTTTGACAAAGTTTCAGTAACATTGCATCAAACCAGGTTTGTCCGGAGCAGAAACGCTGTTTTCAGAGCTTTGAGAGTCTAACATAATAATTCATGCAAAACTCTTCTAACACCTTCAGATGTGCAATACTGCATTGCAAACAGCATTTTATTCATGCACATGACAAACTTTTAATGTTTGACAGAGTTTCAGTAACATTGCATCAAACCAGGTTTGTCCGGAGCAGAAACGCTGTTTTCAGAGCTTTGAAACTCTAACATAATAATTCATGCAAAACTCTTCTAACACATTCAGATGTGCATTACTGCATTACGAATAGCATTTTATTCATGCACTTGACAAACTTTTAATGTTTGACAGAGTTTCAGTAACATTGCATCAAACCAGGTTTGTCCGGAGCAGAAACGCTGTTTTCAGAGCTTTGAAACTCTAACATAATAATTCATGCAAAACTCTTCTAACACATTCAGATGTGCATTACTGCATTACAAATAGCATTTTATTCATGCACTTGACAAACTTTTAATGTTTGACAGAGTTTCAGTAACATTGCATCAAACCAGGTTTGTCCGGAGCAGAAACGCTGTTTTCAGAGCTTTGAGACTCTAACATAATAATTCATGCAAAACTCTTCTAACACCTTCAGATGTGCAGTACTGCATTGCAAACAGCATTTTATTCATGCACATGACACATTTTTAATGTTTGACAGAGTTTCAGTAACATTGCATCAAACCAGGTTTGTCCGTAGCAGAAACGCTGTTTTCAGAGCATTGAGACTCTAACATAATAATTCATGCAAAACTCCTCTAACACCTTCAGATGTGCATTACTGCATTACAAACAGCATTTTATTCATGCACTTGACAATTTTTTAATGTTTGACAAAGTTTCAGTAACATTGCATCAAACCAGGTTTGTCCGGAGCAGAAACGCTGTTTTCAGAGCATTGAGACTCTAACATAATAATTCATGCAAAACTCCTCTAACACCTTCAGATGTGCATTACTGCATTACAAACAGCATTTTATTCATGCACTTGACAATTTTTTAATGTTTGACAAAGTTTCAGTAACATTGCATCAAACCAGGTTTGTCCGGAGCAGAAACGCTGTTTTCAGAGCTTTGAGACTCTAACATAATAATTCATGCAAAACTCTTCTAACACCTTCAGATGTGCATTATTGCATTGCAAACAGCATTTTATTCATGCACATGAAAAACTTTTAATGTTTGACAGAGTTTCAGTAATATTGCATCAAACCAGGTCTGTCCGGAGCAGAAACGCTGTTTTCAGAGCTTTGAGACTCTAACATAATAATTCATGCAAAACTCTTCTAACACCTTCCGATGTGCATTACTGCATTGCAAACAGCATTTTATTCATGCACATGACAAACTTTTAATGTTTGACAGAGTTTCAGTAACATTGCATCAAACCAGGTTTGTCCTGAGCAGAAACGCTGTTTTCAGAGCTTTGAGACTCTAACATAATAATTCATGCAAAACTCTTCTAACACCTTCAGTTGTGCATTACTGCATTGCAAACAGCATTTTATTCATGCACATGACAAACTTTTAATGTTTGACAGAGTTTCAGTAACATTGCATCAAACCAGGTTTGTCCGGAGCAGAAACGCTGTTTTCAGAGCTTTGAAACTCTAACATAATAATTCATGCAAAACTCTTCTAACACATTCACATGTGCATTACTGCATTACAAATAGCATTTTATTCATGCACTTGACAAACTTTTAATGTTTGACAGAGTTTCAGTAACATTGCATCAAACCAGGTTTGTCGGAGCAGAAACGCTGTTTTCAGAGCTTTGAGACTCTAACATAATAATACATGCAAAACTCGTCTAACACCTTCAGATGTGCATTACTGCATTGCAAACAGCATTTTATTCATGCACATGACAAACTTTTAATGTTTGACAGAGTTTCAGTAATATTGCATCAAACCAGGTTTGTCCGGAGCAGAAACACTGTTTTCAGAGCTTTGAGACTCTAACATAATAATTCATGCAAAACTCTTCTAACACCTTCAGATGTGCATTACTGCATTGCAAACAGCATTTTATTCATGCACATGACAAACTTTTAATGTTTGACAGAGTTTCAGTAATATTGCATCAAACCAGGTCTGTCCGGAGCAGAAACGCTGTTTTCAGAGCTTTGAGACTCTAACATAATAATTCATGCAAAACTCTTCTAACACCTTCAGATGTGCATTACTGCATTGCAAACAGCATTTCATTCATGCACATGACAAACTTTTAATGTTTGACAGAGTTTCAGTAACATTGCATCAAACCAGGTTTGTCCTGAGCAGAAACGCTGTTTTCAGAGCTTTGAGACTCTAACATAATAATTCATGCAAAACTCTTCTAACACCTTCAGATGTGCATTACTGCATTGCAAACAGCATTTTATTCATGCACATGACAAACTTTTAATGTTTGACAGAGTTTCAGTAACATTGCATCAAACCAGGTTTGTCCGGAGCAGAAACGCTGTTTTCAGAGCTTTGAAACTCTAACATAATAATTCATGCAAAACTCTTCTAACACCTTCAGATGTGCAGTACTGCATTGCAAACAGCATTTTATTCATGCACATGACAAACTTTTAATGTTTGACAGAGTTTCAGTAATATTGCATCAAACCAGGTCTGTCCGGAGCAGAAACGCTGTTTTCAGAGCTTTGAGACTCTAACATAATAATTCATGCAAAACTCTTCTAACACCTTCAGATGTGCATTACTGCATTGCAAATAGCATTTTATTCATGCACATGACAAACTTTTAATGTTTGACAGAGTTTCAGTAATATTGCATCAAACCAGGTCTGTCCGGAGCAGAAACGCTGTTTTCAGAGCTTTGAGACTCTAACATAATAATTCATGCAAAACTCTTCTAACAGTTTCAGATGTGCATTACTGCATTGCAAACAGCATTTTATTCATGCACATGACACATTTTTAATGTTTGACAGAGTTTCAGTAACATTGCATCAAACCAGGTTTGTCCGGAGCAGAAACGCTGTTTTCAGAGCTTTGAGACTCTAACATAATAATTCATGCAAAACTCTTCTAACACCTTCAGATGTGCATTACTGCATTGAAAACAGCATTTTATTCATGCACATGACAAACTTTTAATGTTTGACAGAGTTTCAGTAACATTGCATCAAACCAGGTTTGTCCGGAGCAGAAACGCTGTTTTCAGAGCTTTGAAACTCTAACATAATAATTCATGCAAGACTCTTCTAACACATTCAGATGTGCATTACTGCATTACAAATAGCATTTTATTCATGCACTTGACAATTTTTTAATGTTTGACAAAGTTTCAGTAACATTGCATCAAACCAGGTTTGTCCGGAGCAGAAACGCTGTTTTCAGAGCTTTGAGACTCTAACATAATAATTCATGCAAAATTCTTCTAACACCTTCAGATGTGCATTACTGCATTGCAAACAGCATTTTATTCATGCACTTGACAATTTTTTAATGTTTGACAGAGTTTCAGTAACATTGCATCAAACCAGGTTTGTCCGGAGCAGAAACGCTGTTTTCAGAGCTTTGAGACTCTAACATAATAATTCATGCAAAACTCTTCTAACACCTTCAGATGTGCAGTACAGCATTGCAAACAGCATTTTATTCATGCACATGACACATTTTTAATGTTTGACAGAGTTTCAGTAACATTGCATCAAACCAGGTTTGTCCGTAGCAGAAACGCTGTTTTCAGAGCTTTGAGACTCTAACATAATAATTCATGCAAAACTCTTCTAACACCTTCAGATGTGCATTACTGCATTACAAACAGCATTTTATTCATGCACTTGACAATTTTTTAATGTTTGACAAAGTTTCAGTAACATTGCATCAAACCAGGTTTGTCCTGAGCAGAAACGCTGTTTTCAGAGCTTTGAGACTCTAACATAATAATTCATGCAAAACTCTTCTAACACCTTCAGTTGTGCATTACTGCATTGCAAACAGCATTTTATTCATGCACATGACAAACTTTTAATGTTTGACAGAGTTTCAGTAACATTGCATCAAACCAGGTTTGTCCGGAGCAGAAACGCTGTTTTCAGAGCTTTGAAACTCTAACATAATAATTCATGCAAAACTCTTCTAACACATTCAGATGTGCATTACTGCATTACAAATAGCATTTTATTCATGCACTTGACAAACTTTTAATGTTTGACAGAGTTTCAGTAACATTGCATCAAACCAGGTTTGTCCGGAGCAGAAACGCTGTTTTCAGAGCTTTGAGACTCTAACATAATAATTCATGCAAAACTCTTCTAACACCTTCAGATGTGCATTACTGCATTGCAAACAGCATTTTATTCATGCACATGACAAACTTTTAATGTTTGACAGAGTTTCAGTAACATTGCATCAAACCAGGTTTGTCCGGAGCAGAAACGCTGTTTTCAGAGCTTTGAGACTCTAACATAATAATTCATGCAAAACTCTTCTAACACCTTCAGTTGTGCATTACTGCATTGCAAACAGCATTTTATTCATGCACATGACAAACTTTTAATGTTTGACAGAGTTTCAGTAACATTGCATCAAACCAGGTTTGTCCGGAGCAGAAACGCTGTTTTCAGAGCTTTGAAACTCTAACATAATAATTCATGCAAAACTCTTCTAACACATTCACATGTGCATTACTGCATTACAAATAGCATTTTATTCATGCACTTGACAAACTTTTAATGTTTGACAGAGTTTCAGTAACATTGCATCAAACCAGGTTTGTCCGGAGCAGAAACGCTGTTTTCAGAGCTTTGAGACTCTAACATAATAATTCATGCAAAACTCTTCTAACACCTTCAGATGTGCATTACTGCATTGCAAACAGCATTTTATTCATGCACATGACAAACTTTTAATGTTTGACAGAGTTTCAGTAACATTGCATCAAACCAGGTTTGTCCGGAGCAGAAACGCTGTTTTCAGAGCTTTGAGACTCTAACATAATAATTCATGCAAAATTCTTCTAACACCTTCAGATGTGCATTACTGCATTGCAAACAGCATTTTATTCATGCACTTGACAATTTTTTAATGTTTGACAGAGTTTCAGTAACATTGCATCAAACCAAGTTTGTCCGGAGCAGAAACGCTGTTTTCAGAGCTTTGAGAGTCTAACATAATAATTCATGCAAAACTCTTCTAACACCTTCAGATGTGCATTACTGCATTGCAAACAGCATTTTATTCATGCACATGACAAACTTTTAATGTTTGACAGAGTTTCAGTAATATTGCATCAAACCAGGTCTGTCCGGAGCAGAAACGCTGTTTTCAGAGCTTTGAGACTCTAACATAATAATTCATGCAAAACTCTTCTAACACCTTCAGATGTGCATTACTGCATTGCAAACAGCATTTTATTCATGCACATGACAAACTTTTAATGTTTGACAGAGTTTCAGTAACATTGCATCAAACCAGGTTTGTCCTGAGCAGAAACGCTGTTTTCAGAGCTTTGAGATTCTAACATAATAATTCATGCAAAACTCTTCTAACACCTTCAGATGTGCATTACTGCATTGCAAACAGCATTTTATTCATGCACATGACAAACTTTTAATGTTTGACAGAGTTTCAGTAACATTGCATCAAACCAGGTTTGTCCGGAGCAGAAACGCTGTTTTCAGAGCTTTGAAACTCTAACATAATAATTCATGCAAAACTCTTCTAACACATTCAGATGTGCATTACTGCATTACAAATAGCATTTTATTCATGCACTTGACAAACTTTTAATGTTTGACAGAGTTTCAGTAACATTGCATCAAACCAGGTTTGTCCAGAGCAGAAACGCTGTTTTCAGAGCTTTGAAACTCTAACATAATAATTCATGCAAAACTCTTCTAACACATTCAGATGTGCATTACTGCATTACAAATAGCATTTTATTCATGCACTTGACAAACTTTTAATGTTTGACAGAGTTTCAGTAACATTGCATCAAACCAGGTTTGTCCGGAGCAGAAACGCTGTTTTCAGAGCTTTGAGACTCTAACATAATAATTCATGCAAAACTCTTCTAACACCTTCAGATGTGCAGTACTGCATTGCAAACAGCATTTTATTCATGCACATGACACATTTTTAATGTTTGACAGAGTTTCAGTAACATTGCATCAAACCAGGTTTGTCCGTAGCAGAAACGCTGTTTTCAGAGCTTTGAGACTCTAACATAATAATTCATGCAAAACTCTTCTAACACCTTCAGATGTGCATTACTGCATTACAAACAGCATTTTATTCATGCACTTGACAATTTTTTAATGTTTGACAAAGTTTCAGTAACATTGCATCAAACCAGGTTTGTCCGGAGCAGAAACGCTGTTTTCAGAGCTTTGAGACTCTAACATAATAATTCATGCAAAACTCTTCTAACACCTTCAGATGTGCAATACTGCATTGCAAACAGCATTTTATTCATGCACATGACAAACTTTTAATGTTTGACAGAGTTTCAGTAACATTGCATCAAACCAGGTTTGTCCGGAGCAGAAACGCTGTTTTCAGAGCTTTGAGACTCTAACATAATAATTCATGCAAAACTCTTCTAACACCTTCAGATGTGCATTACTGCATTGCAAACAGCATTTTATTCATGCACATGACAAACTTTTAATGTTTGACAGAGTTTCAGTAACATTGCATCAAACCAGGTCTGTCCGGAGCAGAAACGCTGTTTTCAGAGCTTTGAGACTCTAACATAATAATTAATGCAAAACTCTTCTAACACCTTCAGATGTGCATTACTGCATTGCAAACAGCATTTTATTCATGCACATGACAAACTTTTAATGTTTGACAGAGTTTCAGTAACATTGCATCAAACCAGGTTTGTCCTGAGCAGAAACGCTGTTTTCAGAGCTTTGAGACTCTAACATAATAATTCATGCAAAACTCTTCTAACACCTTCAGATGTGCATTACTGCATTGCAAACAGCATTTTATTCATGCACATGACAAACTTTTAATGTTTGACAGAGTTTCAGTAACATTGCATCAAACCAGGTTTGTCCGGAGCAGAAACGCTGTTTTCAGAGCTTTGAAACTCTAACATAATAATTCATACAAAACTCTTCTAACACATTCAGATGTGCATTACTGCATTACAAATAGCATTTTATTCATGCACTTGACGAACTTTTAATGTTTGACAGAGTTTCAGTAACATTGCATCAAACCAGGTTTGTCCGGAGCAGAAACGCTGTTTTCAGAGCTTTGAAACTCTAACATAATAATTCATGCAAAACTCTTCTAACACATTCAGATGTGCATTACTGCATTACAAATAGCATTTTATTCATGCACTTGACAAACTTTTAATGTTTGACAGAGTTTCAGTAACATTGCATCAAACCAGGTTTGTCCGGAGCAGAAACGCTATTTTCAGAGCTTTGAAACTCTAACATAATAATTCATGCAAAACTCTTCTAACACATTCAGATGTGCATTACTGCATTACAAATAGCATTTTATTCATGCACTTGACAAACTTTTAATGTTTGACAGAGTTTCAGTAACATTGCATCAAACCAGGTTTGTCCGGAGCAGAAACGCTGTTTTCAGAGTTTTGAGACTCTAACATAATAATTCATGCAAAACTCTTCTAACACCTTCAGATGTGCATTACTGCATTGCAAACAGCATTTTATTCATGCACATGACAAACTTTTAATGTTTGACAGAGTTTCAGTAACATTGCATCAAACCAGGTTTGTCCGGAGCAGAAACGCTGTTTTCAGAGCTTTGAAACTCTAACATAATAATTCATGCAAAACTCTTCTAACACATTCAGATGTGCATTACTGCATTACAAATAGCATTTTATTCATGCACTTGACAAACTTTTAATGTTTGACAGAGTTTCAGTAACATTGCATCAAACCAGGTTTGTCCGGAGCAGAAACGCTGTTTTCAGAGCTTTGAGACTCTAACATAATAATTCATGCAAAACTCTTCTAACACCTTCAGATGTGCAGTACTGCATTGCAAACAGCATTTTATTCATGCACATGACAAACTTTTAATGTTTGACAGAGTTTCAGTAATATTGCATCAAACCAGGTCTGTCCGGAGCAGAAACGCTGTTTTCAGAGCTTTGAGACTCTAACATAATAATTCATGCAAAACTCTTCTAACACCTTCAGATGTGCATTACTGCATTGCAAATAGCATTTTATTCATGCACATGACAAACTTTTAATGTTTGACAGAGTTTCAGTAATATTGCATCAAACCAGGTCTGTCCGGAGCAGAAACGCTGTTTTCAGAGCTTTGAGACTCTAACATAATAATTCATGCAAAACTCTTCTAACACTTTCAGATGTGCATTACTGCATTGCAAACAGCATTTTATTCATGCACATGACACATTTTTAATGTTTGACAGAGTTTCAGTAACATTGCATCAAACCAGGTTTGTCCGGAGCAGAAACGCTGTTTTCAGAGCTTTGAGACTCTAACATAATAATTCATGCAAAACTCTTCTAACACCTTCAGATGTGCATTACTGCATTGAAAACAGCATTTTATTCATGCACATGACAAACTTTTAATGTTTGACAGAGTTTCAGTAACATTGCATCAAACCAGGTTTGTCCGGAGCAGAAACGCTGTTTTCAGAGCTTTGAGACTCTAACATAATAATTCATGCAAAATTCTTCTAACACCTTCAGATGTGCATTACTGCATTGCAAACAGCATTTTATTCATGCACTTGACAATTTTTTAATGTTTGACAGAGTTTCAGTAACATTGCATCAATCCAGGTTTGTCCGGAGCAGAAACGCTGTTTTCAGAGCTTTGAGACTCTAACATAATAATTCATGCAAAACTCTTCTAACACCTTCAGATGTGCATTACTGCATTGAAAACAGCATTTTATTCATGCACATGACAAACTTTTAATGTTTGACAGAGTTTCAGTAATATTGCATCAAACCAGGTCTGTCCGGAGCAGAAACGCTGTTTTCAGAGCTTTGAGAGTCTAACATAATAATTCATGCAAAACTCTTCTAACACCTTCAGATGTGCATTACTGCATTGCAAACAGCATTTTATTCATGCACATGACAAACTTTTAATGTTTGACAGAGTTTCAGTAACATTGCATCAAACCAGGTCTGTCCGGAGCAGAAACGCTGTTTTCAGAGCTTTGAGACTCTAACATAATAATTCATGCAAAACTCTTCTAACACCTTCAGATGTGCATTACTGCATTGCAAACAGCATTTTATTCATGCACATGACAAACTTTTAATGTTTGACAGAGTTTCAGTAACATTGCATCAAACCAGGTTTGTCCTGAGCAGAAACGCTGTTTTCAGAGCTTTGAGACTCTAACATAATAATTCATGCAAAACTCTTCTAACACCTTCAGATGTGCATTACTGCATTGCAAACAGCATTTTATTCATGCACATGACAAACTTTTAATGTTTGACAGAGTTTCAGTAACATTGCATCAAACCAGGTTTGTCCGGAGCAGAAACGCTGTTTTCAGAGCTTTGAAACTTTAACATAATAATTCATGCAAAACTCTTCTAACACATTCAGATGTGCATTACTGCATTACAAATAGCATTTTATTCATGCACTTGACAAACTTTTAATGTTTGACAGAGTTTCAGTAACATTGCATCAAACCAGGTTTGTCCGGAGCAGAAACGCTGTTTTCAGAGCTTTGAAACTCTAACATAATAATTCATGCAAAACTCTTCTAACACATTCAGATGTGCAGTACTGCATTGCAAACAGCATTTTATTCATGCACATGACACATTTTTAATGTTTGACAGAGTTTCAGTAACATTGCATCAAACCAGGTTTGTCCGTAGCAGAAACGCTGTTTTCAGAGCTTTGAGACTCTAACATAATAATTCATGCAAAACTCTTCTAACACCTTCAGATGTGCATTACTGCATTACAAACAGCATTTTATTCATGCACTTGACAATTTTTTAATGTTTGACAAAGTTTCAGTAACATTGCATCAAACCAGGTTTGTCCGGAGCAGAAACGCTGTTTTCAGAGCTTTGAGACTCTAACATAATAATTCATGCATAACTCTTCTAACACCTTCAGATGTGCAATACTGCATTGCAAACAGCATTTTATTCATGCACATGACAAACTTTTAATGTTTGACAGAGTTTCAGTAACATTGCATCAAACCAGGTTTGTCCGGAGCAGAAACGCTGTTTTCAGAGCTTTGAGACTCTAACATAATAATTCATGCAAAATTCTTCTAACACCTTCAGATGTGCATTACTGCATTGCAAACAGCATTTTATTCATGCACTTGACAATTTTTTAATGTTTGACAGAGTTTCAGTAACATTGCATCAAACCAGGTTTGTCCGGAGCAGAAACGCTGTTTTCAGAGCTTTGAGAGTCTAACATAATAATTCATGCAAAACTCTTCTAACACCTTCAGATGTGCAACACTGCATTGCAAACAGCATTTTATTCATGCACATGACAAACTTTTAATGTTTGACAGAGTTTCAGTAATATTGCATCAAACCAGGTCTGTCCGGAGCAGAAACGCTGTTTTCAGAGCTTTGAGACTCTAACATAATAATTCATGCAAAACTCTTCTAACACCTTCAGATGTGCATTACTGCATTGCAAATAGCATTTTATTCATGCACATGACAAACTTTTAATGTTTGACAGAGTTTCAGTAATATTGCATCAAACCAGGTCTGTCCGGAGCAGAAACGCTGTTTTCAGAGCTTTGAGACTCTAACATAATAATTCATGCAAAACTCTTCTAACAGTTTCAGATGTGCATTACTGCATTGCAAACAGCATTTTATTCATGCACATGACACATTTTTAATGTTTGACAGAGTTTCAGTAACATTGCATCAAACCAGGTTTGTCCGGAGCAGAAACGCTGTTTTCAGAGCTTTGAGACTCTAACATAATAATTCATGCAAAACTCTTCTAACACCTTCAGATGTGCATTACTGCATTGAAAACAGCATTTTATTCATGCACATGACAAACTTTTAATGTTTGACAGAGTTTCAGTAACATTGCATCAAACCAGGTTTGTCCGGAGCAGAAACGCTGTTTTCAGAGCTTTGAAACTCTAACATAATAATTCATGCAAAACTCTTCTAACACATTCAGATGTGCATTACTGCATTACAAATAGCATTTTATTCATGCACTTGACAATTTTTTAATGTTTGACAAAGTTTCAGTAACATTGCATCAAACCAGGTTTGTCCGGAGCAGAAACGCTGTTTTCAGAGCTTTGAGACTCTAACATAATAATTCATGCAAAATTCTTCTAACACCTTCAGATGTGCATTACTGCATTGCAAACAGCATTTTATTCATGCACTTGACAATTTTTTAATGTTTGACAGAGTTTCAGTAACATTGCATCAAACCAGGTTTGTCCGGAGCAGAAACGCTGTTTTCAGAGCTTTGAGACTCTAACATAATAATTCATGCAAAACTCTTCTAACACCTTCAGATGTGCAGTACTGCATTGCAAACAGCATTTTATTCATGCACATGACACATTTTTAATGTTTGACAGAGTTTCAGTAACATTGCATCAAACCAGGTTTGTCCGTAGCAGAAACGCTGTTTTCAGAGCTTTGAGACTCTAACATAATAATTCATGCAAAACTCTTCTAACACCTTCAGATGTGCATTACTGCATTACAAACAGCATTTTATTCATGCACTTGACAATTTTTTAATGTTTGACAAAGTTTCAGTAACATTGCATCAAACCAGGTTTGTCCTGAGCAGAAACGCTGTTTTCAGAGCTTTGAGACTCTAACATAATAATTCATGCAAAACTCTTCTAACACCTTCAGTTGTGCATTACTGCATTGCAAACAGCATTTTATTCATGCACATGACAAACTTTTAATGTTTGACAGAGTTTCAGTAACATTGCATCAAACCAGGTTTGTCCGGAGCAGAAACGCTGTTTTCAGAGCTTTGAAACTCTAACATAATAATTCATGCAAAACTCTTCTAACACATTCAGATGTGCATTACTGCATTACAAATAGCATTTTATTCATGCACTTGACAAACTTTTAATGTTTGACAGAGTTTCAGTAACATTGCATCAAACCAGGTTTGTCCGGAGCAGAAACGCTGTTTTCAGAGCTTTGAGACTCTAACATAATAATTCATGCAAAACTCTTCTAACACCTTCAGATGTGCATTACTGCATTGCAAACAGCATTTTATTCATGCACATGACAAACTTTTAATGTTTGACAGAGTTTCAGTAACATTGCATCAAACCAGGTTTGTCCGGAGCAGAAACGCTGTTTTCAGAGCTTTGAGACTCTAACATAATAATTCATGCAAAACTCTTCTAACACCTTCAGTTGTGCATTACTGCATTGCAAACAGCATTTTATTCATGCACATGACAAACTTTTAATGTTTGACAGAGTTTCAGTAACATTGCATCAAACCAGGTTTGTCCGGAGCAGAAACGCTGTTTTCAGAGCTTTGAAACTCTAACATAATAATTCATGCAAAACTCTTCTAACACATTCACATGTGCATTACTGCATTACAAATAGCATTTTATTCATGCACTTGACAAACTTTTAATGTTTGACAGAGTTTCAGTAACATTGCATCAAACCAGGTTTGTCCGGAGCAGAAACGCTGTTTTCAGAGCTTTGAGACTCTAACATAATAATTCATGCAAAACTCTTCTAACACCTTCAGATGTGCATTACTGCATTGCAAACAGCATTTTATTCATGCACATGACAAACTTTTAATGTTTGACAGAGTTTCAGTAACATTGCATCAAACCAGGTTTGTCCGGAGCAGAAACGCTGTTTTCAGAGCTTTGAGACTCTAACATAATAATTCATGCAAAATTCTTCTAACACCTTCAGATGTGCATTACTGCATTGCAAACAGCATTTTATTCATGCACTTGACAATTTTTTAATGTTTGACAGAGTTTCAGTAACATTGCATCAAACCAAGTTTGTCCGGAGCAGAAACGCTGTTTTCAGAGCTTTGAGAGTCTAACATAATAATTCATGCAAAACTCTTCTAACACCTTCAGATGTGCATTACTGCATTGCAAACAGCATTTTATTCATGCACATGACAAACTTTTAATGTTTGACAGAGTTTCAGTAATATTGCATCAAACCAGGTCTGTCCGGAGCAGAAACGCTGTTTTCAGAGCTTTGAGACTCTAACATAATAATTCATGCAAAACTCTTCTAACACCTTCAGATGTGCATTACTGCATTGCAAACAGCATTTTATTCATGCACATGACAAACTTTTAATGTTTGACAGAGTTTCAGTAACATTGCATCAAACCAGGTTTGTCCTGAGCAGAAACGCTGTTTTCAGAGCTTTGAGATTCTAACATAATAATTCATGCAAAACTCTTCTAACACCTTCAGATGTGCATTACTGCATTGCAAACAGCATTTTATTCATGCACATGACAAACTTTTAATGTTTGACAGAGTTTCAGTAACATTGCATCAAACCAGGTTTGTCCGGAGCAGAAACGCTGTTTTCAGAGCTTTGAAACTCTAACATAATAATTCATGCAAAACTCTTCTAACACATTCAGATGTGCATTACTGCATTACAAATAGCATTTTATTCATGCACTTGACAAACTTTTAATGTTTGACAGAGTTTCAGTAACATTGCATCAAACCAGGTTTGTCCAGAGCAGAAACGCTGTTTTCAGAGCTTTGAAACTCTAACATAATAATTCATGCAAAACTCTTCTAACACATTCAGATGTGCATTACTGCATTACAAATAGCATTTTATTCATGCACTTGACAAACTTTTAATGTTTGACAGAGTTTCAGTAACATTGCATCAAACCAGGTTTGTCCGGAGCAGAAACGCTGTTTTCAGAGCTTTGAGACTCTAACATAATAATTCATGCAAAACTCTTCTAACACCTTCAGATGTGCAGTACTGCATTGCAAACAGCATTTTATTCATGCACATGACACATTTTTAATGTTTGACAGAGTTTCAGTAACATTGCATCAAACCAGGTTTGTCCGTAGCAGAAACGCTGTTTTCAGAGCTTTGAGACTCTAACATAATAATTCATGCAAAACTCTTCTAACACCTTCAGATGTGCATTACTGCATTACAAACAGCATTTTATTCATGCACTTGACAATTTTTTAATGTTTGACAAAGTTTCAGTAACATTGCATCAAACCAGGTTTGTCCGGAGCAGAAACGCTGTTTTCAGAGCTTTGAGACTCTAACATAATAATTCATGCAAAACTCTTCTAACACCTTCAGATGTGCAATACTGCATTGCAAACAGCATTTTATTCATGCACATGACAAACTTTTAATGTTTGACAGAGTTTCAGTAACATTGCATCAAACCAGGTTTGTCCGGAGCAGAAACGCTGTTTTCAGAGCTTTGAGACTCTAACATAATAATTCATGCAAAACTCTTCTAACACCTTCAGATGTGCATTACTGCATTGCAAACAGCATTTTATTCATGCACATGACAAACTTTTAATGTTTGACAGAGTTTCAGTAACATTGCATCAAACCAGGTCTGTCCGGAGCAGAAACGCTGTTTTCAGAGCTTTGAGACTCTAACATAATAATTAATGCAAAACTCTTCTAACACCTTCAGATGTGCATTACTGCATTGCAAACAGCATTTTATTCATGCACATGACAAACTTTTAATGTTTGACAGAGTTTCAGTAACATTGCATCAAACCAGGTTTGTCCTGAGCAGAAACGCTGTTTTCAGAGCTTTGAGACTCTAACATAATAATTCATGCAAAACTCTTCTAACACCTTCAGATGTGCATTACTGCATTGCAAACAGCATTTTATTCATGCACATGACAAACTTTTAATGTTTGACAGAGTTTCAGTAACATTGCATCAAACCAGGTTTGTCCGGAGCAGAAACGCTGTTTTCAGAGCTTTGAAACTCTAACATAATAATTCATACAAAACTCTTCTAACACATTCAGATGTGCATTACTGCATTACAAATAGCATTTTATTCATGCACTTGACGAACTTTTAATGTTTGACAGAGTTTCAGTAACATTGCATCAAACCAGGTTTGTCCGGAGCAGAAACGCTGTTTTCAGAGCTTTGAAACTCTAACATAATAATTCATGCAAAACTCTTCTAACACATTCAGATGTGCATTACTGCATTACAAATAGCATTTTATTCATGCACTTGACAAACTTTTAATGTTTGACAGAGTTTCAGTAACATTGCATCAAACCAGGTTTGTCCGGAGCAGAAACGCTATTTTCAGAGCTTTGAAACTCTAACATAATAATTCATGCAAAACTCTTCTAACACATTCAGATGTGCATTACTGCATTACAAATAGCATTTTATTCATGCACTTGACAAACTTTTAATGTTTGACAGAGTTTCAGTAACATTGCATCAAACCAGGTTTGTCCGGAGCAGAAACGCTGTTTTCAGAGTTTTGAGACTCTAACATAATAATTCATGCAAAACTCTTCTAACACCTTCAGATGTGCATTACTGCATTGCAAACAGCATTTTATTCATGCACATGACAAACTTTTAATGTTTGACAGAGTTTCAGTAACATTGCATCAAACCAGGTTTGTCCGGAGCAGAAACGCTGTTTTCAGAGCTTTGAAACTCTAACATAATAATTCATGCAAAACTCTTCTAACACATTCAGATGTGCATTACTGCATTACAAATAGCATTTTATTCATGCACTTGACAAACTTTTAATGTTTGACAGAGTTTCAGTAACATTGCATCAAACCAGGTTTGTCCGGAGCAGAAACGCTGTTGTCAGAGCTTTGAGACTCTAACATAATAATTCATGCAAAACTCTTCTAACACCTTCAGATGTGCAGTACTGCATTGCAAACAGCATTTTATTCATGCACATGACAAACTTTTAATGTTTGACAGAGTTTCAGTAATATTGCATCAAACCAGGTCTGTCCGGAGCAGAAACGCTGTTTTCAGAGCTTTGAGACTCTAACATAATAATTCATGCAAAACTCTTCTAACACCTTCAGATGTGCATTACTGCATTGCAAATAGCATTTTATTCATGCACATGACAAACTTTTAATGTTTGACAGAGTTTCAGTAATATTGCATCAAACCAGGTCTGTCCGGAGCAGAAACGCTGTTTTCAGAGCTTTGAGACTCTAACATAATAATTCATGCAAAACTCTTCTAACACTTTCAGATGTGCATTACTGCATTGCAAACAGCATTTTATTCATGCACATGACACATTTTTAATGTTTGACAGAGTTTCAGTAACATTGCATCAAACCAGGTTTGTCCGGAGCAGAAACGCTGTTTTCAGAGCTTTGAGACTCTAACATAATAATTCATGCAAAACTCTTCTAACACCTTCAGATGTGCATTACTGCATTGAAAACAGCATTTTATTCATGCACATGACAAACTTTTAATGTTTGACAGAGTTTCAGTAACATTGCATCAAACCAGGTTTGTCCGGAGCAGAAACGCTGTTTTCAGAGCTTTGAGACTCTAACATAATAATTCATGCAAAATTCTTCTAACACCTTCAGATGTGCATTACTGCATTGCAAACAGCATTTTATTCATGCACTTGACAATTTTTTAATGTTTGACAGAGTTTCAGTAACATTGCATCAATCCAGGTTTGTCCGGAGCAGAAACGCTGTTTTCAGAGCTTTGAGACTCTAACATAATAATTCATGCAAAACTCTTCTAACACCTTCAGATGTGCATTACTGCATTGAAAACAGCATTTTATTCATGCACATGACAAACTTTTAATGTTTGACAGAGTTTCAGTAATATTGCATCAAACCAGGTCTGTCCGGAGCAGAAACGCTGTTTTCAGAGCTTTGAGAGTCTAACATAATAATTCATGCAAAACTCTTCTAACACCTTCAGATGTGCATTACTGCATTGCAAACAGCATTTTATTCATGCACATGACAAACTTTTAATGTTTGACAGA
The DNA here is from genome assembly GCF_049309525.1 of Garra rufa. Lineage (NCBI taxonomy): Eukaryota > Metazoa > Chordata > Actinopteri > Cypriniformes > Cyprinidae > Garra > Garra rufa. The sequence goes on along the minus strand of NW_027394278.1, from coordinate 6,084,043 downwards.
GTTTCAGTAACATTGCATCAAACCAGGTCTGTCCGGAGCAGAAACGCTGTTTTCAGAGCTTTGAGACTCTAACATAATAATTCATGCAAAACTCTTCTAACACCTTCAGATGTGCATTACTGCATTGCAAACAGCATTTTATTCATGCACATGACAAACTTTTAATGTTTGACAGAGTTTCAGTAACATTGCATCAAACCAGGTTTGTCCTGAGCAGAAACGCTGTTTTCAGAGCTTTGAGACTCTAACATAATAATTCATGCAAAACTCTTCTAACACCTTCAGATGTGCATTACTGCATTGCAAACAGCATTTTATTCATGCACATGACAAACTTTTAATGTTTGACAGAGTTTCAGTAACATTGCATCAAACCAGGTTTGTCCGGAGCAGAAACGCTGTTTTCAGAGCTTTGAAACTTTAACATAATAATTCATGCAAAACTCTTCTAACACATTCAGATGTGCATTACTGCATTACAAATAGCATTTTATTCATGCACTTGACAAACTTTTAATGTTTGACAGAGTTTCAGTAACATTGCATCAAACCAGGTTTGTCCGGAGCAGAAACGCTGTTTTCAGAGCTTTGAAACTCTAACATAATAATTCATGCAAAACTCTTCTAACACATTCAGATGTGCAGTACTGCATTGCAAACAGCATTTTATTCATGCACATGACACATTTTTAATGTTTGACAGAGTTTCAGTAACATTGCATCAAACCAGGTTTGTCCGTAGCAGAAACGCTGTTTTCAGAGCTTTGAGACTCTAACATAATAATTCATGCAAAACTCTTCTAACACCTTCAGATGTGCATTACTGCATTACAAACAGCATTTTATTCATGCACATGACAAACTTTTAATGTTTGACAGAGTTTCAGTAACATTGCATCAAACCAGGTTTGTCCGGAGCAGAAACGCTGTTTTCAGAGCTTTGAAACTCTTACATAATAATTCATGCAAAACTCTTCTAACACATTCAGATGTGCATTACTGCATTACAAATAGCATTTTATTCATGCACTTGACAAACTTTTAATGTTTGACAGAGTTTCAGTAACATTGCATCAAACCAGGTTTGTCCGGAGCAGAAACGCTGTTTTCAGAGCTTTGAGACTCTAACATAATAATTCATGCAAAACTCTTCTAACACCTTCAGATGTGCAGTACTGCATTGCAAACAGCATTTTATTCATGCACATGACACATTTTTAATGTTTGACAGAGTTTCAGTAACATTGCATCAAACCAGGTTTGTCCGGAGCAGAAACGCTGTTTTCAGAGCTTTGAGACTCTAACATAATAATTCATGCAAAACTCTTCTAACACCTTCAGATGTGCATTACTGCATTACAAACAGCATTTTATTCATGCACTTGACAATTTTTTAATGTTTGACAAAGTTTCAGTAACATTGCATCAAACCAGGTTTGTCCGGAGCAGAAACGCTGTTTTCAGAGCTTTGAGACTCTAACATAATAATTCATGCAAAACTCTTCTAACACCTTCAGATGTGCAATACTGCATTGCAAACAGCATTTTATTCATGCACATGACAAACTTTTAATGTTTGACAGAGTTTCAGTAACATTGCATCAAACCAGGTTTGTCCGGAGCAGAAACGCTGTTTTCAGAGCTTTGAGACTCTAACATAATAATTCATGCAAAATTCTTCTAACACCTTCAGATGTGCATTACTGCATTGCAAACAGCATTTTATTCATGCACTTGACAATTTTTTAATGTTTGACAGAGTTTCAGTAACATTGCATCAATCCAGGTTTGTCCGGAGCAGAAACGCTGTTTTCAGAGCTTTGAGAGTCTAACATAATAATTCATGCAAAACTCTTCTAACACCTTCAGATGTGCATTACTGCATTACAAATAGCATTTTATTCATGCACTTGACAAACTTTTAATGTTTGACAGAGTTTCAGTAACATTGCATCAAACCAGGTTTGTCCGGAGCAGAAACGCTGTTTTCAGAGTTTTGAGACTCTAACATAATAATTCATGCAAAACTCTTCTAACACCTTCAGATGTGCATTACTGCATTGCAAACAGCATTTTATTCATGCACATGACATACTTTTAATGTTTGACAGAGTTTCAGTAATATTGCATCAAACCAGGTTTGTCCGGAGCAGAAACGCTGTTTTCACAGCTTTGAGACTCTAACATAATAATTCTGCAAAACTCTTCTAACACCTTCAGATGTGCATTACTGCATTGAAAACAGCATTTTATTCATGCACATGACAAACTTTTAATGTTTGACAGAGTTTCAGTAACATTGCATCAAACCAGGTTTGTCCGGAGCAGAAACGCTGTTTTCAGAGCTTTGAAACTCTAACATAATAATTCATGCAAAACTCTTCTAACACATTCAGATGTGCATTACTGCATTGCAAACAGCATTTTATTCATGCACATGACAAACTTTTAATGTTTGACAGAGTTTCAGTAATATTGCATCAAACCAGGTCTGTCCGGAGCAGAAACGCTGTTTTCAGAGCTTTGAGACTCTAACATAATAATTCATGCAAAACTCTTCTAACACCTTCAGATGTGCATTACTGCATTGCAAATAGCATTTTATTCATGCACATGACAAACTTTTAATGTTTGACAGAGTTTCAGTAATATTGCATCAAACCAGGTCTGTCCGGAGCAGAAACGCTGTTTTCAGAGCTTTGAGACTCTAACATAATAATTCATGCAAAACTCTTCTAACACTTTCAGATGTGCATTACTGCATTGCAAACAGCATTTTATTCATGCACATGACACATTTTTAATGTTTGACAGAGTTTCAGTAACATTGCATCAAACCAGGTTTGTCCGGAGCAGAAACGCTGTTTTCAGAGCTTTGAGACTCTAACATAATAATTCATGCAAAACTCTTCTAACACCTTCAGATGTGCATTACTGCATTACAAACAGCATTTTATTCATGCACTTGACAATTTTTTAATGTTTGACAAAGTTTCAGTAACATTGCATCAAACCAGGTTTGTCCGGAGCAGAAACGCTGTTTTCAGAGCTTTGAGACTCTAACATAATAATTCATGCAAAACTCTTCTAACACCTTCAGATGTGCAATACTGCATTGCAAACAGCATTTTATTCATGCACATGACAAACTTTTAATGTTTGACAGAGTTTCAGTAACATTGCATCAAACCAGGTTTGTCCGGAGCAGAAACGCTGTTTTCAGAGCTTTGAGACTCTAACATAATAATTCATGCAAAATTCTTCTAACACCTTCAGATGTGCATTACTGCATTGCAAACAGCATTTTATTCATGCACTTGACAATTTTTTAATGTTTGACAGAGTTTCAGTAACATTGCATCAATCCAGGTTTGTCCGGAGCAGAAACGCTGTTTTCAGAGCTTTGAGAGTCTAACATAATAATTCATGCAAAACTCTTCTAACACCTTCAGATGTGCATTACTGCATTGAAAACAGCATTTTATTCATGCACATGACAAACTTTTAATGTTTGACAGAGTTTCAGTAATATTGCATCAAACCAGGTCTGTCCGGAGCAGAAACGCTGTTTTCAGAGCTTTGAGACTCTAACATAATAATTCATGCAAAACTCTTCTAACACCTTCAGATGTGCATTACTGCATTGCAAACAGCATTTTATTCATGCACATGACAAACTTTTAATGTTTGACAGAGTTTCAGTAACATTGCATCAAACCAGGTTTGTCCGGAGCAGAAACGCTGTTTTCAGAGTTTTGAGACTCTAACATAATAATTCATGCAAAACTCTTCTAACACCTTCAGATGTGCATTACTGCATTGCAAACAGCATTTTATTCATGCACATGACAAACTTTTAATGTTTGACAGAGTTTCAGTAATATTGCATCAAACCAGGTTTGTCCGGAGCAGAAACGCTGTTTTCACAGCTTTGAGACTCTAACATAATAATTCATGCAAAACTCTTCTAACACCTTCAGATGTGCATTACTGCATTGAAAACAGCATTTTATTCATGCACATGACAAACTTTTAATGTTTGACAGAGTTTCAGTAACATTGCATCAAACCAGGTTTGTCCGGAGCAGAAACGCTGTTTTCAGAGCTTTGAAACTCTTACATAATAATTCATGCAAAACTCTTCTAACACATTCAGATGTGCATTACTGCATTACAAATAGCATTTTATTCATGCACTTGACAAACTTTTAATGTTTGACAGAGTTTCAGTAACATTGCATCAAACCAGGTTTGTCCGGAGCAGAAACGCTGTTTTCAGAGCTTTGAGACTCTAACATAATAATTCATGCAAAACTCTTCTAACACCTTCAGATGTGCAGTACTGCATTGCAAACAGCATTTTATTCATGCACATGACACATTTTTAATGTTTGACAGAGTTTCAGTAACATTGCATCAAACCAGGTTTGTCCGGAGCAGAAACGCTGTTTTCAGAGCTTTGAGACTCTAACATAATAATTCATGCAAAACTCTTCTAACACCTTCAGATGTGCATTACTGCATTACAAACAGCATTTTATTCATGCACTTGACAATTTTTTAATGTTTGACAAAGTTTCAGTAACATTGCATCAAACCAGGTTTGTCCGGAGCAGAAACGCTGTTTTCAGAGCTTTGAGACTCTAACATAATAATTCATGCAAAACTCTTCTAACACCTTCAGATGTGCAATACTGCATTGCAAACAGCATTTTATTCATGCACATGACAAACTTTTAATGTTTGACAGAGTTTCAGTAACATTGCATCAAACCAGGTTTGTCCGGAGCAGAAACGCTGTTTTCAGAGCTTTGAGACTCTAACATAATAATTCATGCAAAATTCTTCTAACACCTTCAGATGTGCATTACTGCATTGCAAACAGCATTTTATTCATGCACTTGACAATTTTTTAATGTTTGACAGAGTTTCAGTAACATTGCATCAATCCAGGTTTGTCCGGAGCAGAAACGCTGTTTTCAGAGCTTTGAGAGTCTAACATAATAATTCATGCAAAACTCTTCTAACACCTTCAGATGTGCATTACTGCATTGCAAACAGCATTTTATTCATGCACATGACAAACTTTTAATGTTTGACAGAGTTTCAGTAATATTGCATCAAACCAGGTCTGTCCGGAGCAGAAACGCTGTTTTCAGAGCTTTGAGACTCTAACATAATAATTCATGCAAAACTCTTCTAACACATTCAGATGTGCATTACTGCATTACAAATAGCATTTTATTCATGCACTTGACAAACTTTTAATGTTTGACAGAGTTTCAGTAACATTGCATCAAACCAGGTTTGTCCGGAGCAGAAACGCTGTTTTCAGAGCTTTGAGACTCTAACATAATAATTCATGCAAAACTCTTCTAACACCTTCAGATGTGCAGTACTGCATTGCAAACAGCATTTTATTCATGCACATGACACATTTTTAATGTTTGACAGAGTTTCAGTAACATTGCATCAAACCAGGTTTGTCCGTAGCAGAAACGCTGTTTTCAGAGCTTTGAGACTCTAACATAATAATTCATGCAAAACTCTTCTAACACCTTCAGATGTGCAACACTGCATTGCAAACAGCATTTTATTCATGCACATGACAAACTTTTAATGTTTGACAGAGTTTCAGTAATATTGCATCAAACCAGGTCTGTCCGGAGCAGAAACGCTGTTTTCAGAGCTTTGAGACTCTAACATAATAATTCATGCAAAACTCTTCTAACACCTTCAGATGTGCATTACTGCATTGCAAACAGCATTTTATTCATGCACATGACAAACTTTTAATGTTTGACAGAGTTTCAGTAACATTGCATCAAACCAGGTTTGTCCGGAGCAGAAACGCTGTTTTCAGAGCTTTGAAACTCTAACATAATAATTCATGCAAAACTCTTCTAACACATTCAGATGTGCATTACTGCATTACAAATAGCATTTTATTCATGCACTTGACAAACTTTTAATGTTTGACAGAGTTTCAGTAACATTGCATCAAACCAGGTTTGTCCGGAGCAGAAACGCTGTTTTCAGAGTTTTGAGACTCTAACATAATAATTCATGCAAAACTCTTCTAACACCTTCAGATGTGCATTACTGCATTGCAAACAGCATTTTATTCATGCACATGACAAACTTTTAATGTTTGACAGAGTTTCAGTAATATTGCATCAAACCAGGTTTGTCCGGAGCAGAAACGCTGTTTTCACAGCTTTGAGACTCTAACATAATAATTCTGCAAAACTCTTCTAACACCTTCAGATGTGCATTACTGCATTGAAAACAGCATTTTATTCATGCACATGACAAACTTTTAATGTTTGACAGAGTTTCAGTAACATTGCATCAAACCAGGTTTGTCCGGAGCAGAAACGCTGTTTTCAGAGCTTTGAAACTCTAACATAATAATTCATGCAAAACTCTTCTAACACATTCAGATGTGCATTACTGCATTACAAATAGCATTTTATTCATGCACTTGACAAACTTTTAATGTTTGACAGAGTTTCAGTAACATTGCATCAAACCAGGTTTGTCCGGAGCAGAAACGCTGTTTTCAGAGCTTTGAGACTCTAACATAATAATTCATGCAAAACTCTTCTAACACCTTCAGATGTGCAGTACTGCATTGCAAACAGCATTTTATTCATGCACATGACAAACTTTTAATGTTTGACAGAGTTTCAGTAATATTGCATCAAACCAGGTCTGTCCGGAGCAGAAACGCTGTTTTCAGAGCTTTGAGACTCTAACATAATAATTCATGCAAAACTCTTCTAACACCTTCAGATGTGCATTACTGCATTGCAAATAGCATTTTATTCATGCACATGACAAACTTTTAATGTTTGACAGAGTTTCAGTAATATTGCATCAAACCAGGTCTGTCCGGAGCAGAAACGCTGTTTTCAGAGCTTTGAGACTCTAACATAATAATTCATGCAAAACTCTTCTAACACTTTCAGATGTGCATTACTGCATTGCAAACAGCATTTTATTCATGCACATGACACATTTTTAATGTTTGACAGAGTTTCAGTAACATTGCATCAAACCAGGTTTGTCCGGAGCAGAAACGCTGTTTTCAGAGCTTTGAGACTCTAACATAATAATTCATGCAAAACTCTTCTAACACCTTCAGATGTGCATTACTGCATTACAAACAGCATTTTATTCATGCACTTGACAATTTTTTAATGTTTGACAAAGTTTCAGTAACATTGCATCAAACCAGGTTTGTCCGGAGCAGAAACGCTGTTTTCAGAGCTTTGAGACTCTAACATAATAATTCATGCAAAACTCTTCTAACACCTTCAGATGTGCAATACTGCATTGCAAACAGCATTTTATTCATGCACATGACAAACTTTTAATGTTTGACAGAGTTTCAGTAACATTGCATCAAACCAGGTTTGTCCGGAGCAGAAACGCTGTTTTCAGAGCTTTGAGACTCTAACATAATAATTCATGCAAAATTCTTCTAACACCTTCAGATGTGCATTACTGCAATGCAAACAGCATTTTATTCATGCACTTGACAATTTTTTAATGTTTGACAGAGTTTCAGTAACATTGCATCAATCCAGGTTTGTCCGGAGCAGAAACGCTGTTTTCAGAGCTTTGAGAGTCTAACATAATAATTCATGCAAAACTCTTCTAACACCTTCAGATGTGCATTACTGCATTGAAAACAGCATTTTATTCATGCACATGACAAACTTTTAATGTTTGACAGAGTTTCAGTAATATTGCATCAAACCAGGTCTGTCCGGAGCAGAAACGCTGTTTTCAGAGCTTTGAGACTCTAACATAATAATTCATGCAAAACTCTTCTAACACCTTCAGATGTGCATTACTGCATTGCAAACAGCATTTTATTCATGCACATGACAAACTTTTAATGTTTGACAGAGTTTCAGTAACATTGCATCAAACCAGGTTTGTCCTGAGCAGAAACGCTGTTTTCAGAGCTTTGAGACTCTAACATAATAATTCATGCAAAACTCTTCTAACACCTTCAGATGTGCATTACTGCATTGCAAACAGCATTTTATTCATGCACATGACAAACTTTTAATGTTTGACAGAGTTTCAGTAACATTGCATCAAACCAGGTTTGTCCGGAGCAGAAACGCTGTTTTCAGAGTTTTGAGACTCTAACATAATAATTCATGCAAAACTCTTCTAACACCTTCAGATGTGCATTACTGCATTGCAAACAGCATTTTATTCATGCACATGACAAACTTTTAATGTTTGACAGAGTTTCAGTAATATTGCATCAAACCAGGTTTGTCCGGAGCAGAAACGCTGTTTTCACAGCTTTGAGACTCTAACATAATAATTCATGCAAAACTCTTCTAACACCTTCAGATGTGCATTACTGCATTGAAAACAGCATTTTATTCATGCACATGACAAACTTTTAATGTTTGACAGAGTTTCAGTAACATTGCATCAAACCAGGTTTGTCCGGAGCAGAAACGCTGTTTTCAGAGCTTTGAAACTCTTACATAATAATTCATGCAAAACTCTTCTAACACATTCAGATGTGCATTACTGCATTACAAATAGCATTTTATTCATGCACTTGACAAACTTTTAATGTTTGACAGAGTTTCAGTAACATTGCATCAAACCAGGTTTGTCCGGAGCAGAAACGCTGTTTTCAGAGCTTTGAGACTCTAACATAATAATTCATGCAAAACTCTTCTAACACCTTCAGATGTGCAGTACTGCATTGCAAACAGCATTTTATTCATGCACATGACACATTTTTAATGTTTGACAGAGTTTCAGTAACATTGCATCAAACCAGGTTTGTCCGGAGCAGAAACGCTGTTTTCAGAGCTTTGAGACTCTAACATAATAATTCATGCAAAATTCTTCTAACACCTTCAGATGTGCATTACTGCATTGCAAACAGCATTTTATTCATGCACTTGACAATTTTTTAATGTTTGACAGAGTTTCAGTAACATTGCATCAATCCAGGTTTGTCCGGAGCAGAAACGCTGTTTTCAGAGCTTTGAGAGTCTAACATAATAATTCATGCAAAACTCTTCTAACACCTTCAGATGTGCATTACTGCATTGCAAACAGCATTTTATTCATGCACATGACAAACTTTTAATGTTTGACAGAGTTTCAGTAATATTGCATCAAACCAGGTCTGTCCGGAGCAGAAACGCTGTTTTCAGAGCTTTGAGACTCTAACATAATAATTCATGCAAAACTCTTCTAACACCTTCAGATGTGCATTACTGCATTGCAAACAGCATTTTATTCATGCACATGACAAACTTTTAATGTTTGACAGAGTTTCAGTAACATTGCATCAAACCAGGTTTGTCCTGAGCAGAAACGCTGTTTTCAGAGCTTTGAGACTCTAACATAATAATTCATGCAAAACTCTTCTAACACCTTCAGATGTGCATTACTGCATTGCAAACAGCATTTTATTCATGCACATGACAAACTTTTAATGTTTGACAGAGTTTCAGTAACATTGCATCAAACCAGGTTTGTCCGGAGCAGAAACGCTGTTTTCAGAGCTTTGAGACTCTAACATAATAATTCATGCAAAATTCTTCTAACACCTTCAGATGTGCATTACTGCATTGCAAACAGCATTTTATTCATGCACTTGACAATTTTTTAATGTTTGACAGAGTTTCAGTAACATTGCATCAATCCAGGTTTGTCCGGAGCAGAAACGCTGTTTTCAGAGCTTTGAGAGTCTAACATAATAATTCATGCAAAACTCTTCTAACACCTTCAGATGTGCATTACTGCATTGCAAACAGCATTTTATTCATGCACATGACAAACTTTTAATGTTTGACAGAGTTTCAGTAATATTGCATCAAACCAGGTCTGTCCGGAGCAGAAACGCTGTTTTCAGAGCTTTGAGACTCTAACATAATAATTCATGCAAAACTCTTCTAACACCTTCAGATGTGCATTACTGCATTGCAAACAGCATTTTATTCATGCACATGACAAACTTTTAATGTTTGACAGAGTTTCAGTAACATTGCATCAAACCAGGTTTGTCCTGAGCAGAAACGCTGTTTTCAGAGCTTTGAGACTCTAACATAATAATTCATGCAAAACTCTTCTAACACCTTCAGATGTGCATTACTGCATTGCAAACAGCATTTTATTCATGCACATGACAAACTTTTAATGTTTGACAGAGTTTCAGTAACATTGCATCAAACCAGGTTTGTCCGGAGCAGAAACGCTGTTTTCAGAGCTTTGAAACTCTAACATAATAATTCATGCAAAACTCTTCTAACACATTCAGTTGTGCATTACTGCATTACAAATAGCATTTTATTCATGCACTTGACAAACTTTTAATGTTTGACAGAGTTTCAGTAATATTGCATCAAACCAGGTTTGTCCGGAGCAGAAACGCTGTTTTCACAGCTTTGAGACTCTAACATAATAATTCATTCAAAACTCTTCTAACACCTTCAGATGTGCATTACTGCATTGAAAACAGCATTTTATTCATGCACATGACAAACTTTTAATGTTTGACAGAGTTTCAGTAACATTGCATCAAACCAGGTTTGTCCGGAGCAGAAACGCTGTTTTCAGAGCTTTGAAACTCTTACATAATAATTCATGCAAAACTCTTCTAACACATTCAGATGTGCATTACTGCATTACAAATAGCATTTTATTCATGCACTTGACAAACTTTTAATGTTTGACAGAGTTTCAGTAACATTGCATCAAACCAGGTTTGTCCGGAGCAGAAACGCTGTTTTCAGAGCTTTGAGACTCTAACATAATAATTCATGCAAAACTCTTCTAACACCTTCAGATGTGCAGTACTGCATTGCAAACAGCATTTTATTCATGCACATGACACATTTTTAATGTTTGACAGAGTTTCAGTAACATTGCATCAAACCAGGTTTGTCCGGAGCAGAAACGCTGTTTTCAGAGCTTTGAGACTCTAACATAATAATTCATGCAAAACTCTTCTAACACCTTCAGATGTGCATTACTGCATTACAAACAGCATTTTATTCATGCACTTGACAATTTTTTAATGTTTGACAAAGTTTCAGTAACATTGCATCAAACCAGGTTTGTCCGGAGCAGAAACGCTGTTTTCAGAGCTTTGAGACTCTAACATAATAATTCATGCAAAACTCTTCTAACACCTTCAGATGTGCAATACTGCATTGAAAACAGCATTTTATTCATGCACATGACAAACTTTTAATGTTTGACAGAGTTTCAGTAACATTGCATCAAACCAGGTTTGTCCTGAGCAGAAACGCTGTTTTCAGAGCTTTGAAACTCTAACATAATAATTCATGCAAAACTCTTCTAACACATTCAGATGTGCATTACTGCATTACAAATAGCATTTTATTCATGCACTTGACAAACTTTTAATGTTTGACAGAGTTTCAGTAACATTGCATCAAACCAGGTTTGTCCGGAGCAGAAACGCTGTTTTCAGAGCTTTGAGACTCTAACATAATAATTCATGCAAAACTCTTCTAACACCTTCAGATGTGCAGTACTGCATTGCAAACAGCATTTTATTCATGCACATGACAAACTTTTAATGTTTGACAGAGTTTCAGTAATATTGCATCAAACCAGGTCTGTCCGGAGCAGAAACGCTGTTTTCAGAGCTTTGAGACTCTAACATAATAATTCATGCAAAACTCTTCTAACACCTTCAGATGTGCATTACTGCATTGCAAATAGCATTTTATTCATGCACATGACAAACTTTTAATGTTTGACAGAGTTTCAGTAATATTGCATCAAACCAGGTCTGTCCGGAGCAGAAACGCTGTTTTCAGAGCTTTGAGACTCTAACATAATAATTCATGCAAAACTCTTCTAACACTTTCAGATGTGCATTACTGCATTGCAAACAGCATTTTATTCATGCACATGACACATTTTTAATGTTTGACAGAGTTTCAGTAACATTGCATCAAACCAGGTTTGTCCGGAGCAGAAACGCTGTTTTCAGAGCTTTGAGACTCTAACATAATAATTCATGCAAAACTCTTCTAACACCTTCAGATGTGCATTACTGCATTACAAACAGCATTTTATTCATGCACTTGACAATTTTTTAATGTTTGACAAAGTTTCAGTAACATTGCATCAAACCAGGTTTGTCCGGAGCAGAAACGCTGTTTTCAGAGCTTTGAGACTCTAACATAATAATTCATGCAAAACTCTTCTAACACCTTCAGATGTGCAATACTGCATTGCAAACAGCATTTTATTCATGCACATGACAAACTTTTAATGTTTGACAGAGTTTCAGTTACATTGCATCAAACCAGGTTTGTCCGGAGCAGAAACGCTGTTTTCAGAGCTTTGAGACTCTAACATAATAATTCATGCAAAATTCTTCTAACACCTTCAGATGTGCATTACTGCATTGCAAACAGCATTTTATTCATGCACTTGACAATGTTTTAATGTTTGACAGAGTTTCAGTAACATTGCATCAATCCAGGTTTGTCCGGAGCAGAAACGCTGTTTTCAGAGCTTTGAGAGTCTAACATAATAATTCATGCAAAACTCTTCTAACACCTTCAGATGTGCATTACTGCATTGAAAACAGCATTTTATTCATGCACATGACAAACTTTTAATGTTTGACAGAGTTTCAGTAATATTGCATCAAACCAGGTCTGTCCGGAGCAGAAACGCTGTTTTCAGAGCTTTGAGACTCTAACATAATAATTCATGCAAAACTCTTCTAACACCTTCAGATGTGCATTACTGCATTGCAATCAGCATTTTATTCATGCACATGACAAACTTTTAATGTTTGACAGAGTTTCAGTAACATTGCATCAAACCAGGTTTGTCCGGAGCAGAAACGCTGTTTTCAGAGCTTTGAAACTCTAACATAATAATTCATGCAAAACTCTTCTAACACATTCAGTTGTGCATTACTGCATTACAAATAGCATTTTATTCATGCACTTGACAAACTTTTAATGTTTGACAGAGTTTCAGTAACATTGCATCAAACCAGGTTTGTCCGGAGCAGAAACGCTGTTTTCAGAGTTTTGAGACTCTAACATAATAATTCATGCAAAACTCTTCTAACACCTTCAGATGTGCATTACTGCATTGCAAACAGCATTTTATTCATGCACATGACAAACTTTTAATGTTTGACAGAGTTTCAGTAATATTGCATCAAACCAGGTTTGTCCGGAGCAGAAACGCTGTTTTCACAGCTTTGAGACTCTAACATAATAATTCATGCAAAACTCTTCTAACACCTTCAGATGTGCATTACTGCATTGAAAACAGCATTTTATTCATGCACATGACAAACTTTTAATGTTTGACAGAGTTTCAGTAACATTGCATCAAACCAGGTTTGTCCGGAGCAGAAACGCTGTTTTCAGAGCTTTGAGAGTCTAACATAATAATTCATGCAAAACTCTTCTAACACCTTCAGATGTGCATTACTGCATTGCAAACAGCATTTTATTCATGCACATGAAAAACTTTTAATGTTTGACAGAGTTTCAGTAATATTGCATCAAACCAGGTCTGTCCGGAGCAGAAACGCTGTTTTCAGAGCTTTGAGACTCTAACATAATAATTCATGCAAAACTCTTCTAACACCTTCCGATGTGCATTACTGCATTGCAAACAGCATTTTATTCATGCACATGACAAACTTTTAATGTTTGACAGAGTTTCAGTAACATTGCATCAAACCAGGTTTGTCCTGAGCAGAAACGCTGTTTTCAGAGCTTTGAGACTCTAACATAATAATTCAGGCAAAACTCTTCTAACACCTTCAGTTGTGCATTACTGCATTGCAAACAGCATTTTATTCATGCACATGACAAACTTTTAATGTTTGACAGAGTTTCAGTAACATTGCATCAAACCAGGTTTGTCCGGAGCAGAAACGCTGTTTTCAGAGCTTTGAAACTCTAACATAATAATTCATGCAAAACTCTTCTAACACATTCAGATGTGCATTACTGCATTACAAATAGCATTTTATTCATGCACTTGACAAACTTTTCATGTTTGACAGAGTTTCAGTAACATTGCATCAAACCAGGTTTGTCCGGAGCAGAAACTCTGTTTTCAGAGCTTTGAGACTCTAACATAATAATTCATGCAAAACTCTTCTAACACCTTCAGATGTGCATTACTGCATTGCAAACAGCATTTTATTCATGCACATGACAAACTTTTAATGTTTGACAGAGTTTCAGTAATATTGCATCAAACCAGGTTTGTCCGGAGCAGAAACGCTGTTTTCAGAGCTTTGAGACTCTAACATAATAATTCATGCAAAACTCTTCTAACACCTTCAGATGTGCATTACTGCATTGCAAACAGCATTTTATTCATGCACATGACAAACTTTTAATGTTTGACAGAGTTTCAGTAATATTGCATCAAACCAGGTCTGTCCGGAGCAGAAACGCTGTTTTCAGAGCTTTGAGACTCTAACATAATAATTCATGCAAAACTCTTCTAACACCTTCAGATGTGCATTACTGCATTGCAAACAGCATTTTATTCATGCACATGACAAACTTTTAATGTTTGACAGAGTTTCAGTAACATTGCATCAAACCAGGTTTGTCCGGAGCAGAAACGCTGTTTTCAGAGCTTTGAGACTCTAACATAATAATTCATGCAAAACTCTTCTAACACCTTCAGATGTGCAGTACTGCATTGCAAACAGCATTTTATTCATGCACATGACACATTTTTAATGTTTGACAGAGTTTCAGTAACATTGCATCAAACCAGGTTTGTCCGGAGCAGAAACGCTGTTTTCAGAGCTTTGAGACTCTAACATAATAATTCATGCAAAACTCTTCTAACACCTTCAGATGTGCATTACTGCATTACAAACAGCATTTTATTCATGCACTTGACAATTTTTTAATGTTTGACAAAGTTTCAGTAACATTGCATCAAACCAGGTTTGTCCGGAGCAGAAACGCTGTTTTCAGAGCTTTGAGACTCTAACATAATAATTCATGCAAAACTCTTCTAACACCTTCAGATGTGCAATACTGCATTGAAAACAGCATTTTATTCATGCACATGACAAACTTTTAATGTTTGACAGAGTTTCAGTAACATTGCATCAAACCAGGTTTGTCCGGAGCAGAAACGCTGTTTTCAGAGCTTTGAAACTCTAACATAATAATTCATGCAAAACTCTTCTAACACATTCAGATGTGCATTACTGCATTACAAATAGCATTTTATTCATGCACTTGACAAACTTTTAATGTTTGACAGAGTTTCAGTAACATTGCATCAAACCAGGTTTGTCCGGAGCAGAAACGCTGTTTTCAGAGCTTTGAGACTCTAACATAATAATTCATGCAAAACTCTTCTAACACCTTCAGATGTGCAGTACTGCATTGCAAACAGCATTTTATTCATGCACATGACAAACTTTTAATGTTTGACAGAGTTTCAGTAATATTGCATCAAACCAGGTCTGTCCGGAGCAGAAACGCTGTTTTCAGAGCTTTGAGACTCTAACATAATAATTCATGCAAAACTCTTCTAACACCTTCAGATGTGCATTACTGCATTGCAAATAGCATTTTATTCATGCACATGACAAACTTTTAATGTTTGACAGAGTTTCAGTAATATTGCATCAAACCAGGTCTGTCCGGAGCAGAAACGCTGTTTTCAGAGCTTTGAGACTCTAACATAATAATTCATGCAAAACTCTTCTAACACTTTCAGATGTGCATTACTGCATTGCAAACAGCATTTTATTCATGCACATGACACATTTTTAATGTTTGACAGAGTTTCAGTAACATTGCATCAAACCAGGTTTGTCCGGAGCAGAAACGCTGTTTTCAGAGCTTTGAGACTCTAACATAATAATTCATGCAAAACTCTTCTAACACCTTCAGATGTGCATTACTGCATTACAAACAGCATTTTATTCATGCACTTGACAATTTTTTAATGTTTGACAAAGTTTCAGTAACATTGCATCAAACCAGGTTTGTCCGGAGCAGAAACGCTGTTTTCAGAGCTTTGAGACTCTAACATAATAATTCATGCAAAACTCTTCTAACACCTTCAGATGTGCAATACTGCATTGCAAACAGCATTTTATTCATGCACATGACAAACTTTTAATGTTTGACAGAGTTTCAGTAACATTGCATCAAACCAGGTTTGTCCGGAGCAGAAACGCTGTTTTCAGAGCTTTGAGACTCTAACATAATAATTCATGCAAAATTCTTCTAACACCTTCAGATGTGCATTACTGCATTGCAAACAGCATTTTATTCATGCACTTGACAATGTTTTAATGTTTGACAGAGTTTCAGTAACATTGCATCAATCCAGGTTTGTCCGGAGCAGAAACGCTGTTTTCAGAGCTTTGAGAGTCTAACATAATAATTCATGCAAAACTCTTCTAACACCTTCAGATGTGCATTACTGCATTGAAAACAGCATTTTATTCATGCACATGACAAACTTTTAATGTTTGACAGAGTTTCAGTAATATTGCATCAAACCAGGTCTGTCCGGAGCAGAAACGCTGTTTTCAGAGCTTTGAGACTCTAACATAATAATTCATGCAAAACTCTTCTAACACCTTCAGATGTGCATTACTGCATTGCAATCAGCATTTTATTCATGCACATGACAAACTTTTAATGTTTGACAGAGTTTCAGTAACATTGCATCAAACCAGGTTTGTCCGGAGCAGAAACGCTGTTCCCTTCCGGGAACTCGAGCCGCGTCAGGAACGCTATGGGGAACGCCATTGGCGGGCCGCACTCTGAACTGTGTATAACAACCAATGAAATGACGGGAGTGACGTCACAGGCGCGGTGACGTCATCGACCGGGAAGTATAAAGCGCGTGCGTTTGAAGCCGGCGGCAGCTTTTGTCATTCAGCGAGAGCGCTCTGTGTCTGTGTCTGTCTCGGTCATACTGCTGTTTTTTCGTGCCAGTTTGCACGGCTTTTATTTGAGTAGTATGACCTTTAAAATGCAACCATGGGGGAAAGAAGTGTTACGAAACTAGGCGGTACAAGCAGCCACATAGATAGTGTGTTCCTTCCTGCCAATGCTTCATTGTTGGTGGGGATACACACAGTCTATGTGTGGTCTGCTTGAGTGTAGAGCACGCACAGTCAGCCCTCGAAAAGGCTGACTGCCCACAGTGTGAGCGTAAAAATCTCCACTGCGGGTGCTCCACAGAAGGCTCTCTTCGAGGAGGGAGCCTTCGCCAGCGTTTCTCGCGGGTCTGGCCCCGCTTCCGCCGAGGCGGAGCGGTTGCTGCACTCGCTGAGATCGCGGCTCGATCTATTAGAGGGACTGGAGACGGGTGTTTTAAAAATACCCTATCTCCTCTCCTATCTGATGGATCGGTAAACCTTTTTTCTGGATGAGGAAGCCCGCAATGCGGTTACTTCCCTCCAGGAAAGGTTTTCAACGCTTTCCATATCTTCCTCCAAGGAGGTTGATGTAAGGTGCGTTGTCAAAAGTATTTAACCGCCCCCCCTGATCGCCTCAGTATGATGAGCTGGTGGTTGTGCTGACTGTGCATTAGCTAAATAAGATATGAGCCGCAGAAAAGCAAACGTTTTGCTTCCTGCGGACTAAGTCAGCACTTCCAAACGGAGCTTTCTGTCCTTCCCGATCTACATTGAGTTTTAGATCTGGGAAAAACTAGAAAGTAAAGATATCTTTTCTGAAGGCTCCGTCTTTGCTCTTCAGGCCGCCTAATAAAACTTCAGGCTTGATGAGCAAATGAACACGTGTCGGGGTTCCTGACGGGAAAGATTTAAACCCCAGCCGTGTACCAGCTCTCCACATCAGAGGCGCAGAAACAGAGCGATGCCGCCCGCGTTCCTCCGGCTATGCCTAGAGGACCCGGAAAGCAACGCTCTAAGTCGGGGGCTTCCAAGAAAAAAGAAGAGGTTCGACCTGAGGGTCGTCCTCCTATCCAGGAAGTCCTCGCCTAAACGGCCCTGACGGTTGTGGCTCAGGGCCGTTGAGGGCAGCCCCTCGCGAGGGGGTTTGCACCGTACCTCCGGGTGCGGGTTTCAGACCCCTTCGTGGCCCTCAGGAGATGAGTCAGCTAACCCTGCCAGTGTTACAGGGCGCGGCTATCTCCCGCGAACATCCTCTAGCTGTTCCGCCCGGAAACGTAGCGGCCCTGGAGAGTTCGCAGCCCCCGCGGGGGTCTCTCGAAGAGCTAGTTCAGGAGCTTCCTGCCAGCTTGCTGTTACAGGTCTCCGAGTTAGTTCCTCGAGTAAATCCAGACACCAGTCTCGAGAGGCTGGTACCCTAAGTAAACTCTCTGGCAGCGTGGAAACTACTGCCAAATGTTTCAAAGTGGGTCCTGCGTACTGTAGAGAAAGGTTACACTATTCAGTTCGGCGCCAAGCCGACACCTTTCAGCGGGGTAAACCCCGAGCAGGGTCTGGAACAGGAAGTCAGTACAGGAAGTTTCTCAGGCTCGCTTTCAGGGGCAAAGCTCACCAATACAGAGTACTTCCTTTCGGCCTAGCTCTCACCCGAACTTTCACGAAGTGTGTGGATGCTGCTCTGGCTCCTCCGTGATTCCAGGACATCCGCATACTCGACTGGTCGATTCTGGCCAGCTCAGAATAATTAGCGGCTCAACATCGAGGTGTTGTTCTCGCTCTCATGAAAGAATTGGGGTTGAGACTCAACACCAAGAAGGGTGTGATTTCTAAAAATCACTTATCTAGGTGTAGTCTGGGATTCGACCACGATGCAGGCACGAATGTCACCTGCTCGGTTCGAGTCGATCCTTACTGCAGTAAATGCGGTCAAGCTAGGCCCGTCACCCACTGTCTACAGTCCCAAGTACTGTTAGGTCTTATGGCAGCCGCTTCCAACGTGATACCTTTTGGACTGCTGCTTATGAGACCACTTCAGTGGTGGCTCAAACCAGGCGGTTCTCCCCGAGGGGAAACCCATTTCGCAAGATCAAGGTCACGCGGCGCTGCCTACGTGCCTTGGCCATGTGGAAGAAACCCTGGTTTCTCTCTCAGGGTCCGGTTCTGGGAGCTCCTCGTCGCCGCGTCATGCTAGCGACGGACGCATCCCTCACCGGATGGGGAGGCGGTCATGAGTGGCCGCTCAACCCAAGGCCTGTGGAGCAATTCCATCTCTCCTGGCACACAAATCGCCTAGAGATGCTAGCCGTGTTCCACGCCCTGAAGTGTTTCCTTCCAAAAGGTATCCGCTCACGCCCCTTATATAAGCTGGCGTACCGGATTCTCCTATGGTCTTAAGGAAAGACTTCTCTCCCTGAGAGCAGTCCAGTATCTCTGGACGTGGGAGCAGACGTCCTGCCAGGCAGGGGCTGAGGCCCGGGGAATGGATGCTTCACCCAGAGGTGGTGAAGCAGATCTGGAGAACATTTGGCCAGGCACAGGTGGACCTGTTTGCGACTCAAGAGACATCGCACTGTCCCCTCTGGTACTCTCTAGTTCCTCCAGCTCCACTGGGGCTGGATGCCATGGCACAGACGTGGCCGAGGCTGCGTCTGTACGCCTTTCCCCTGATCGCTCTGCTCCCGGGAGTTCTGGAACGGGTCCGTCGGTTTCAAGTGCGGCTGCTACTAGTAGCCCCGTACTGGCCGGCACGAGTATGGTTCTCGGACCTGGTATCTCTCCTAGACGGCTCTCCGTGGGAGATTCCCGTCAGGAGGGACCTCCTGTCTCAGGCTGGGGGCGCAATATGCCACCCCCACCCAGAGAAGTGGAGGTTATGGGTGTGGCCCCTGAGGGGGCACAACTCATAGGAGCGAGTCTCTCAACCGAGGTTGCTGAGACCTTTCTCCAATCCAGAGCTCCCTCTACGAGGAAACTGTATGGCCTTAAGTGGAACTTATTCACGAGATGGTGCCGCGAGCACCACCTGGACCCAGTCAACTGCCCGGTCGGTACAGTTCTGGAGTTCCTATAGTCTCGCCTTTCCGCAGGGCTAGCTCACTCCACCCTGAGGGTTACGTGGCGGCTATAAACGCCTTCCACGCCCCTCTAGGTGGCCTCTCAGTGGGCAAGTACCCCCTGGTCACACGTTTCCTCCACGGTCGGGAGATCGAGGCTTCATCAGGAAGTAATGAAGCATGGAGACTCAGAAGTTGGGACCTCTGGCGACTCGATAGATATCGCAAGGTTCTCTCTGGTTCTCCTTAGTGCCTCCAGGTCCGCCCGGACTGGACGCCATAGTACAGACGTGGCTGAGGCTGCGTCTGTACACATTCTCCCGATCACTGTGCACCCTGGAGTTCTGGAAAGAGCATGCCGGCATCGTCACGGCTAGTCCAACCATGGCCTTGGACCTTCCCTCTCAAGCTGGGGGCGCGGCCTGCTACCCCCACATGGAGAGGTGGAAAGTTATGAGTATGGCCCCTGGGGGGGGCGCAACTCATAGACTAGGGTCTCTCAACCGAGGTTGTTGAGACCCTGCTCCTATCCAGAGCTCCCTTCACGAGGAAACCTTAAGTGACTGTTTGCTTCATGGTGTCACGAACACCATCTAGACCAAGTTACTGCCCGTTGGTACAGTACTGAGTCCTCGCAAACCCACAAAACCAGCTCACTCCATCCTGAGGGTGTTCGTGGCGGCTTATTGGCCTACCACGCCCCTCGTGGTGGCTCGTCGGTATGGTTTCCTCGGTGGTGCACTCAGGTTGAGACCCTGAGGGGTCTCAAGCCTCTATTACCTCCATTCCTGGAGTGCGACCAATGGGAAGTATATCTGTCCAGTATGCGCACTGGGCACATACGGCCACAAAGAAAGCATGTGGCACGTTCAGAGCTATCAGTAGATGGATCACAGATGCCATTCCTACTACTTCCAAGTCCTCTGGTCTCCCAGCTCCATGGGGAGCCAAGACTTACTCCTTCTGAGGCTGCCTGCCTCCAAAAGCTCTGACAGCAGGTGTCCCCCTCCAGGACATCTGCAATGCTGCGGGTTGGTCCTCGCCCCTGACAATTGGTCCTCGCCCCTGACATCCGTCAGGTACTATGAGCTTGACCTCAGAGCCGCTCCAGGCTCGGCTGTACTCTCGGCCTAGTGCGCTAGGCCTAGAGGGTTAGCCACCTCCCTAGCCAGGAGGAGACTTCTCAAGGCGCATTCTTTCTGCGGAAAGAAGAGAAGTCGTTTTCGCCACGACGCTCCTCGTGTGCCCGAGGGCCGAGGAGTGTCCCTGCATCCTCGCGAGCCTGAGGGCCGAGGAGCAGACCTAAAAGCCTCTTGTCCGTGTAATGCTAGACAAAGGCTCATACTCTCGCGTCCCGGTATGCTTACCAGGCCGAGCTTCCGGTCCCTCTTGTTCTGGTTACCCCCAGACAAAGGACTAAGACTCCTCGTGAGCCCGAGGGCCGAGGAGTACCTCTCGCACTGGCTGGCGAACCAGGCAGAGGTCACGGTTCTCGTGTGCCTGAGGGCCGAGAACTGCACAGCCCTCTTGTCCGCGGAATGCTAGACAATGGCTTAATTCTCCTCGTGTTCTGACGCAGGATGCTATCAGACCGAGTGTACTCCGGTCCCTCTGGTTTCTGGCTTTCCCCAGACCAAGGACTAAGACTCCTCGTCTGCCTTCACAGAAGGCCGAGGAGTGCCTCATGCACTGGCTGGCTACCAGGCGGAGGCCCCTACTGTCTTCCCCGTGAGCCCGAGGGCCGGGGATTGCAGTGCCCTCTTGTCCGCGTAATGCTAGACAATGGCTTATTCCCTCGCGTCCTGGCGGAGCTCCAGGCCGAGCCTTGGATCCCTCTTGTTCTGGCTGAACCCCCAGACAAAGGATCACCCTCTCCTCGTGTGCCCGAGGGCCGAGGAGCCTTGAGGTCAAGCTCACCGTCCTCGTGGGTCTGCGGACCGAGGACTTCCCACACCATCTGTCCGCCGAGTGCTAGACAGTGGTCATTTGGTCCCTCTTGCTCTGGCTAACTCCCAGACAAAGGACTAAGACTCTGCGTGTGCCTGAGGGCCGCGGAGTACCTCTCGTTCTGGCTGGCGACCAGACAGAGGAAGACCTCCATTCCTCGTGTGCCTGCGGGCCGAGGAGCACTCTTGGGGTCGAGTGCACTGTCCTTGTGGGTCTGCGGACCGAGGACTACCTAACACCATCTGTCCGCCGAGTGCTAGACAGTGGTCGTTGCAGTCCCTCTTGTTCTGGCCACTCCCAGACAAAGGACTAAGACTCCTCGTGTGCCCGAGGGCCGAGGAGCACCTCTCGCTCTGGTTGGAGACCAGACAGAGGTAGAACCCCATTCCCCGTGTGCCTGCGGGCCGGGGAGCACTCTTGAGGTCGAGTGCATTGTCCTCCTGGACCAAGGACTACCTACACCATCTGTCCGCCGAGTGCTAGACAGTGGTCATTCGGTCCCTCTTGTTCTGGCTAACCCCCAGACAAAGGACTAAGACTCTGCGTGTGCCTGAGGGCCGCGGAGTACCTCTCGTTCTGGCTGGCGACCAGACAGAGGAAGACTACCATTCCTCGTGTGCCCGAGGGCCGAGGACTACAGGGCCTTCTTGTCCGCGGAATGCTAGACAAGGGCTCTTTCCTTTCCACCCTGGTTGAGCAGACACTCGCAGGGCTCGGAAATTATGGGGGCGTTGGTAGTCTCGTTCCCCATAGCGTTCCTGACGCGGCTCGAGTTCCCGGAAGGGAACGTCTCGGGTTACGTATGTAACCTTAGTTCCCTGAGGGAACGAGACGCCGCGTCTCGGACCATAATTCCCGCACCCTGCGGCGCTCGCTTCATTCCTTAAAGAGCTGCCGCCGGCTTCAAACGCACGCGCTTTATACTTCCCGGTCGATGACGTCACCGCGCCTGTGACGTCACTCCCGTCATTTCATTGGTTGTTATACACAGTTCAGAGTGCGGCCCGCCAATGGCGTTCCCCATAGCGTTCCTGACGCGGCGTCTCGTTCCCTCAGGGAACTAAGGTTACATACGTAACCCGAGACGTTTTCAGAGCTTTGAAACTCTAACATAATAATTCATGCAAAACTCTTCTAACACATTCAGTTGTGCATTACTGCATTACAAATAGCATTTTATTCATGCACTTGACAAACTTTTAATGTTTGACAGAGTTTCAGTAACATTGCATCAAACCAGGTTTGTCCGGAGCAGAAACGCTGTTTTCAGAGTTTTGAGACTCTAACATAATAATTCATGCAAAACTCTTCTAACACCTTCAGATGTGCATTACTGCATTGCAAACAGCATTTTATTCATGCACATGACAAACTTTTAATGTTTGACAGAGTTTCAGTAATATTGCATCAAACCAGGTTTGTCCGGAGCAGAAACGCTGTTTTCACAGCTTTGAGACTCTAACATAATAATTCATGCAAAACTCTTCTAACACCTTCAGATGTGCATTACTGCATTGAAAACAGCATTTTATTCATGCACATGACAAACTTTTAATGTTTGACAGAGTTTCAGTAACATTGCATCAAACCAGGTTTGTCCGGAGCAGAAACGCTGTTTTCAGAGCTTTGAGAGTCTAACATAATAATTCATGCAAAACTCTTCTAACACCTTCAGATGTGCATTACTGCATTGCAAACAGCATTTTATTCATGCACATGAAAAACTTTTAATGTTTGACAGAGTTTCAGTAATATTGCATCAAACCAGGTCTGTCCGGAGCAGAAACGCTGTTTTCAGAGCTTTGAGACTCTAACATAATAATTCATGCAAAACTCTTCTAACACCTTCCGATGTGCATTACTGCATTGCAAACAGCATTTTATTCATGCACATGACAAACTTTTAATGTTTGACAGAGTTTCAGTAACATTGCATCAAACCAGGTTTGTCCTGAGCAGAAACGCTGTTTTCAGAGCTTTGAGACTCTAACATAATAATTCATGCAAAACTCTTCTAACACCTTCAGTTGTGCATTACTGCATTGCAAACAGCATTTTATTCATGCACATGACAAACTTTTAATGTTTGACAGAGTTTCAGTAACATTGCATCAAACCAGGTTTGTCCGGAGCAGAAACGCTGTTTTCAGAGCTTTGAAACTCTAACATAATAATTCATGCAAAACTCTTCTAACACATTCAGATGTGCATTACTGCATTACAAATAGCATTTTATTCATGCACTTGACAAACTTTTCATGTTTGACAGAGTTTCAGTAACATTGCATCAAACCAGGTTTGTCCGGAGCAGAAACTCTGTTTTCAGAGCTTTGAGACTCTAACATAATAATTCATGCAAAACTCTTCTAACACCTTCAGATGTGCATTACTGCATTGCAAACAGCATTTTATTCATGCACATGACAAACTTTTAATGTTTGACAGAGTTTCAGTAATATTGCATCAAACCAGGTTTGTCCGGAGCAGAAACGCTGTTTTCAGAGCTTTGAGACTCTAACATAATAATTCATGCAAAACTCTTCTAACACCTTCAGATGTGCATTACTGCATTGCAAACAGCATTTTATTCATGCACATGACAAACTTTTAATGTTTGACAGAGTTTCAGTAATATTGCATCAAACCAGGTCTGTCCGGAGCAGAAACGCTGTTTTCAGAGCTTTGAGACTCTAACATAATAATTCATGCAAAACTCTTCTAACACCTTCAGATGTGCATTACTGCATTGCAAACAGCATTTTATTCATGCACATGACAAACTTTTAATGTTTGACAGAGTTTCAGTAACATTGCATCAAACCAGGTTTGTCCTGAGCAGAAACGCTGTTTTCAGAGCTTTGAGACTCTAACATAATAATTCATGCAAAACTCTTCTAACACCTTCAGATGTGCATTACTGCATTGCAAACAGCATTTTATTCATGCACATGACAAACTTTTAATGTTTGACAGAGTTTCAGTAACATTGCATCAAACCAGGTTTGTCCGGAGCAGAAACGCTGTTTTCAGAGCTTTGAAACTCTAACATAATAATTCATGCAAAACTCTTCTAACACCTTCAGATGTGCAGTACTGCATTGCAAACAGCATTTTATTCATGCACATGACGAACTTTTAATGTTTGACAGAGTTTCAGTAATATTGCATCAAACCAGGTCTGTCCGGAGCAGAAACGCTGTTTTCAGAGCTTTGAGACTCTAACATAATAATTCATGCAAAACTCTACTAACACCTTCAGATGTGCATTACTGCATTGCAAATAGCATTTTATTCATGCACATGACAAACTTTTAATGTTTGACAGAGTTTCAGTAATATTGCATCAAACCAGGTCTGTCCGGAGCAGAAACGCTGTTTTCAGAGCTTTGAGACTCTAACATAATAATTCATGCAAAACTCTTCTAACAGTTTCAGATGTGCATTACTGCATTGCAAACAGCATTTTATTCATGCACTTGACAATTTTTTAATGTTTGACAAAGTTTCAGTAACATTGCATCAAACCAGGTTTGTCCGGAGCAGAAACGCTGTTTTCAGAGCTTTGAGACTCTAACATAATAATTCATGCAAAACTCTTCTAACACCTTCAGATGTGCAATACTGCATTGCAAACAGCATTTTATTCATGCACATGACAAACTTTTAATGTTTGACAGAGTTTCAGTAACATTGCATCAAACCAGGTTTGTCCGGAGCAGAAACGCTGTTTTCAGAGCTTTGAGACTCTAACATAATAATTCATGCAAAATTCTTCTAACACCTTCAGATGTGCATTACTGCATTGCAAACAGCATTTTATTCATGCACTTGACAATTTTTTAATGTTTGACAGAGTTTCAGTAACATTGCATCAAACCAGGTTTGTCCGGAGCAGAAACGCTGTTTTCAGAGCTTTGAGACTCTAACATAATAATTCATGCAAAACTCTTCTAACACCTTCAGATGTGCATTACTGCATTGCAAACAGCATTTTATTCATGCACATGACAAACTTTTAATGTTTGACAGAGTTTCAGTAACATTGCATCAAACCAGGTTTGTCCTGAGCAGAAACGCTGTTTTCAGAGCTTTGAGACTCTAACATAATAATTCATGCAAAACTCTTCTAACACCTTCAGATGTGCATTACTGCATTGCAAACAGCATTTTATTCATGCACATGACAAACTTTTAATGTTTGACAGAGTTTCAGTAACATTGCATCAAACCAGGTTTGTCCGGAGCAGAAACGCTGTTTTCAGAGCTTTGAAACTCTAACATAATAATTCATGCAAAACTCTTCTAACACATTCAGATGTGCATTACTGCATTACAAATAGCATTTTATTCATGCACTTGACAATTTTTTAATGTTTGACAAAGTTTCAGTAACATTGCATCAAACCAGGTTTGTCCGGAGCAGAAACGCTGTTTTCAGAGCTTTGAGACTCTAACATAATAATTCATGCAAAACTCTTCTAACACCTTCAGATGTGCAATACTGCATTGCAAACAGCATTTTATTCATGCACATGACAAACTTTTAATGTTTGACAGAGTTTCAGTAACATTGCATCAAACCAGGTTTGTCCGGAGCAGAAACGCTGTTTTCAGAGCTTTGAGACTCTAACATAATAATTCATGCAAAACTCTTCTAACACCTTCAGATGTGCATTACTGCATTGCAAACAGCATTTTATTCATGCACATGACAAACTTTTAATGTTTGACAGAGTTTCAGTAACATTGCATCAAACCAGGTTTGTCCGGAGCAGAAACGCTGTTTTCAGAGCTTTGAAACTCTAACATAATAATTCATGCAAAACTCTTCTAACACATTCAGATGTGCATTACTGCATTACAAATAGCATTTTATTCATGCACTTGACAAACTTTTAATGTTTGACAGAGTTTCAGTAACATTGCATCAAACCAGGTGTAGTGCATGGAGCCAATCAGACATGAAATAACTAGTTATATTCCTTAAATGACTTCTCCCCCATGATTAACACCTATGTGCTATGAGCCAGTCCTTTGTTCACTATCCAGCTCATCCCCCCACCATCAAGATAAGACTCCTACCAGAAATGCAGGGAAAGATAGACTTTCCTTATTCAGACATGCAGTCCCACATACAGTTATATAGAAATGTACACGTATCAATGTGTTACCTTTTCTTATATTGTTGTTTCTGTTATGTATGTCGGCCTCAAACATTAATCCGCAATAGGTGAATTATTGTGCATGCTAAGACTCTCACATTTAGAATCACTCAGTCAAACGAGAAGATACATAGATCATGTTTGGTGTCTATGAGCAGCATTTATTATTCCCTAAATGTTAATGTTTGTGGCATCTTAATAACTCATTGCTTTATATGTATTATTGAACTTTTTAAAGTTTTGTGGCCAAACAACCAATCAGCTTCCACATGCGAAACCCCATTGTGAGAGACAAAGACTTTCAATCTTCCCTCCAAAACTCAGATCAACCGGATTGGTCAAGGTCCAACTGTGGGCGTGAACGACCTACAGGTTTATAAACCTTCCCTCATCTCTCTCACTCTCTTGCTCTTGCCTTCGGGACACAAAGACACGTCACCCGCACCTCCCCCCAGATCCATGGGGGGGGGGGGGGTCTCACCTAGCGGAGGAGATGATGAGGCCTGCAATACTCTCAAGGAACTGGAAAGGACTTTCTGAACTGAACACAAACGGAACAATGCACAACAACAACAAGCTTGCAAGTATCCGTCCTTTCTACAAACGTAGATAGCTGCGTTTAAGGCGTTTTATAAAAGAAACGATTTCAGGATGTTCAGAACCGTTTCATTCCTGTCCCTTTGCAAACTCACTTTCTGTCTCTCTCTCTCTCTTACTCTCTCTCTCTCTCTCTCTCTCTCTCTCTTACTCTCTCTCTCTCTCACGCGTTCTGTCTATTTGTGTTTTATGTACGTTTGTCTATGTGCGATCGTTTGTAAGTAGAATAGTTTAATAAACAACCATATATTCACATAATGATTCTCTGTGCTGAATGCTTACATTACAAAGTCACTTAAACTGTTTCGATCTCATATTGCTACCTTAAGCCCTATTCTGTTCAATTGTTTAACTCCGTTCTGGTTAGTAAAAATGCGTTGCCGTGACGACGAGCCAACGTCAGAGTAATGGATATCACTGAACAATTTGCTGGACAAAGAAACCAGTCGATATCATTATTACTGTTACTGATCAGAAACTGGAAATTGCGTATATTTAATGACGATTATTATACACGATTTCCTGTGAGTTAAACTACTTTCCCTGACTGAAATGTATGTTTTAAATAACTCATTTCATCCTATTCATTGGTTATAAGACCTGGTGGAGTTTGCAGTGTATATGTGATGAGAGAAACAGTCTCAGGCATATACACACATATATTGATCATCTTAAATTCTTTGAGCTAACCAAAATTCTCTACATTAATTGGCGTTAGAATGCGGGGCAGTTTTAAACTATGTGATGTGAGCAGCTCAGGAATAATTTGTGTGTCTGCATGCTTGTGTATTCAAACTCGGCTCGCGACTCGCGTCTCTTTTGTTTGTGTGTGTGTGTGTTAGAACGGTGTGGCCAAGCCCACCTTTAACACCTTCACAGATGTTTGAGCCTCTCGCACAGAGAAACTAAACCGCTGTTGAAGATGTAACTTAACTGCAGTTTATATATTGACCCTATAAAACGAAGGAATCTTTTATAGCGCGTCTTAAAGCCACCCTAAATTGAGCGAAGAAAACCTCTATTTTTGCGTGAAGAAGCTGATTGAGCGATGTTCCTCTTTCACCTTACAATGGCCATATCTTTATATTTTGAGTGTAGATAGATTAGCCATTGATGTGCACTCCAATGCTAATCAGCTATCTTGCTCCTTTGGGTTAAAACCTCAGCTTAGCTAACTGATTAGGTTGACCCCGTTTGCTCATCGAATAGATTTAATATAGTAAACAACTTCGCGTTATTACTGTACAAATCTTGATCGAGTGTTATTTATTTGTTTTGTGCAAAGCACACACAAGTCTTGTGTCAGCAGGCTGACTCAAGATCAAGGTGCACGCATCGTAACTAAGCAACCTTTTAATAGTGTAAGCATCCTATTAAGTTAAAGTTTGCAAAACACATGTACCTGTGTTCAGTAAAACGGACACAAGAAAGATACACCCGCGATCACGCATCGCCATGGTAACTGCGCTTAGATGCGCGTTCAAATCCACACAAGGTGGAATCTGAAATCCCGCATAAAAGGTATTTCCTTCTATTAAAAGATAGAAGTCTGTCTAAAACCTCTTCCAATACCTATGCCTGATTTCATATTATTTTTTTTATTTTATTTTATTTTATTTTTTTCTTTGAGCAACAACGCTTATAGATAGTCCCAGTCAGTCTCTCCCTTCTCTTTTCCTTTTGATGTTACATTATTAATTATTGTTATTTAAACCATAATGATAATTAACATAATGTATTTTTTTTTTTGTGTGTGTGATTTAATTTTAATTATTTCACCGCCTTAGATTCAACTCTCCCTTTAGCAATTATAATTGTATTTGCTCATTTTAAATTTTTGATTAAACAGTCTTGATTTAAAATTTAAACTTTGACCAAATCGATCAAGTTGCACTCTCTCTACCCCGGGTAATTCGGCCCATCCCAGGGGGGCCTTTCTCTCTTTTGCTCTCTCAGCTCTGCCATTTCCCAGGTGTGACGACTCCATAGCGCCCCCACACGGTGGGCCCCGTCACTGACCTCAGGGCTGGCAGTCAGCTCACTTTCTCTCTTTTGCTTTAACCCTTTATACCTCTCTTTCTGATGGATTTTGTTCTTATTTTTCTCCCTATTAGAGACTGAACCTGTCTGAACATCAGTGAAATCTTTTGGTAACTACACCGATGAACTGAATAGCTCCAAAGTTAATCGCTCATCATTAAGTTTACTCATAGTTTCCTGTGTTTACCCACACAAACTATCTGACCCCTTCTTTACAGCTAGGATAATAAGCGTTTAGTTTGCGTCACCATCTGATGACATCAGTTAAGTGCGCATCACATAGCAACATTTTAGCTCATTAGTTCTGTACGGACTTGCATTGGCTCGTTGTGCTTTGTCTCTCCCTCTCTATTTGTGTCAACATGTCACCATCCAGTCTCGCCATCCAGTCCAGACAAGGCAAAGATGCCATCCAGCCCCTGAGCGGAGAACAGCCGGACGACCACGCACACAGGCGAATGGATCACGATCCAGTCAAGAGCTACGGCTGCAGAGAACCAATCAACTCATCTACAGCCCGGACCATCAGTGACCACGCCCTCAACAAGATCGTCTGACTAAAGCCGCAGCGGAGAAAGCTTCACCCACGACGGAACCAGGACAGCGCGCAGAACCGCCTAGACCATCTGGATGTTCAGAGATAGCGGATGAAGAGGACAAGGACCTACACGAGGAGAGAGGAGAAAAGCTTCAAGACACGCCTGCAACACCCCCACAGACTGAGCGCAGAGAGCAGTACAGGAGAACACTCCTAAACAGCGGAAGCTCTCTTTACAATGGACCCAGGCAGACAGCAGCACTCATGCCACGGCCAAAGCCTTTTACGGCCTCCTGCAAGCAGCCTACGCCGAAGTTCAAGTAACGACTCCGCAAAGAAACACAAAGTGCGCTGAACCCAGCACACCTTAAAGAACTCAAATGCTTGCAGATAACAATATGAACAAACAGGAGAGCTCAACACAAAATCTCTCCCGGGCCTAACAGCCCACCGTTCACACCTCACACGCCAGCAAGCTGGCCGGGAATCTGACAGCTGTCACCACAAAACGCTGTCTTCCTGAACACTGCAGTAGGCTACAACACACGCCTGTCTGCAAAACATTGACTCTTAAGCAAGAACATTGCCCAGTGTGACCACGAGACAGATCTGCTTAGCTCCACCTCCAGCTAACAGGACCCCAGCCATTTGTCCCAGCAGTCAAAACTGTCAAAACTGAATACAGCAGCTAAGAACACGACTGCTACGACCAGCATCTGAGCCTACGTGAGACAACGCGACAGGCACCAAGGGAAGATGGCATCAACGCCAGAAAATCTTTCCCCTCAGATATCCACATCACACTGTGAGTCACCACCCAAATGCTACAGCCTTCTTCCGTACAGCGATTGCTCGATTCAGCGGACTCTACAGACCGCCGGAAAACAGCCAAGCACCAGAAGGCAATAAAGATTAGCAAAGTGATTGTCCAGCTGCCCCATGCCAAGGGGGGACGTCTGACTGACCAAGGTGAACAAACATACAGTGGTGTATGGGAGCTGAACACGCAGCGACATCACTGTGTGGGAGTGATCTGAGATCAGTGCAGGCCAACACTGAGGACACCTGTGCTCTGAACTTAACCTGGAATAGACAATGCAAAACCTGCTACGTCCTGTTTCTCACAGCCCTACGATACTCCCTCAACTGCGAGAAAGCCTTGCTAGATAAGATTACTCCCAGATGTTTACACTCTGGCGAACGAACTACCTGCATTCACCAAAAGGGGTCACTGTTCGGCTCAAAACACAGTGTGGCTAAAACCCTAATGCTGCACACACATTCAATGGAATACGTGAAGCAGTGCCCACTCTAGAAGCCACACCCCCTTTCTGAAAAGTAATCTTTTGCAGTGTACATACCATTCAGGTATTTCAAAGACTTTAAACAATTCCGTCATGAAGAGCCTAAAGGAAAATGGCCACTCAGAAATGGTGCCAAGCTGCTCTCCACATATGACGATGATGCAGAACTAATGTCATGTACAAGGCTCTCAGCAGAGCCCAGCACCCAGATGACAACAGCTGCGCTTCACAAGCCATCCAGCGATGTGCCAAGCACACCAGAAGACAAAGGGCATCACAGAGACCTGCCACCACTGTGTGATGTTTATAACTGTCAATGCCTGCAGACCAAGGATCCCACGCACACAAACCCATGTGCTCATAGACCCAAGAGCGAGGCAAGACACGCCCAGAGCAGGTACCTAGTGGAAAACGACAAGCCTGTCCCACTGCAACACCTTAAGCCGGGCCACCTGACATCACAGCACGAGTGACGGCAATCGGATCAACCCTTGTGTCACAGCAAGTCGCAAGAACTCCCTCTGAAAATTACTAACCTGCATAGACTCAAAGTAGGCTAAGCTCAGTTTCAAACAACACCACTCAGTTTGAAACAGACGAGCATCAACAACTGTTCCAGACAAGCAGTGCCATCACAATAAGAACATTTACATGCTATTCGTGGAAAAACAGTGAAAGGCCCAGGAAAAACTGAGGGATTTTGTGGCTGCCTAAGGTTTTCAACAACAAAAAACCCACCCACCCAACCCAAGCATCGCTTCTAAGCCACAAGCAAACCCCTCACGCTGCTACGCCGCCTGCATCACACCCATGCACACTGGCTCCACCTACAAAATAGCTCTGCTAAAGCAGCCTCTGCCAATGCTGACACTCAACCTTGCACTGTCCGACCACACTAAGGCACTAAGCCGAAAACAACTCAGTGATGTCACACACATGCCGCATCTAGATGACACATCCTCACATTTGTTCCTGATAACCAAACACCGCCACAGCTCCCAGCTTTCCAGGAACAAAGGGGGGTCATTGCTGATGTATGCCCAAGATGCACCGTGCAGAATACACCAGAGTACCAAAGCCACTACCAACGCAAAAGTGGCGCACTGCCAAGCATGCAGTGACAGAGGACATCAGAATATGCTAAGTTTGATGCCAGCTCGAAACCAGCGGATTTCAAACGACACAGCCTCTCTACGATGCAAAGCAGTCAGTCGACGAGAAACATCTGTGAACGTTTACCACCAGATGGCACCAGAAACGACACCCGTGTCAACTAAGAGACCACCCGTGTCACCACCTACACTGCTCACCAGTACTTCAGTGAAACATGCCCGAGTGCGACACCTGCATCCAAAGAGCGCAGGAAGCCAAAAGCATGCCGCAGCCAGCGAGATTCACAATAGGAACTGTGAACCAGCGTGTCTCGGACATCCAGCCCTGCCACTCACCAGGACCAACTGGAGACTCAGCAGAGTACAGAGAACGGCATCCTTCAGCCTAAAGCAGCCAACGGCCTGCAATGGCAGAGAAAGGAACAGCAGGACCGCGACAAATGGACAACTCACATCCAGCCTGGACAACCAGGAGCTGAGCAGCATCGTCTTCTCCTTGGCCCACACCCTCAAGGGCCTCAGACAGGAGGTAAATGAACTGAACCTGCAAGTCTCCGAGTACCAAAATTAACCGACACCCACAAGGACAGCTGGACACGCCTGCTTTTCCAGAACAGAGTTTCTGATGCTAACAAAGAGCTCCTTGAATGAAACTCCACTGAGAAGTACTGAAAGGTAAACTTCTGACTCCTTGCCCAACGCAACACCGCATTAGACTTCCTAAAAGGAAAAAGCATCCCATGAGACCAGCCGACACCTCAGGAGCAGCCAGACAATGTTGAATGGAGCAACGGGCCCACAGGCCCAACAGCAAAACCCCTACAAACACAACTCAGACCCGCTCAAGTCAGTGTCGACACCCCCAACATCAGACGCCTGATGACATTTGAGCAAAACAGCGGGATAACAGACACCTGCTGCCCTCCTGCACCCTAACCGGGTCCATCGGAAACTTCTTTACACTACAAAATCTTTACGACAATTCTCTGCGAACCCTGGAACTACCTGCCCTCTCACAAGTGAGAGTCCAACCAGCGATTCCAGACTGCAGGGACCACAGATACTAGATAACAACCACCTGACACAGACCAACCTGGGTCAGGATGACAAGTGACAGTGCCTCGACACCTGCTGCACAAAGCTCGAGGACCCATACCTTGCCACTGTCCATATTATCACACCTGATAACGTCGACCACGGCACCACAGCCACTCCTTGAAGCACCAACCTCCAGAGAGCCACCTCTCTCTTCCAGCCAGGAGTGCCGGGTGCATGCCTGATTGTTCCGCACCTTTGACGTCGCTCGCTGTTGTCTGTTGGACGGACAACAACGTTCGAAAGAGGGGATATGTAGTGCATGGAGCCAATCAGACATGAAATAACTAGTTATATTCCTTAAATGACTTCTCCCCCATGATTAACACCTATGTGCTATGAGCCAGTCCTTTGTTCACTATCCAGCTCATCCCCCCACCATCAAGATAAGACTCCTACCAGAAATGCAGGGAAAGATAGACTTTCCTTATTCAGACATGCAGTCCCACATACAGTTATATAGAAATGTACACGTATCAATGTGTTACCTTTTCTTATATTGTTGTTTCTGTTATGTATGTCGGCCTCAAACATTAATCCGCAATAGGTGAATTATTGTGCATGCTAAGACTCTCACATTTAGAATCACTCAGTCAAACGAGAAGATACATAGATCATGTTTGGTGTCTATGAGCAGCATTTATTATTCCCTAAATGTTAATGTTTGTGGCATCTTAATAACTCATTGCTTTATATGTATTATTGAACTTTTTAAAGTTTTGTGGCCAAACAACCAATCAGCTTCCACATGCGAAACCCCATTGTGAGAGACAAAGACTTTCAATCTTCCCTCCAAAACTCAGATCAACCGGATTGGTCAAGGTCCAACTGTGGGCGTGAACGACCTACAGGTTTATAAACCTTCCCTCATCTCTCTCACTCTCTTGCTCTTGCCTTCGGGACACAAAGACACGTCACCCGCATCTCCCCCCAGATCCATGGGGGGGGGGGGTCTCACCTAGCGGAGGAGATGATGAGGCCTGCAATACTCTCAAGGAACTGGAAAGGACTTTCTGAACTGAACACAAACGGAACAATGCACAACAACAACAAGCTTGCAAGTATCCGTCCTTTCTACAAACGTAGATAGCTGCGTTTAAGGCGTTTTATAAAAGAAACGATTTCAGGATGTTCAGAACCGTTTCATTCCTGTCCCTTTGCAAACTCACTTTCTGTCTCTCTCTCTCTCTTACTCTCTCTCTCTCTCTCTCTCTCTCTCTCTCTTACTCTCTCTCTCTCTCACGCGTTCTGTCTATTTGTGTTTTATGTACGTTTGTCTATGTGCGATCGTTTGTAAGTAGAATAGTTTAATAAACAACCATATATTCACATAATGATTCTCTGTGCTGAATGCTTACATTACAAAGTCACTTAAACTGTTTCGATCTCATATTGCTACCTTAAGCCCTATTCTGTTCAATTGTTTAACTCCGTTCTGGTTAGTAAAAATGCGTTGCCGTGACGACGAGCCAACGTCAGAGTAATGGATATCACTGAACAATTTGCTGGACAAAGAAACCAGTCGATATCATTATTACTGTTACTGATCAGAAACTGGAAATTGCGTATATTTAATGACGATTATTATACACGATTTCCTGTGAGTTAAACTACTTTCCCTGACTGAAATGTATGTTTTAAATAACTCATTTCATCCTATTCATTGGTTATAAGACCTGGTGGAGTTTGCAGTGTATATGTGATGAGAGAAACAGTCTCAGGCATATACACACATATATTGATCATCTTAAATTCTTTGAGCTAACCAAAATTCTCTACACAGGTTTGTCCGGAGCAGAAACGCTGTTTTCAGAGCTTTGAAACTCTAACATAATAATTCATGCAAAACTCTTCTAACACATTCAGATGTGCATTACTGCATTACAAATAGCATTTTATTCATGCACTTGACAAACTTTTCATGTTTGACAGAGTTTCAGTAACATTGCATCAAACCAGGTTTGTCCGGAGCAGAAACTCTGTTTTCAGAGCTTTGAGACTCTAACATAATAATTCATGCAAAACTCTTCTAACACCTTCAGATGTGCATTACTGCATTGCAAACAGCATTTTATTCATGCACATGACAAACTTTTAATGTTTGACAGAGTTTCAGTAATATTGCATCAAACCAGGTTTGTCCGGAGCAGAAACGCTGTTTTCAGAGCTTTGAGACTCTAACATAATAATTCATGCAAAACTCTTCTAACACCTTCAGATGTGCATTACTGCATTGCAAACAGCATTTTATTCATGCACATGACAAACTTTTAATGTTTGACAGAGTTTCAGTAATATTGCATCAAACCAGGTCTGTCCGGAGCAGAAACGCTGTTTTCAGAGCTTTGAGACTCTAACATAATAATTCATGCAAAACTCTTCTAACACCTTCAGATGTGCATTACTGCATTGCAAACAGCATTTTATTCATGCACATGACAAACTTTTAATGTTTGACAGAGTTTCAGTAACATTGCATCAAACCAGGTTTGTCCTGAGCAGAAACGCTGTTTTCAGAGCTTTGAGACTCTAACATAATAATTCATGCAAAACTCTTCTAACACCTTCAGATGTGCATTACTGCATTGCAAACAGCATTTTATTCATGCACATGACAAACTTTTAATGTTTGACAGAGTTTCAGTAACATTGCATCAAACCAGGTTTGTCCGGAGCAGAAACGCTGTTTTCAGAGCTTTGAAACTCTAACATAATAATTCATGCAAAACTCTTCTAACACCTTCAGATGTGCAGTACTGCATTGCAAACAGCATTTTATTCATGCACATGACGAACTTTTAATGTTTGACAGAGTTTCAGTAATATTGCATCAAACCAGGTCTGTCCGGAGCAGAAACGCTGTTTTCAGAGCTTTGAGACTCTAACATAATAATTCATGCAAAACTCTACTAACACCTTCAGATGTGCATTACTGCATTGCAAATAGCATTTTATTCATGCACATGACAAACTTTTAATGTTTGACAGAGTTTCAGTAATATTGCATCAAACCAGGTCTGTCCGGAGCAGAAACGCTGTTTTCAGAGCTTTGAGACTCTAACATAATAATTCATGCAAAACTCTTCTAACAGTTTCAGATGTGCATTACTGCATTGCAAACAGCATTTTATTCATGCACTTGACAATTTTTTAATGTTTGACAAAGTTTCAGTAACATTGCATCAAACCAGGTTTGTCCGGAGCAGAAACGCTGTTTTCAGAGCTTTGAGACTCTAACATAATAATTCATGCAAAACTCTTCTAACACCTTCAGATGTGCAATACTGCATTGCAAACAGCATTTTATTCATGCACATGACAAACTTTTAATGTTTGACAGAGTTTCAGTAACATTGCATCAAACCAGGTTTGTCCGGAGCAGAAACGCTGTTTTCAGAGCTTTGAGACTCTAACATAATAATTCATGCAAAATTCTTCTAACACCTTCAGATGTGCATTACTGCATTGCAAACAGCATTTTATTCATGCACTTGACAATTTTTTAATGTTTGACAGAGTTTCAGTAACATTGCATCAAACCAGGTTTGTCCGGAGCAGAAACGCTGTTTTCAGAGCTTTGAGACTCTAACATAATAATTCATGCAAAACTCTTCTAACACCTTCAGATGTGCATTACTGCATTGCAAACAGCATTTTATTCATGCACATGACAAACTTTTAATGTTTGACAGAGTTTCAGTAACATTGCATCAAACCAGGTTTGTCCTGAGCAGAAACGCTGTTTTCAGAGCTTTGAGACTCTAACATAATAATTCATGCAAAACTCTTCTAACACCTTCAGATGTGCATTACTGCATTGCAAACAGCATTTTATTCATGCACATGACAAACTTTTAATGTTTGACAGAGTTTCAGTAACATTGCATCAAACCAGGTTTGTCCGGAGCAGAAACGCTGTTTTCAGAGCTTTGAAACTCTAACATAATAATTCATGCAAAACTCTTCTAACACATTCAGATGTGCATTACTGCATTACAAATAGCATTTTATTCATGCACTTGACAATTTTTTAATGTTTGACAAAGTTTCAGTAACATTGCATCAAACCAGGTTTGTCCGGAGCAGAAACGCTGTTTTCAGAGCTTTGAGACTCTAACATAATAATTCATGCAAAACTCTTCTAACACCTTCAGATGTGCAATACTGCATTGCAAACAGCATTTTATTCATGCACATGACAAACTTTTAATGTTTGACAGAGTTTCAGTAACATTGCATCAAACCAGGTTTGTCCGGAGCAGAAACGCTGTTTTCAGAGCTTTGAGACTCTAACATAATAATTCATGCAAAACTCTTCTAACACCTTCAGATGTGCATTACTGCATTGCAAACAGCATTTTATTCATGCACATGACAAACTTTTAATGTTTGACAGAGTTTCAGTAACATTGCATCAAACCAGGTTTGTCCGGAGCAGAAACGCTGTTTTCAGAGCTTTGAAACTCTAACATAATAATTCATGCAAAACTCTTCTAACACATTCAGATGTGCATTACTGCATTACAAATAGCATTTTATTCATGCACTTGACAAACTTTTAATGTTTGACAGAGTTTCAGTAACATTGCATCAAACCAGGTGTAGTGCATGGAGCCAATCAGACATGAAATAACTAGTTATATTCCTTAAATGACTTCTCCCCCATGATTAACACCTATGTGCTATGAGCCAGTCCTTTGTTCACTATCCAGCTCATCCCCCCACCATCAAGATAAGACTCCTACCAGAAATGCAGGGAAAGATAGACTTTCCTTATTCAGACATGCAGTCCCACATACAGTTATATAGAAATGTACACGTATCAATGTGTTACCTTTTCTTATATTGTTGTTTCTGTTATGTATGTCGGCCTCAAACATTAATCCGCAATAGGTGAATTATTGTGCATGCTAAGACTCTCACATTTAGAATCACTCAGTCAAACGAGAAGATACATAGATCATGTTTGGTGTCTATGAGCAGCATTTATTATTCCCTAAATGTTAATGTTTGTGGCATCTTAATAACTCATTGCTTTATATGTATTATTGAACTTTTTAAAGTTTTGTGGCCAAACAACCAATCAGCTTCCACATGCGAAACCCCATTGTGAGAGACAAAGACTTTCAATCTTCCCTCCAAAACTCAGATCAACCGGATTGGTCAAGGTCCAACTGTGGGCGTGAACGACCTACAGGTTTATAAACCTTCCCTCATCTCTCTCACTCTCTTGCTCTTGCCTTCGGGACACAAAGACACGTCACCCGCACCTCCCCCCAGATCCATGGGGGGGGGGGGGGTCTCACCTAGCGGAGGAGATGATGAGGCCTGCAATACTCTCAAGGAACTGGAAAGGACTTTCTGAACTGAACACAAACGGAACAATGCACAACAACAACAAGCTTGCAAGTATCCGTCCTTTCTACAAACGTAGATAGCTGCGTTTAAGGCGTTTTATAAAAGAAACGATTTCAGGATGTTCAGAACCGTTTCATTCCTGTCCCTTTGCAAACTCACTTTCTGTCTCTCTCTCTCTCTTACTCTCTCTCTCTCTCTCTCTCTCTCTCTCTTACTCTCTCTCTCTCTCACGCGTTCTGTCTATTTGTGTTTTATGTACGTTTGTCTATGTGCGATCGTTTGTAAGTAGAATAGTTTAATAAACAACCATATATTCACATAATGATTCTCTGTGCTGAATGCTTACATTACAAAGTCACTTAAACTGTTTCGATCTCATATTGCTACCTTAAGCCCTATTCTGTTCAATTGTTTAACTCCGTTCTGGTTAGTAAAAATGCGTTGCCGTGACGACGAGCCAACGTCAGAGTAATGGATATCACTGAACAATTTGCTGGACAAAGAAACCAGTCGATATCATTATTACTGTTACTGATCAGAAACTGGAAATTGCGTATATTTAATGACGATTATTATACACGATTTCCTGTGAGTTAAACTACTTTCCCTGACTGAAATGTATGTTTTAAATAACTCATTTCATCCTATTCATTGGTTATAAGACCTGGTGGAGTTTGCAGTGTATATGTGATGAGAGAAACAGTCTCAGGCATATACACACATATATTGATCATCTTAAATTCTTTGAGCTAACCAAAATTCTCTACATTAATTGGCGTTAGAATGCGGGGCAGTTTTAAACTATGTGATGTGAGCAGCTCAGGAATAATTTGTGTGTCTGCATGCTTGTGTATTCAAACTCGGCTCGCGACTCGCGTCTCTTTTGTTTGTGTGTGTGTGTGTTAGAACGGTGTGGCCAAGCCCACCTTTAACACCTTCACAGATGTTTGAGCCTCTCGCACAGAGAAACTAAACCGCTGTTGAAGATGTAACTTAACTGCAGTTTATATATTGACCCTATAAAACGAAGGAATCTTTTATAGCGCGTCTTAAAGCCACCCTAAATTGAGCGAAGAAAACCTCTATTTTTGCGTGAAGAAGCTGATTGAGCGATGTTCCTCTTTCACCTTACAATGGCCATATCTTTATATTTTGAGTGTAGATAGATTAGCCATTGATGTGCACTCCAATGCTAATCAGCTATCTTGCTCCTTTGGGTTAAAACCTCAGCTTAGCTAACTGATTAGGTTGACCCCGTTTGCTCATCGAATAGATTTAATATAGTAAACAACTTCGCGTTATTACTGTACAAATCTTGATCGAGTGTTATTTATTTGTTTTGTGCAAAGCACACACAAGTCTTGTGTCAGCAGGCTGACTCAAGATCAAGGTGCACGCATCGTAACTAAGCAACCTTTTAATAGTGTAAGCATCCTATTAAGTTAAAGTTTGCAAAACACATGTACCTGTGTTCAGTAAAACGGACACAAGAAAGATACACCCGCGATCACGCATCGCCATGGTAACTGCGCTTAGATGCGCGTTCAAATCCACACAAGGTGGAATCTGAAATCCCGCATAAAAGGTATTTCCTTCTATTAAAAGATAGAAGTCTGTCTAAAACCTCTTCCAATACCTATGCCTGATTTCATATTATTTTTTTTATTTTATTTTATTTTATTTTTTTCTTTGAGCAACAACGCTTATAGATAGTCCCAGTCAGTCTCTCCCTTCTCTTTTCCTTTTGATGTTACATTATTAATTATTGTTATTTAAACCATAATGATAATTAACATAATGTATTTTTTTTTTTGTGTGTGTGATTTAATTTTAATTATTTCACCGCCTTAGATTCAACTCTCCCTTTAGCAATTATAATTGTATTTGCTCATTTTAAATTTTTGATTAAACAGTCTTGATTTAAAATTTAAACTTTGACCAAATCGATCAAGTTGCACTCTCTCTACCCCGGGTAATTCGGCCCATCCCAGGGGGGCCTTTCTCTCTTTTGCTCTCTCAGCTCTGCCATTTCCCAGGTGTGACGACTCCATAGCGCCCCCACACGGTGGGCCCCGTCACTGACCTCAGGGCTGGCAGTCAGCTCACTTTCTCTCTTTTGCTTTAACCCTTTATACCTCTCTTTCTGATGGATTTTGTTCTTATTTTTCTCCCTATTAGAGACTGAACCTGTCTGAACATCAGTGAAATCTTTTGGTAACTACACCGATGAACTGAATAGCTCCAAAGTTAATCGCTCATCATTAAGTTTACTCATAGTTTCCTGTGTTTACCCACACAAACTATCTGACCCCTTCTTTACAGCTAGGATAATAAGCGTTTAGTTTGCGTCACCATCTGATGACATCAGTTAAGTGCGCATCACATAGCAACATTTTAGCTCATTAGTTCTGTACGGACTTGCATTGGCTCGTTGTGCTTTGTCTCTCCCTCTCTATTTGTGTCAACATGTCACCATCCAGTCTCGCCATCCAGTCCAGACAAGGCAAAGATGCCATCCAGCCCCTGAGCGGAGAACAGCCGGACGACCACGCACACAGGCGAATGGATCACGATCCAGTCAAGAGCTACGGCTGCAGAGAACCAATCAACTCATCTACAGCCCGGACCATCAGTGACCACGCCCTCAACAAGATCGTCTGACTAAAGCCGCAGCGGAGAAAGCTTCACCCACGACGGAACCAGGACAGCGCGCAGAACCGCCTAGACCATCTGGATGTTCAGAGATAGCGGATGAAGAGGACAAGGACCTACACGAGGAGAGAGGAGAAAAGCTTCAAGACACGCCTGCAACACCCCCACAGAC
Source organism: Garra rufa (assembly GCF_049309525.1). Classification (NCBI taxonomy): domain Eukaryota; kingdom Metazoa; phylum Chordata; class Actinopteri; order Cypriniformes; family Cyprinidae; genus Garra; species Garra rufa. Next base: position 6,042,083 of record NW_027394278.1, on the reverse strand, counting down.
TGAGCGCAGAGAGCAGTACAGGAGAACACTCCTAAACAGCGGAAGCTCTCTTTACAATGGACCCAGGCAGACAGCAGCACTCATGCCACGGCCAAAGCCTTTTACGGCCTCCTGCAAGCAGCCTACGCCGAAGTTCAAGTAACGACTCCGCAAAGAAACACAAAGTGCGCTGAACCCAGCACACCTTAAAGAACTCAAATGCTTGCAGATAACAATATGAACAAACAGGAGAGCTCAACACAAAATCTCTCCCGGGCCTAACAGCCCACCGTTCACACCTCACACGCCAGCAAGCTGGCCGGGAATCTGACAGCTGTCACCACAAAACGCTGTCTTCCTGAACACTGCAGTAGGCTACAACACACGCCTGTCTGCAAAACATTGACTCTTAAGCAAGAACATTGCCCAGTGTGACCACGAGACAGATCTGCTTAGCTCCACCTCCAGCTAACAGGACCCCAGCCATTTGTCCCAGCAGTCAAAACTGTCAAAACTGAATACAGCAGCTAAGAACACGACTGCTACGACCAGCATCTGAGCCTACGTGAGACAACGCGACAGGCACCAAGGGAAGATGGCATCAACGCCAGAAAATCTTTCCCCTCAGATATCCACATCACACTGTGAGTCACCACCCAAATGCTACAGCCTTCTTCCGTACAGCGATTGCTCGATTCAGCGGACTCTACAGACCGCCGGAAAACAGCCAAGCACCAGAAGGCAATAAAGATTAGCAAAGTGATTGTCCAGCTGCCCCATGCCAAGGGGGGACGTCTGACTGACCAAGGTGAACAAACATACAGTGGTGTATGGGAGCTGAACACGCAGCGACATCACTGTGTGGGAGTGATCTGAGATCAGTGCAGGCCAACACTGAGGACACCTGTGCTCTGAACTTAACCTGGAATAGACAATGCAAAACCTGCTACGTCCTGTTTCTCACAGCCCTACGATACTCCCTCAACTGCGAGAAAGCCTTGCTAGATAAGATTACTCCCAGATGTTTACACTCTGGCGAACGAACTACCTGCATTCACCAAAAGGGGTCACTGTTCGGCTCAAAACACAGTGTGGCTAAAACCCTAATGCTGCACACACATTCAATGGAATACGTGAAGCAGTGCCCACTCTAGAAGCCACACCCCCTTTCTGAAAAGTAATCTTTTGCAGTGTACATACCATTCAGGTATTTCAAAGACTTTAAACAATTCCGTCATGAAGAGCCTAAAGGAAAATGGCCACTCAGAAATGGTGCCAAGCTGCTCTCCACATATGACGATGATGCAGAACTAATGTCATGTACAAGGCTCTCAGCAGAGCCCAGCACCCAGATGACAACAGCTGCGCTTCACAAGCCATCCAGCGATGTGCCAAGCACACCAGAAGACAAAGGGCATCACAGAGACCTGCCACCACTGTGTGATGTTTATAACTGTCAATGCCTGCAGACCAAGGATCCCACGCACACAAACCCATGTGCTCATAGACCCAAGAGCGAGGCAAGACACGCCCAGAGCAGGTACCTAGTGGAAAACGACAAGCCTGTCCCACTGCAACACCTTAAGCCGGGCCACCTGACATCACAGCACGAGTGACGGCAATCGGATCAACCCTTGTGTCACAGCAAGTCGCAAGAACTCCCTCTGAAAATTACTAACCTGCATAGACTCAAAGTAGGCTAAGCTCAGTTTCAAACAACACCACTCAGTTTGAAACAGACGAGCATCAACAACTGTTCCAGACAAGCAGTGCCATCACAATAAGAACATTTACATGCTATTCGTGGAAAAACAGTGAAAGGCCCAGGAAAAACTGAGGGATTTTGTGGCTGCCTAAGGTTTTCAACAACAAAAAACCCACCCACCCAACCCAAGCATCGCTTCTAAGCCACAAGCAAACCCCTCACGCTGCTACGCCGCCTGCATCACACCCATGCACACTGGCTCCACCTACAAAATAGCTCTGCTAAAGCAGCCTCTGCCAATGCTGACACTCAACCTTGCACTGTCCGACCACACTAAGGCACTAAGCCGAAAACAACTCAGTGATGTCACACACATGCCGCATCTAGATGACACATCCTCACATTTGTTCCTGATAACCAAACACCGCCACAGCTCCCAGCTTTCCAGGAACAAAGGGGGGTCATTGCTGATGTATGCCCAAGATGCACCGTGCAGAATACACCAGAGTACCAAAGCCACTACCAACGCAAAAGTGGCGCACTGCCAAGCATGCAGTGACAGAGGACATCAGAATATGCTAAGTTTGATGCCAGCTCGAAACCAGCGGATTTCAAACGACACAGCCTCTCTACGATGCAAAGCAGTCAGTCGACGAGAAACATCTGTGAACGTTTACCACCAGATGGCACCAGAAACGACACCCGTGTCAACTAAGAGACCACCCGTGTCACCACCTACACTGCTCACCAGTACTTCAGTGAAACATGCCCGAGTGCGACACCTGCATCCAAAGAGCGCAGGAAGCCAAAAGCATGCCGCAGCCAGCGAGATTCACAATAGGAACTGTGAACCAGCGTGTCTCGGACATCCAGCCCTGCCACTCACCAGGACCAACTGGAGACTCAGCAGAGTACAGAGAACGGCATCCTTCAGCCTAAAGCAGCCAACGGCCTGCAATGGCAGAGAAAGGAACAGCAGGACCGCGACAAATGGACAACTCACATCCAGCCTGGACAACCAGGAGCTGAGCAGCATCGTCTTCTCCTTGGCCCACACCCTCAAGGGCCTCAGACAGGAGGTAAATGAACTGAACCTGCAAGTCTCCGAGTACCAAAATTAACCGACACCCACAAGGACAGCTGGACACGCCTGCTTTTCCAGAACAGAGTTTCTGATGCTAACAAAGAGCTCCTTGAATGAAACTCCACTGAGAAGTACTGAAAGGTAAACTTCTGACTCCTTGCCCAACGCAACACCGCATTAGACTTCCTAAAAGGAAAAAGCATCCCATGAGACCAGCCGACACCTCAGGAGCAGCCAGACAATGTTGAATGGAGCAACGGGCCCACAGGCCCAACAGCAAAACCCCTACAAACACAACTCAGACCCGCTCAAGTCAGTGTCGACACCCCCAACATCAGACGCCTGATGACATTTGAGCAAAACAGCGGGATAACAGACACCTGCTGCCCTCCTGCACCCTAACCGGGTCCATCGGAAACTTCTTTACACTACAAAATCTTTACGACAATTCTCTGCGAACCCTGGAACTACCTGCCCTCTCACAAGTGAGAGTCCAACCAGCGATTCCAGACTGCAGGGACCACAGATACTAGATAACAACCACCTGACACAGACCAACCTGGGTCAGGATGACAAGTGACAGTGCCTCGACACCTGCTGCACAAAGCTCGAGGACCCATACCTTGCCACTGTCCATATTATCACACCTGATAACGTCGACCACGGCACCACAGCCACTCCTTGAAGCACCAACCTCCAGAGAGCCACCTCTCTCTTCCAGCCAGGAGTGCCGGGTGCATGCCTGATTGTTCCGCACCTTTGACGTCGCTCGCTGTTGTCTGTTGGACGGACAACAACGTTCGAAAGAGGGGATATGTAGTGCATGGAGCCAATCAGACATGAAATAACTAGTTATATTCCTTAAATGACTTCTCCCCCATGATTAACACCTATGTGCTATGAGCCAGTCCTTTGTTCACTATCCAGCTCATCCCCCCACCATCAAGATAAGACTCCTACCAGAAATGCAGGGAAAGATAGACTTTCCTTATTCAGACATGCAGTCCCACATACAGTTATATAGAAATGTACACGTATCAATGTGTTACCTTTTCTTATATTGTTGTTTCTGTTATGTATGTCGGCCTCAAACATTAATCCGCAATAGGTGAATTATTGTGCATGCTAAGACTCTCACATTTAGAATCACTCAGTCAAACGAGAAGATACATAGATCATGTTTGGTGTCTATGAGCAGCATTTATTATTCCCTAAATGTTAATGTTTGTGGCATCTTAATAACTCATTGCTTTATATGTATTATTGAACTTTTTAAAGTTTTGTGGCCAAACAACCAATCAGCTTCCACATGCGAAACCCCATTGTGAGAGACAAAGACTTTCAATCTTCCCTCCAAAACTCAGATCAACCGGATTGGTCAAGGTCCAACTGTGGGCGTGAACGACCTACAGGTTTATAAACCTTCCCTCATCTCTCTCACTCTCTTGCTCTTGCCTTCGGGACACAAAGACACGTCACCCGCATCTCCCCCCAGATCCATGGGGGGGGGGGGGGGGGGGGGGGGTCTCACCTAGCGGAGGAGATGATGAGGCCTGCAATACTCTCAAGGAACTGGAAAGGACTTTCTGAACTGAACACAAACGGAACAATGCACAACAACAACAAGCTTGCAAGTATCCGTCCTTTCTACAAACGTAGATAGCTGCGTTTAAGGCGTTTTATAAAAGAAACGATTTCAGGATGTTCAGAACCGTTTCATTCCTGTCCCTTTGCAAACTCACTTTCTGTCTCTCTCTCTCTCTTACTCTCTCTCTCTCTCTCTCTCTCTCTCTCTCTTACTCTCTCTCTCTCTCACGCGTTCTGTCTATTTGTGTTTTATGTACGTTTGTCTATGTGCGATCGTTTGTAAGTAGAATAGTTTAATAAACAACCATATATTCACATAATGATTCTCTGTGCTGAATGCTTACATTACAAAGTCACTTAAACTGTTTCGATCTCATATTGCTACCTTAAGCCCTATTCTGTTCAATTGTTTAACTCCGTTCTGGTTAGTAAAAATGCGTTGCCGTGACGACGAGCCAACGTCAGAGTAATGGATATCACTGAACAATTTGCTGGACAAAGAAACCAGTCGATATCATTATTACTGTTACTGATCAGAAACTGGAAATTGCGTATATTTAATGACGATTATTATACACGATTTCCTGTGAGTTAAACTACTTTCCCTGACTGAAATGTATGTTTTAAATAACTCATTTCATCCTATTCATTGGTTATAAGACCTGGTGGAGTTTGCAGTGTATATGTGATGAGAGAAACAGTCTCAGGCATATACACACATATATTGATCATCTTAAATTCTTTGAGCTAACCAAAATTCTCTACACAGGTTTGTCCGGAGCAGAAACGCTGTTTTCAGAGCTTTGAAACTCTAACATAATAATTCATGCAAAACTCTTCTAACACATTCAGATGTGCATTACTGCATTACAAATAGCATTTTATTCATGCACTTGACAATCTTTTAATGTTTGACAGAGTTTCAGTAACATTGCATCAAACCAGGTTTGTCCGGAGCAGAAACGCTGTTTTCAGAGTTTTGAGACTCTAACATAATAATTCATGCAAAACTCTTCTAACACCTTCAGATGTGCATTACTGCATTGCAAACAGCATTTTATTCATGCACATGACAAACTTTTAATGTTTGACAGAGTTTCAGTAATATTGCATCAAACCAGGTTTGTCCGGAGCAGAAACGCTGTTTTCACAGCTTTGAGACTCTAACATAATAATTCATGCAAAACTCTTCTAACACCTTCAGATGTGCATTACTGCATTGAAAACAGCATTTTATTCATGCACATGACAAACTTTTAATGTTTGACAGAGTTTCAGTAACATTGCATCAAACCAGGTTTGTCCGGAGCAGAAACGCTGTTTTCAGAGCTTTGAAACTCTAACATAATAATTCATGCAAAACTCTTCTAACACATTCAGATGTGCATTACTGCATTACAAATAGCATTTTATTCATGCACTTGACAATTTTTTAATGTTTGACAAAGTTTCAGTAACATTGCATCAAACCAGGTTTGTCCGGAGCAGAAACGCTGTTTTCAGAGCTTTGAGACTCTAACATAATAATTCATGCAAAACTCTTCTAACACCTTCAGATGTGCAATACTGCATTGCAAACAGCATTTTATTCATGCACATGACAAACTTTTAATGTTTGACAGAGTTTCAGTAACATTGCATCAAACCAGGTTTGTCCGGAGCAGAAACGCTGTTTTCAGAGCTTTGAGACTCTAACATAATAATTCATGCAAAACTCTTCTAACACCTTCAGATGTGCATTACTGCATTGCAAACAGCATTTTATTCATGCACATGACAAACTTTTAATGTTTGACAGAGTTTCAGTAACATTGCATCAAACCAGGTTTGTCCGGAGCAGAAACGCTGTTTTCAGAGCTTTGAAACTCTAACATAATAATTCATGCAAAACTCTTCTAACACATTCAGATGTGCATTACTGCATTACAAATAGCATTTTATTCATGCACTTGACAAACTTTTAATGTTTGACAGAGTTTCAGTAACATTGCATCAAACCAGGTTTGTCCGGAGCAGAAACGCTGTTTTCAGAGCTTTGAAACTCTAACATAATAATTCATGCAAAACTCTTCTAACACATTCAGATGTGCATTACTGCATTACAAATAGCATTTTATTCATGCACTTGACAAACTTTTAATGTTTGACAGAGTTTCAGTAACATTGCATCAAACCAGGTTTGTCCGGAGCAGAAACGCTGTTTTCAGAGCTTTGAGACTCTAACATAATAATTCATGCAAAACTCTTCTAACACCTTCAGATGTGCATTACTGCATTACAAACAGCATTTTATTCATGCACTTGACAATTTTTTTATGTTTGACAAAGTTTCAGTAACATTGCATCAAACCAGGTTTGTCCGGAGCAGAAACGCTGTTTTCAGAGCTTTGAGACTCTAACATAATAATTCATGCAAAACTCTTCTAACACCTTCAGATGTGCAATACTGCATTGCAAACAGCATTTTATTCATGCACATGACAAACTTTTAATGTTTGACAGAGTTTCAGTAACATTGCATCAAACCAGGTTTGTCCGGAGCAGAAACGCTGTTTTCAGAGCTTTGAGACTCTAACATAATAATTCATGCAAAACTCTTCTAACACCTTCCGATGTGCATTACTGCATTGCAAACAGCATTTTATTCATGCACATGACAAACTTTTAATGTTTGACAGAGTTTCAGTAACATTGCATCAAACCAGGTTTGTCCTGAGCAGAAACGCTGTTTTCAGAGCTTTGAGACTCTAACATAATAATTCATGCAAAACTCTTCTAACACCTTCAGTTGTGCATTACTGCATTGCAAACAGCATTTTATTCATGCACATGACAAACTTTTAATGTTTGACAGAGTTTCAGTAATATTGCATCAAACCAGGTCTGTCCGGAGCAGAAACGCTGTTTTCAGAGCTTTGAGACTCTAACATAATAATTCATGCAAAACTCTTCTAACACCTTCAGATGTGCATTACTGCATTGCAAACAGCATTTTATTCATGCACATGACAAACTTTACATGTTTGACAGAGTTTCAGTAACATTGCATCAAACCAGGTTTGTCCTGAGCAGAAACGCTGTTTTCAGAGCTTTGAGACTCTAACATAATAATTCATGCAAAACTCTTCTAACACCTTCAGATGTGCATTACTGCATTGCAAACAGCATTTTATTCATGCACATGACAAACTTTTAATGTTTGACAGAGTTTCAGTAACATTGCATCAAACCAGGTTTGTCCGGAGCAGAAACGCTGTTTTCAGAGCTTTGAAACTCTAACATAATAATTCATGCAAAACTCTTCTAACACATTCAGTTGTGCATTACTGCATTACAAATAGCATTTTATTCATGCACTTGACAAACTTTTAATGTTTGACAGAGTTTCAGTAACATTGCATCAAACCAGGTTTGTCCGGAGCAGAAACGCTGTTTTCAGAGTTTTGAGACTCTAACATAATAATTCATGCAAAACTCTTCTAACACCTTCAGATGTGCATTACTGCATTGCAAACAGCATTTTATTCATGCACATGACAAACTTTTAATGTTTGACAGAGTTTCAGTAAAATTGCATCAAACCAGGTTTGTCCGGAGCAGAAACGCTGTTTTCACAGCTTTGAGACTCTAACATAATAATTCATGCAAAACTCTTCTAACACCTTCAGATGTGCATTACTGCATTGAAAACAGCATTTTATTCATGCACATGACAAACTTTTAATGTTTGACAGAGTTTCAGTAACATTGCATCAAATCAGGTTTGTCCGGAGCAGAAACGCTGTTTTCAGAGCTTTGAAACTCTTACATAATAATTCATGCAAAACTCTTCTAACACATTCAGATGTGCATTACTGCATTACAAATAGCATTTTATTCATGCACTTGACAAACCTTTAATGTTTGACAGAGTTTCAGTAACATTGCATCAAACCAGGTTTGTCCGGAGCAGAAACGCTGTTTTCAGAGCTTTGAGACTCTAACATAATAATTCATGCAAAACTCTTCTAACACCTTCAGATGTGCATTACTGCATTGCAAATAGCATTTTATTCATGCACATGACAAACTTTTAATGTTTGACAGAGTTTCAGTAACATTGCATCAAACCAGGTTTGTCTGGAGCAGAAACGCTGTTTTCAGAGCTTTGAAACTCTAACATAATAATTCATGCAAAACTCTTCTAACACATTCAGATGTGCATTACTGCATTACAAATAGCATTTTATTCATGCACTTGACAAACTTTTAATGTTTGACAGAGTTTCAGTAACATTGCATCAAACCAGGTTTGTCCGGAGCAGAAACGCTGTTTTCAGAGCTTTGAGACTCTAACATAATAATTCATGCAAAACTCTTCTAACACCTTCAGATGTGCAGTACTGCATTGCAAACAGCATTTTATTCATGCACATGACAAACTTTTAATGTTTGACAGAGTTTCAGTAATATTGCATCAAACCAGGTCTGTCCGGAGCAGAAACGCCGTTTTCAGAGCTTTGAGACTCTAACATAATAATTCATGCAAAACTCTTCTAACACCTTCAGATGTGCATTACTGCATTGCAAATAGCATTTTATTCATGCACATGACAAACTTTTAATGTTTGACAGAGTTTCAGTAACATTGCATCAAACCAGGTTTGTCCGGAGCAGAAACGCTGTTTTCAGAGCTTTGAAACTCTAACATAATAATTCATGCAAAACTCTTCTAACACATTCAGATGTGCATTACTGCATTACAAATAGAATTTTATTCATACACTTGACAAACTTTTAATGTTTGACAGAGTTTCAGTAACATTGCATCAAACCAGGTTTGTCCGGAGCAGAAACGCTGTTTTCAGAGCTTTGAGACTCTAACAAAATAATTCATGCAAAACTCTTCTAACACCTTCAGATGTGCAGTACTGCATTGCAAACAGCATTTTATTCATGCACATGACAAACTTTTAATGTTTGACAGAGTTTCAGTAATATTGCATCAAACCAGGTCTGTCCGGAGCAGAAACGCTGTTTTCAGAGCTTTGAGACTCTAACATAATAATTCATGCAAAACTCTTCTAACACCTTCAGATGTGCATTACTGCATTGCAAATAGCATTTTATTCATGCACATGACAAACTTTTAATGTTTGACAGAGTTTCAGTAACATTGCATTAAACCAGGTTTGTCCGGAGCAGAAACGCTGTTTTCAGAGCTTTGAGACTCTAACATAATAATTCATGCAAAACTCTTCTCACACCTTCAGATGTGCAATACTGCATTGCAAACAGCATTTTATTCATGCACATGACAAACTTTTAATGTTTGACAGAGTTTCAGTAACATTGCATCAAACCAGGTTTGTCCGGAGCAGAAACGCTGTTTTCAGAGCTTTGAGACTCTAACATAATAATTCATGCAAAATTCTTCTAACACCTTCAGATGTGCATTACTGCATTGCAAACAGCATTTTATTCATGCACTTGACAATTTTTTAATGTTTGACAGAGTTTCAGTAACATTGCATCAAACCAGGTTTGTCCGGAGCAGAAACGCTGTTTTCAGAGCTTTGAGAGTCTAACATAATAATTCATGCAAAACTCTTCTAACACCTTCAGATGTGCATTACTGCATTGCAAACAGCATTTTATTCATGCACATGAAAAACTTTTAATGTTTGACAGAGTTTCAGTAATATTGCATCAAACCAGGTCTGTCCGGAGCAGAAACGCTGTTTTCAGAGCTTTGAGACTCTAACATAATAATTCATGCAAAACTCTTCTAACACCTTCCGATGTGCATTACTGCATTGCAAACAGCATTTTATTCATGCACATGACAAACTTTTAATGTTTGACAGAGTTTCAGTAACATTGCATCAAACCAGGTTTGTCCGGAGCAGAAACGCTGTTTTCAGAGCTTTGAAACTCTAACATAATAATTCATGCAAAACTCTTCTAACACATTCAGATGTGCATTACTGCATTACAAATAGCATTTTATTCATGCACTTGACAAACTTTTCTTGTTTGACAGAGTTTCAGTAACATTGCATCAAACCAGGTTTGTCCGGAGCAGAAACGCTGTTTTCAGAGCTTTGAGACTCTAACATAATAATTCATGCAAAACTCTTCTAACACCTTCAGATGTGCATTACTGCATTGCAAACAGCATTTTATTCATGCACATGACAAACTTTTAATGTTTGACAGAGTTTCAGTAATATTGCATCAAACCAGGTTTGTCCGGAGCAGAAACGCTGTTTTCAGAGCTTTGAGACTCTAACATAATAATTCATGCAAAACTCTTCTAACACCTTCAGATGTGCATTACTGCATTGCAAACAGCATTTTATTCATGCACATGACAAACTTTTAATGTTTGACAGAGTTTCAGTAATATTGCATCAAACCAGGTCTGTCCGGAGCAGAAACGCTGTTTTCAGAGCTTTGAGACTCTAACATAATAATTCATGCAAAACTCTTCTAACACCTTCAGATGTGCATTACTGCATTGCAAACAGCATTTTATTCATGCACATGACAAACTTTTAATGTTTGACAGAGTTTCAGTAACATTGCATCAAACCAGGTTTGTCCGGAGCAGAAACGCTGTTTTCAGAGCTTTGAAACTCTAACATAATAATTCATGCAAAACTCTTCTAACACCTTCAGATGTGCAGTACTGCATTGCAAACAGCATTTTATTCATGCACATGACGAACTTTTAATGTTTGACAGAGTTTCAGTAATATTGCATCAAACCAGGTCTGTCCGGAGCAGAAACGCTGTTTTCAGAGCTTTGAGACTCTAACATAATAATTCATGCAAAACTCTTCTAACACCTTCAGATGTGCATTACTGCATTGCAAATAGCATTTTATTCATGCACATGACAAACTTTTAATGTTTGACAGAGTTTCAGTAATATTGCATCAAACCAGGTCTGTCCGGAGCAGAAACGCTGTTTTCAGAGCTTTGAGACTCTAACATAATAATTCATGCAAAACTCTTCTAACAGTTTCAGATGTGCATTACTGCATTGCAAACAGCATTTTATTCATGCACTTGACAATTTTTTAATGTTTGACAAAGTTTCAGTAACATTGCATCAAACCAGGTTTGTCCGGAGCAGAAACGCTGTTTTCAGAGCTTTGAGACTCTAACATAATAATTCATGCAAAACTCTTCTAACACCTTCAGATGTGCAATACTGCATTGCAAACAGCATTTTATTCATGCACATGACAAACTTTTAATGTTTGACAGAGTTTCAGTAACATTGCATCAAACCAGGTTTGTCCGGAGCAGAAACGCTGTTTTCAGAGCTTTGAGACTCTAACATAATAATTCATGCAAAATTCTTCTAACACCTTCAGATGTGCATTACTGCATTGCAAACAGCATTTTATTCATGCACTTGACAATTTTTTAATGTTTGACAGAGTTTCAGTAACATTGCATCAAACCAGGTTTGTCCGGAGCAGAAACGCTGTTTTCAGAGCTTTGAGACTCTAACATAATAATTCATGCAAAACTCTTCTAACACCTTCAGATGTGCATTACTGCATTGCAAACAGCATTTTATTCATGCACATGACAAACTTTTAATGTTTGACAGAGTTTCAGTAACATTGCATCAAACCAGGTTTGTCCTGAGCAGAAACGCTGTTTTCAGAGCTTTGAGACTCTAACATAATAATTCATGCAAAACTCTTCTAACACCTTCAGATGTGCATTACTGCATTGCAAACAGCATTTTATTCATGCACATGACAAACTTTTAATGTTTGACAGAGTTTCAGTAACATTGCATCAAACCAGGTTTGTCCGGAGCAGAAACGCTGTTTTCAGAGCTTTGAAACTCTAACATAATAATTCATGCAAAACTCTTCTAACACATTCAGATGTGCATTACTGCATTACAAATAGCATTTTATTCATGCACTTGACAATTTTTTAATGTTTGACAAAGTTTCAGTAACATTGCATCAAACCAGGTTTGTCCGGAGCAGAAACGCTGTTTTCAGAGCTTTGAGACTCTAACATAATAATTCATGCAAAACTCTTCTAACACCTTCAGATGTGCAATACTGCATTGCAAACAGCATTTTATTCATGCACATGACAAACTTTTAATGTTTGACAGAGTTTCAGTAACATTGCATCAAACCAGGTTTGTCCGGAGCAGAAACGCTGTTTTCAGAGCTTTGAGACTCTAACATAATAATTCATGCAAAACTCTTCTAACACCTTCAGATGTGCATTACTGCATTGCAAACAGCATTTTATTCATGCACATGACAAACTTTTAATGTTTGACAGAGTTTCAGTAACATTGCATCAAACCAGGTTTGTCCGGAGCAGAAACGCTGTTTTCAGAGCTTTGAAACTCTAACATAATAATTCATGCAAAACTCTTCTAACACATTCAGATGTGCATTACTGCATTACAAATAGCATTTTATTCATGCACTTGACAAACTTTTAATGTTTGACAGAGTTTCAGTAACATTGCATCAAACCAGGTGTAGTGCATGGAGCCAATCAGACATGAAATAACTAGTTATATTCCTTAAATGACTTCTCCCCCATGATTAACACCTATGTGCTATGAGCCAGTCCTTTGTTCACTATCCAGCTCATCCCCCCACCATCAAGATAAGACTCCTACCAGAAATGCAGGGAAAGATAGACTTTCCTTATTCAGACATGCAGTCCCACATACAGTTATATAGAAATGTACACGTATCAATGTGTTACCTTTTCTTATATTGTTGTTTCTGTTATGTATGTCGGCCTCAAACATTAATCCGCAATAGGTGAATTATTGTGCATGCTAAGACTCTCACATTTAGAATCACTCAGTCAAACGAGAAGATACATAGATCATGTTTGGTGTCTATGAGCAGCATTTATTATTCCCTAAATGTTAATGTTTGTGGCATCTTAATAACTCATTGCTTTATATGTATTATTGAACTTTTGAAAGTTTTGTGGCCAAACAACCAATCAGCTTCCACATGCGAAACCCCATTGTGAGAGACAAAGACTTTCAATCTTCCCTCCAAAACTCAGATCAACCGGATTGGTCAAGGTCCAACTGTGGGCGTGAACGACCTACAGGTTTATAAACCTTCCCTCATCTCTCTCACTCTCTTGCTCTTGCCTTCGGGACACAAAGACACGTCACCCGCACCTCCCCCCAGATCCATGGGGGGGGGGGGTCTCACCTAGCGGAGGAGATGATGAGGCCTGCAATACTCTCAAGGAACTGGAAAGGACTTTCTGAACTGAACACAAACGGAACAATGCACAACAACAACAAGCTTGCAAGTATCCGTCCTTTCTACAAACGTAGATAGCTGCGTTTAAGGCGTTTTATAAAAGAAACGATTTCAGGATGTTCAGAACCGTTTCATTCCTGTCCCTTTGCAAACTCACTTTCTGTCTCTCTCTCTCTCTTACTCTCTCTCTCTCTCTCTCTCTCTCTCTCTTACTCTCTCTCTCTCTCACGCGTTCTGTCTATTTGTGTTTTATGTACGTTTGTCTATGTGCGATCGTTTGTAAGTAGAATAGTTTAATAAACAACCATATATTCACATAATGATTCTCTGTGCTGAATGCTTACATTACAAAGTCACTTAAACTGTTTCGATCTCATATTGCTACCTTAAGCCCTATTCTGTTCAATTGTTTAACTCCGTTCTGGTTAGTAAAAATGCGTTGCCGTGACGACGAGCCAACGTCAGAGTAATGGATATCACTGAACAATTTGCTGGACAAAGAAACCAGTCGATATCATTATTACTGTTACTGATCAGAAACTGGAAATTGCGTATATTTAATGACGATTATTATACACGATTTCCTGTGAGTTAAACTACTTTCCCTGACTGAAATGTATGTTTTAAATAACTCATTTCATCCTATTCATTGGTTATAAGACCTGGTGGAGTTTGCAGTGTATATGTGATGAGAGAAACAGTCTCAGGCATATACACACATATATTGATCATCTTAAATTCTTTGAGCTAACCAAAATTCTCTACATTAATTGGCGTTAGAATGCGGGGCAGTTTTAAACTATGTGATGTGAGCAGCTCAGGAATAATTTGTGTGTCTGCATGCTTGTGTATTCAAACTCGGCTCGCGACTCGCGTCTCTTTTGTTTGTGTGTGTGTGTGTTAGAACGGTGTGGCCAAGCCCACCTTTAACACCTTCACAGATGTTTGAGCCTCTCGCACAGAGAAACTAAACCGCTGTTGAAGATGTAACTTAACTGCAGTTTATATATTGACCCTATAAAACGAAGGAATCTTTTATAGCGCGTCTTAAAGCCACCCTAAATTGAGCGAAGAAAACCTCTATTTTTGCGTGAAGAAGCTGATTGAGCGATGTTCCTCTTTCACCTTACAATGGCCATATCTTTATATTTTGAGTGTAGATAGATTAGCCATTGATGTGCACTCCAATGCTAATCAGCTATCTTGCTCCTTTGGGTTAAAACCTCAGCTTAGCTAACTGATTAGGTTGACCCCGTTTGCTCATCGAATAGATTTAATATAGTAAACAACTTCGCGTTATTACTGTACAAATCTTGATCGAGTGTTATTTATTTGTTTTGTGCAAAGCACACACAAGTCTTGTGTCAGCAGGCTGACTCAAGATCAAGGTGCACGCATCGTAACTAAGCAACCTTTTAATAGTGTAAGCATCCTATTAAGTTAAAGTTTGCAAAACACATGTACCTGTGTTCAGTAAAACGGACACAAGAAAGATACACCCGCGATCACGCATCGCCATGGTAACTGCGCTTAGATGCGCGTTCAAATCCACACAAGGTGGAATCTGAAATCCCGCATAAAAGGTATTTCCTTCTATTAAAAGATAGAAGTCTGTCTAAAACCTCTTCCAATACCTATGCCTGATTTCATATTATTTTTTTTATTTTATTTTATTTTATTTTTTTCTTTGAGCAACAACGCTTATAGATAGTCCCAGTCAGTCTCTCCCTTCTCTTTTCCTTTTGATGTTACATTATTAATTATTGTTATTTAAACCATAATGATAATTAACATAATGTATTTTTTTTTTTGTGTGTGTGATTTAATTTTAATTATTTCACCGCCTTAGATTCAACTCTCCCTTTAGCAATTATAATTGTATTTGCTCATTTTAAATTTTTGATTAAACAGTCTTGATTTAAAATTTAAACTTTGACCAAATCGATCAAGTTGCACTCTCTCTACCCCGGGTAATTCGGCCCATCCCAGGGGGGCCTTTCTCTCTTTTGCTCTCTCAGCTCTGCCATTTCCCAGGTGTGACGACTCCATAGCGCCCCCACACGGTGGGCCCCGTCACTGACCTCAGGGCTGGCAGTCAGCTCACTTTCTCTCTTTTGCTTTAACCCTTTATACCTCTCTTTCTGATGGATTTTGTTCTTATTTTTCTCCCTATTAGAGACTGAACCTGTCTGAACATCAGTGAAATCTTTTGGTAACTACACCGATGAACTGAATAGCTCCAAAGTTAATCGCTCATCATTAAGTTTACTCATAGTTTCCTGTGTTTACCCACACAAACTATCTGACCCCTTCTTTACAGCTAGGATAATAAGCGTTTAGTTTGCGTCACCATCTGATGACATCAGTTAAGTGCGCATCACATAGCAACATTTTAGCTCATTAGTTCTGTACGGACTTGCATTGGCTCGTTGTGCTTTGTCTCTCCCTCTCTATTTGTGTCAACATGTCACCATCCAGTCTCGCCATCCAGTCCAGACAAGGCAAAGATGCCATCCAGCCCCTGAGCGGAGAACAGCCGGACGACCACGCACACAGGCGAATGGATCACGATCCAGTCAAGAGCTACGGCTGCAGAGAACCAATCAACTCATCTACAGCCCGGACCATCAGTGACCACGCCCTCAACAAGATCGTCTGACTAAAGCCGCAGCGGAGAAAGCTTCACCCACGACGGAACCAGGACAGCGCGCAGAACCGCCTAGACCATCTGGATGTTCAGAGATAGCGGATGAAGAGGACAAGGACCTACACGAGGAGAGAGGAGAAAAGCTTCAAGACACGCCTGCAACACCCCCACAGACTGAGCGCAGAGAGCAGTACAGGAGAACACTCCTAAACAGCGGAAGCTCTCTTTACAATGGACCCAGGCAGACAGCAGCACTCATGCCACGGCCAAAGCCTTTTACGGCCTCCTGCAAGCAGCCTACGCCGAAGTTCAAGTAACGACTCCGCAAAGAAACACAAAGTGCGCTGAACCCAGCACACCTTAAAGAACTCAAATGCTTGCAGATAACAATATGAACAAACAGGAGAGCTCAACACAAAATCTCTCCCGGGCCTAACAGCCCACCGTTCACACCTCACACGCCAGCAAGCTGGCCGGGAATCTGACAGCTGTCACCACAAAACGCTGTCTTCCTGAACACTGCAGTAGGCTACAACACACGCCTGTCTGCAAAACATTGACTCTTAAGCAAGAACATTGCCCAGTGTGACCACGAGACAGATCTGCTTAGCTCCACCTCCAGCTAACAGGACCCCAGCCATTTGTCCCAGCAGTCAAAACTGTCAAAACTGAATACAGCAGCTAAGAACACGACTGCTACGACCAGCATCTGAGCCTACGTGAGACAACGCGACAGGCACCAAGGGAAGATGGCATCAACGCCAGAAAATCTTTCCCCTCAGATATCCACATCACACTGTGAGTCACCACCCAAATGCTACAGCCTTCTTCCGTACAGCGATTGCTCGATTCAGCGGACTCTACAGACCGCCGGAAAACAGCCAAGCACCAGAAGGCAATAAAGATTAGCAAAGTGATTGTCCAGCTGCCCCATGCCAAGGGGGGACGTCTGACTGACCAAGGTGAACAAACATACAGTGGTGTATGGGAGCTGAACACGCAGCGACATCACTGTGTGGGAGTGATCTGAGATCAGTGCAGGCCAACACTGAGGACACCTGTGCTCTGAACTTAACCTGGAATAGACAATGCAAAACCTGCTACGTCCTGTTTCTCACAGCCCTACGATACTCCCTCAACTGCGAGAAAGCCTTGCTAGATAAGATTACTCCCAGATGTTTACACTCTGGCGAACGAACTACCTGCATTCACCAAAAGGGGTCACTGTTCGGCTCAAAACACAGTGTGGCTAAAACCCTAATGCTGCACACACATTCAATGGAATACGTGAAGCAGTGCCCACTCTAGAAGCCACACCCCCTTTCTGAAAAGTAATCTTTTGCAGTGTACATACCATTCAGGTATTTCAAAGACTTTAAACAATTCCGTCATGAAGAGCCTAAAGGAAAATGGCCACTCAGAAATGGTGCCAAGCTGCTCTCCACATATGACGATGATGCAGAACTAATGTCATGTACAAGGCTCTCAGCAGAGCCCAGCACCCAGATGACAACAGCTGCGCTTCACAAGCCATCCAGCGATGTGCCAAGCACACCAGAAGACAAAGGGCATCACAGAGACCTGCCACCACTGTGTGATGTTTATAACTGTCAATGCCTGCAGACCAAGGATCCCACGCACACAAACCCATGTGCTCATAGACCCAAGAGCGAGGCAAGACACGCCCAGAGCAGGTACCTAGTGGAAAACGACAAGCCTGTCCCACTGCAACACCTTAAGCCGGGCCACCTGACATCACAGCACGAGTGACGGCAATCGGATCAACCCTTGTGTCACAGCAAGTCGCAAGAACTCCCTCTGAAAATTACTAACCTGCATAGACTCAAAGTAGGCTAAGCTCAGTTTCAAACAACACCACTCAGTTTGAAACAGACGAGCATCAACAACTGTTCCAGACAAGCAGTGCCATCACAATAAGAACATTTACATGCTATTCGTGGAAAAACAGTGAAAGGCCCAGGAAAAACTGAGGGATTTTGTGGCTGCCTAAGGTTTTCAACAACAAAAAACCCACCCACCCAACCCAAGCATCGCTTCTAAGCCACAAGCAAACCCCTCACGCTGCTACGCCGCCTGCATCACACCCATGCACACTGGCTCCACCTACAAAATAGCTCTGCTAAAGCAGCCTCTGCCAATGCTGACACTCAACCTTGCACTGTCCGACCACACTAAGGCACTAAGCCGAAAACAACTCAGTGATGTCACACACATGCCGCATCTAGATGACACATCCTCACATTTGTTCCTGATAACCAAACACCGCCACAGCTCCCAGCTTTCCAGGAACAAAGGGGGGTCATTGCTGATGTATGCCCAAGATGCACCGTGCAGAATACACCAGAGTACCAAAGCCACTACCAACGCAAAAGTGGCGCACTGCCAAGCATGCAGTGACAGAGGACATCAGAATATGCTAAGTTTGATGCCAGCTCGAAACCAGCGGATTTCAAACGACACAGCCTCTCTACGATGCAAAGCAGTCAGTCGACGAGAAACATCTGTGAACGTTTACCACCAGATGGCACCAGAAACGACACCCGTGTCAACTAAGAGACCACCCGTGTCACCACCTACACTGCTCACCAGTACTTCAGTGAAACATGCCCGAGTGCGACACCTGCATCCAAAGAGCGCAGGAAGCCAAAAGCATGCCGCAGCCAGCGAGATTCACAATAGGAACTGTGAACCAGCGTGTCTCGGACATCCAGCCCTGCCACTCACCAGGACCAACTGGAGACTCAGCAGAGTACAGAGAACGGCATCCTTCAGCCTAAAGCAGCCAACGGCCTGCAATGGCAGAGAAAGGAACAGCAGGACCGCGACAAATGGACAACTCACATCCAGCCTGGACAACCAGGAGCTGAGCAGCATCGTCTTCTCCTTGGCCCACACCCTCAAGGGCCTCAGACAGGAGGTAAATGAACTGAACCTGCAAGTCTCCGAGTACCAAAATTAACCGACACCCACAAGGACAGCTGGACACGCCTGCTTTTCCAGAACAGAGTTTCTGATGCTAACAAAGAGCTCCTTGAATGAAACTCCACTGAGAAGTACTGAAAGGTAAACTTCTGACTCCTTGCCCAACGCAACACCGCATTAGACTTCCTAAAAGGAAAAAGCATCCCATGAGACCAGCCGACACCTCAGGAGCAGCCAGACAATGTTGAATGGAGCAACGGGCCCACAGGCCCAACAGCAAAACCCCTACAAACACAACTCAGACCCGCTCAAGTCAGTGTCGACACCCCCAACATCAGACGCCTGATGACATTTGAGCAAAACAGCGGGATAACAGACACCTGCTGCCCTCCTGCACCCTAACCGGGTCCATCGGAAACTTCTTTACACTACAAAATCTTTACGACAATTCTCTGCGAACCCTGGAACTACCTGCCCTCTCACAAGTGAGAGTCCAACCAGCGATTCCAGACTGCAGGGACCACAGATACTAGATAACAACCACCTGACACAGACCAACCTGGGTCAGGATGACAAGTGACAGTGCCTCGACACCTGCTGCACAAAGCTCGAGGACCCATACCTTGCCACTGTCCATATTATCACACCTGATAACGTCGACCACGGCACCACAGCCACTCCTTGAAGCACCAACCTCCAGAGAGCCACCTCTCTCTTCCAGCCAGGAGTGCCGGGTGCATGCCTGATTGTTCCGCACCTTTGACGTCGCTCGCTGTTGTCTGTTGGACGGACAACAACGTTCGAAAGAGGGGATATGTAGTGCATGGAGCCAATCAGACATGAAATAACTAGTTATATTCCTTAAATGACTTCTCCCCCATGATTAACACCTATGTGCTATGAGCCAGTCCTTTGTTCACTATCCAGCTCATCCCCCCACCATCAAGATAAGACTCCTACCAGAAATGCAGGGAAAGATAGACTTTCCTTATTCAGACATGCAGTCCCACATACAGTTATATAGAAATGTACACGTATCAATGTGTTACCTTTTCTTATATTGTTGTTTCTGTTATGTATGTCGGCCTCAAACATTAATCCGCAATAGGTGAATTATTGTGCATGCTAAGACTCTCACATTTAGAATCACTCAGTCAAACGAGAAGATACATAGATCATGTTTGGTGTCTATGAGCAGCATTTATTATTCCCTAAATGTTAATGTTTGTGGCATCTTAATAACTCATTGCTTTATATGTATTATTGAACTTTTTAAAGTTTTGTGGCCAAACAACCAATCAGCTTCCACATGCGAAACCCCATTGTGAGAGACAAAGACTTTCAATCTTCCCTCCAAAACTCAGATCAACCGGATTGGTCAAGGTCCAACTGTGGGCGTGAACGACCTACAGGTTTATAAACCTTCCCTCATCTCTCTCACTCTCTTGCTCTTGCCTTCGGGACACAAAGACACGTCACCCGCATCTCCCCCCAGATCCATGGGGGGGGGGGGGGGGGGGGGGGGTCTCACCTAGCGGAGGAGATGATGAGGCCTGCAATACTCTCAAGGAACTGGAAAGGACTTTCTGAACTGAACACAAACGGAACAATGCACAACAACAACAAGCTTGCAAGTATCCGTCCTTTCTACAAACGTAGATAGCTGCGTTTAAGGCGTTTTATAAAAGAAACGATTTCAGGATGTTCAGAACCGTTTCATTCCTGTCCCTTTGCAAACTCACTTTCTGTCTCTCTCTCTCTCTTACTCTCTCTCTCTCTCTCTCTCTCTCTCTCTCTTACTCTCTCTCTCTCTCACGCGTTCTGTCTATTTGTGTTTTATGTACGTTTGTCTATGTGCGATCGTTTGTAAGTAGAATAGTTTAATAAACAACCATATATTCACATAATGATTCTCTGTGCTGAATGCTTACATTACAAAGTCACTTAAACTGTTTCGATCTCATATTGCTACCTTAAGCCCTATTCTGTTCAATTGTTTAACTCCGTTCTGGTTAGTAAAAATGCGTTGCCGTGACGACGAGCCAACGTCAGAGTAATGGATATCACTGAACAATTTGCTGGACAAAGAAACCAGTCGATATCATTATTACTGTTACTGATCAGAAACTGGAAATTGCGTATATTTAATGACGATTATTATACACGATTTCCTGTGAGTTAAACTACTTTCCCTGACTGAAATGTATGTTTTAAATAACTCATTTCATCCTATTCATTGGTTATAAGACCTGGTGGAGTTTGCAGTGTATATGTGATGAGAGAAACAGTCTCAGGCATATACACACATATATTGATCATCTTAAATTCTTTGAGCTAACCAAAATTCTCTACACAGGTTTGTCCGGAGCAGAAACGCTGTTTTCAGAGCTTTGAAACTCTAACATAATAATTCATGCAAAACTCTTCTAACACATTCAGATGTGCATTACTGCATTACAAATAGCATTTTATTCATGCACTTGACAATCTTTTAATGTTTGACAGAGTTTCAGTAACATTGCATCAAACCAGGTTTGTCCGGAGCAGAAACGCTGTTTTCAGAGTTTTGAGACTCTAACATAATAATTCATGCAAAACTCTTCTAACACCTTCAGATGTGCATTACTGCATTGCAAACAGCATTTTATTCATGCACATGACAAACTTTTAATGTTTGACAGAGTTTCAGTAATATTGCATCAAACCAGGTTTGTCCGGAGCAGAAACGCTGTTTTCACAGCTTTGAGACTCTAACATAATAATTCATGCAAAACTCTTCTAACACCTTCAGATGTGCATTACTGCATTGAAAACAGCATTTTATTCATGCACATGACAAACTTTTAATGTTTGACAGAGTTTCAGTAACATTGCATCAAACCAGGTTTGTCCGGAGCAGAAACGCTGTTTTCAGAGCTTTGAAACTCTAACATAATAATTCATGCAAAACTCTTCTAACACATTCAGATGTGCATTACTGCATTACAAATAGCATTTTATTCATGCACTTGACAATTTTTTAATGTTTGACAAAGTTTCAGTAACATTGCATCAAACCAGGTTTGTCCGGAGCAGAAACGCTGTTTTCAGAGCTTTGAGACTCTAACATAATAATTCATGCAAAACTCTTCTAACACCTTCAGATGTGCAATACTGCATTGCAAACAGCATTTTATTCATGCACATGACAAACTTTTAATGTTTGAC
The DNA here is from genome assembly GCF_049309525.1 of Garra rufa. Classification (NCBI taxonomy): domain Eukaryota; kingdom Metazoa; phylum Chordata; class Actinopteri; order Cypriniformes; family Cyprinidae; genus Garra; species Garra rufa. Next base: position 6,019,659 of record NW_027394278.1, on the reverse strand, counting down.
AGAGTTTCAGTAACATTGCATCAAACCAGGTTTGTCCGGAGCAGAAACGCTGTTTTCAGAGCTTTGAGACTCTAACATAATAATTCATGCAAAACTCTTCTAACACCTTCAGATGTGCATTACTGCATTGCAAACAGCATTTTATTCATGCACATGACAAACTTTTAATGTTTGACAGAGTTTCAGTAACATTGCATCAAACCAGGTTTGTCCGGAGCAGAAACGCTGTTTTCAGAGCTTTGAAACTCTAACATAATAATTCATGCAAAACTCTTCTAACACATTCAGATGTGCATTACTGCATTACAAATAGCATTTTATTCATGCACTTGACAAACTTTTAATGTTTGACAGAGTTTCAGTAACATTGCATCAAACCAGGTTTGTCCGGAGCAGAAACGCTGTTTTCAGAGCTTTGAAACTCTAACATAATAATTCATGCAAAACTCTTCTAACACATTCAGATGTGCATTACTGCATTACAAATAGCATTTTATTCATGCACTTGACAAACTTTTAATGTTTGACAGAGTTTCAGTAACATTGCATCAAACCAGGTTTGTCCGGAGCAGAAACGCTGTTTTCAGAGCTTTGAGACTCTAACATAATAATTCATGCAAAACTCTTCTAACACCTTCAGATGTGCATTACTGCATTACAAACAGCATTTTATTCATGCACTTGACAATTTTTTTATGTTTGACAAAGTTTCAGTAACATTGCATCAAACCAGGTTTGTCCGGAGCAGAAACGCTGTTTTCAGAGCTTTGAGACTCTAACATAATAATTCATGCAAAACTCTTCTAACACCTTCAGATGTGCAATACTGCATTGCAAACAGCATTTTATTCATGCACATGACAAACTTTTAATGTTTGACAGAGTTTCAGTAACATTGCATCAAACCAGGTTTGTCCGGAGCAGAAACGCTGTTTTCAGAGCTTTGAGACTCTAACATAATAATTCATGCAAAACTCTTCTAACACCTTCCGATGTGCATTACTGCATTGCAAACAGCATTTTATTCATGCACATGACAAACTTTTAATGTTTGACAGAGTTTCAGTAACATTGCATCAAACCAGGTTTGTCCTGAGCAGAAACGCTGTTTTCAGAGCTTTGAGACTCTAACATAATAATTCATGCAAAACTCTTCTAACACCTTCAGTTGTGCATTACTGCATTGCAAACAGCATTTTATTCATGCACATGACAAACTTTTAATGTTTGACAGAGTTTCAGTAATATTGCATCAAACCAGGTCTGTCCGGAGCAGAAACGCTGTTTTCAGAGCTTTGAGACTCTAACATAATAATTCATGCAAAACTCTTCTAACACCTTCAGATGTGCATTACTGCATTGCAAACAGCATTTTATTCATGCACATGACAAACTTTACATGTTTGACAGAGTTTCAGTAACATTGCATCAAACCAGGTTTGTCCTGAGCAGAAACGCTGTTTTCAGAGCTTTGAGACTCTAACATAATAATTCATGCAAAACTCTTCTAACACCTTCAGATGTGCATTACTGCATTGCAAACAGCATTTTATTCATGCACATGACAAACTTTTAATGTTTGACAGAGTTTCAGTAACATTGCATCAAACCAGGTTTGTCCGGAGCAGAAACGCTGTTTTCAGAGCTTTGAAACTCTAACATAATAATTCATGCAAAACTCTTCTAACACATTCAGTTGTGCATTACTGCATTACAAATAGCATTTTATTCATGCACTTGACAAACTTTTAATGTTTGACAGAGTTTCAGTAACATTGCATCAAACCAGGTTTGTCCGGAGCAGAAACGCTGTTTTCAGAGTTTTGAGACTCTAACATAATAATTCATGCAAAACTCTTCTAACACCTTCAGATGTGCATTACTGCATTGCAAACAGCATTTTATTCATGCACATGACAAACTTTTAATGTTTGACAGAGTTTCAGTAAAATTGCATCAAACCAGGTTTGTCCGGAGCAGAAACGCTGTTTTCACAGCTTTGAGACTCTAACATAATAATTCATGCAAAACTCTTCTAACACCTTCAGATGTGCATTACTGCATTGAAAACAGCATTTTATTCATGCACATGACAAACTTTTAATGTTTGACAGAGTTTCAGTAACATTGCATCAAATCAGGTTTGTCCGGAGCAGAAACGCTGTTTTCAGAGCTTTGAAACTCTTACATAATAATTCATGCAAAACTCTTCTAACACATTCAGATGTGCATTACTGCATTACAAATAGCATTTTATTCATGCACTTGACAAACCTTTAATGTTTGACAGAGTTTCAGTAACATTGCATCAAACCAGGTTTGTCCGGAGCAGAAACGCTGTTTTCAGAGCTTTGAGACTCTAACATAATAATTCATGCAAAACTCTTCTAACACCTTCAGATGTGCATTACTGCATTGCAAATAGCATTTTATTCATGCACATGACAAACTTTTAATGTTTGACAGAGTTTCAGTAACATTGCATCAAACCAGGTTTGTCTGGAGCAGAAACGCTGTTTTCAGAGCTTTGAAACTCTAACATAATAATTCATGCAAAACTCTTCTAACACATTCAGATGTGCATTACTGCATTACAAATAGCATTTTATTCATGCACTTGACAAACTTTTAATGTTTGACAGAGTTTCAGTAACATTGCATCAAACCAGGTTTGTCCGGAGCAGAAACGCTGTTTTCAGAGCTTTGAGACTCTAACATAATAATTCATGCAAAACTCTTCTAACACCTTCAGATGTGCAGTACTGCATTGCAAACAGCATTTTATTCATGCACATGACAAACTTTTAATGTTTGACAGAGTTTCAGTAATATTGCATCAAACCAGGTCTGTCCGGAGCAGAAACGCCGTTTTCAGAGCTTTGAGACTCTAACATAATAATTCATGCAAAACTCTTCTAACACCTTCAGATGTGCATTACTGCATTGCAAATAGCATTTTATTCATGCACATGACAAACTTTTAATGTTTGACAGAGTTTCAGTAACATTGCATCAAACCAGGTTTGTCCGGAGCAGAAACGCTGTTTTCAGAGCTTTGAAACTCTAACATAATAATTCATGCAAAACTCTTCTAACACATTCAGATGTGCATTACTGCATTACAAATAGAATTTTATTCATACACTTGACAAACTTTTAATGTTTGACAGAGTTTCAGTAACATTGCATCAAACCAGGTTTGTCCGGAGCAGAAACGCTGTTTTCAGAGCTTTGAGACTCTAACAAAATAATTCATGCAAAACTCTTCTAACACCTTCAGATGTGCAGTACTGCATTGCAAACAGCATTTTATTCATGCACATGACAAACTTTTAATGTTTGACAGAGTTTCAGTAATATTGCATCAAACCAGGTCTGTCCGGAGCAGAAACGCTGTTTTCAGAGCTTTGAGACTCTAACATAATAATTCATGCAAAACTCTTCTAACACCTTCAGATGTGCATTACTGCATTGCAAATAGCATTTTATTCATGCACATGACAAACTTTTAATGTTTGACAGAGTTTCAGTAACATTGCATTAAACCAGGTTTGTCCGGAGCAGAAACGCTGTTTTCAGAGCTTTGAGACTCTAACATAATAATTCATGCAAAACTCTTCTCACACCTTCAGATGTGCAATACTGCATTGCAAACAGCATTTTATTCATGCACATGACAAACTTTTAATGTTTGACAGAGTTTCAGTAACATTGCATCAAACCAGGTTTGTCCGGAGCAGAAACGCTGTTTTCAGAGCTTTGAGACTCTAACATAATAATTCATGCAAAATTCTTCTAACACCTTCAGATGTGCATTACTGCATTGCAAACAGCATTTTATTCATGCACTTGACAATTTTTTAATGTTTGACAGAGTTTCAGTAACATTGCATCAAACCAGGTTTGTCCGGAGCAGAAACGCTGTTTTCAGAGCTTTGAGAGTCTAACATAATAATTCATGCAAAACTCTTCTAACACCTTCAGATGTGCATTACTGCATTGCAAACAGCATTTTATTCATGCACATGAAAAACTTTTAATGTTTGACAGAGTTTCAGTAATATTGCATCAAACCAGGTCTGTCCGGAGCAGAAACGCTGTTTTCAGAGCTTTGAGACTCTAACATAATAATTCATGCAAAACTCTTCTAACACCTTCCGATGTGCATTACTGCATTGCAAACAGCATTTTATTCATGCACATGACAAACTTTTAATGTTTGACAGAGTTTCAGTAACATTGCATCAAACCAGGTTTGTCCTGAGCAGAAACGCTGTTTTCAGAGCTTTGAGACTCTAACATAATAATTCATGCAAAACTCTTCTAACACCTTCAGTTGTGCATTACTGCATTGCAAACAGCATTTTATTCATGCACATGACAAACTTTTAATGTTTGACAGAGTTTCAGTAACATTGCATCAAACCAGGTTTGTCCGGAGCAGAAACGCTGTTTTCAGAGCTTTGAAACTCTAACATAATAATTCATGCAAAACTCTTCTAACACATTCAGATGTGCATTACTGCATTACAAATAGCATTTTATTCATGCACTTGACAAACTTTTCTTGTTTGACAGAGTTTCAGTAACATTGCATCAAACCAGGTTTGTCCGGAGCAGAAACGCTGTTTTCAGAGCTTTGAGACTCTAACATAATAATTCATGCAAAACTCTTCTAACACCTTCAGATGTGCATTACTGCATTGCAAACAGCATTTTATTCATGCACATGACAAACTTTTAATGTTTGACAGAGTTTCAGTAATATTGCATCAAACCAGGTTTGTCCGGAGCAGAAACGCTGTTTTCAGAGCTTTGAGACTCTAACATAATAATTCATGCAAAACTCTTCTAACACCTTCAGATGTGCATTACTGCATTGCAAACAGCATTTTATTCATGCACATGACAAACTTTTAATGTTTGACAGAGTTTCAGTAATATTGCATCAAACCAGGTCTGTCCGGAGCAGAAACGCTGTTTTCAGAGCTTTGAGACTCTAACATAATAATTCATGCAAAACTCTTCTAACACCTTCAGATGTGCATTACTGCATTGCAAACAGCATTTTATTCATGCACATGACAAACTTTTAATGTTTGACAGAGTTTCAGTAACATTGCATCAAACCAGGTTTGTCCGGAGCAGAAACGCTGTTTTCAGAGCTTTGAAACTCTAACATAATAATTCATGCAAAACTCTTCTAACACCTTCAGATGTGCAGTACTGCATTGCAAACAGCATTTTATTCATGCACATGACGAACTTTTAATGTTTGACAGAGTTTCAGTAATATTGCATCAAACCAGGTCTGTCCGGAGCAGAAACGCTGTTTTCAGAGCTTTGAGACTCTAACATAATAATTCATGCAAAACTCTTCTAACACCTTCAGATGTGCATTACTGCATTGCAAATAGCATTTTATTCATGCACATGACAAACTTTTAATGTTTGACAGAGTTTCAGTAATATTGCATCAAACCAGGTCTGTCCGGAGCAGAAACGCTGTTTTCAGAGCTTTGAGACTCTAACATAATAATTCATGCAAAACTCTTCTAACAGTTTCAGATGTGCATTACTGCATTGCAAACAGCATTTTATTCATGCACTTGACAATTTTTTAATGTTTGACAAAGTTTCAGTAACATTGCATCAAACCAGGTTTGTCCGGAGCAGAAACGCTGTTTTCAGAGCTTTGAGACTCTAACATAATAATTCATGCAAAACTCTTCTAACACCTTCAGATGTGCAATACTGCATTGCAAACAGCATTTTATTCATGCACATGACAAACTTTTAATGTTTGACAGAGTTTCAGTAACATTGCATCAAACCAGGTTTGTCCGGAGCAGAAACGCTGTTTTCAGAGCTTTGAGACTCTAACATAATAATTCATGCAAAATTCTTCTAACACCTTCAGATGTGCATTACTGCATTGCAAACAGCATTTTATTCATGCACTTGACAATTTTTTAATGTTTGACAGAGTTTCAGTAACATTGCATCAAACCAGGTTTGTCCGGAGCAGAAACGCTGTTTTCAGAGCTTTGAGACTCTAACATAATAATTCATGCAAAACTCTTCTAACACCTTCAGATGTGCATTACTGCATTGCAAACAGCATTTTATTCATGCACATGACAAACTTTTAATGTTTGACAGAGTTTCAGTAACATTGCATCAAACCAGGTTTGTCCTGAGCAGAAACGCTGTTTTCAGAGCTTTGAGACTCTAACATAATAATTCATGCAAAACTCTTCTAACACCTTCAGATGTGCATTACTGCATTGCAAACAGCATTTTATTCATGCACATGACAAACTTTTAATGTTTGACAGAGTTTCAGTAACATTGCATCAAACCAGGTTTGTCCGGAGCAGAAACGCTGTTTTCAGAGCTTTGAAACTCTAACATAATAATTCATGCAAAACTCTTCTAACACATTCAGATGTGCATTACTGCATTACAAATAGCATTTTATTCATGCACTTGACAATTTTTTAATGTTTGACAAAGTTTCAGTAACATTGCATCAAACCAGGTTTGTCCGGAGCAGAAACGCTGTTTTCAGAGCTTTGAGACTCTAACATAATAATTCATGCAAAACTCTTCTAACACCTTCAGATGTGCAATACTGCATTGCAAACAGCATTTTATTCATGCACATGACAAACTTTTAATGTTTGACAGAGTTTCAGTAACATTGCATCAAACCAGGTTTGTCCGGAGCAGAAACGCTGTTTTCAGAGCTTTGAGACTCTAACATAATAATTCATGCAAAACTCTTCTAACACCTTCAGATGTGCATTACTGCATTGCAAACAGCATTTTATTCATGCACATGACAAACTTTTAATGTTTGACAGAGTTTCAGTAACATTGCATCAAACCAGGTTTGTCCGGAGCAGAAACGCTGTTTTCAGAGCTTTGAAACTCTAACATAATAATTCATGCAAAACTCTTCTAACACATTCAGATGTGCATTACTGCATTACAAATAGCATTTTATTCATGCACTTGACAAACTTTTAATGTTTGACAGAGTTTCAGTAACATTGCATCAAACCAGGTGTAGTGCATGGAGCCAATCAGACATGAAATAACTAGTTATATTCCTTAAATGACTTCTCCCCCATGATTAACACCTATGTGCTATGAGCCAGTCCTTTGTTCACTATCCAGCTCATCCCCCCACCATCAAGATAAGACTCCTACCAGAAATGCAGGGAAAGATAGACTTTCCTTATTCAGACATGCAGTCCCACATACAGTTATATAGAAATGTACACGTATCAATGTGTTACCTTTTCTTATATTGTTGTTTCTGTTATGTATGTCGGCCTCAAACATTAATCCGCAATAGGTGAATTATTGTGCATGCTAAGACTCTCACATTTAGAATCACTCAGTCAAACGAGAAGATACATAGATCATGTTTGGTGTCTATGAGCAGCATTTATTATTCCCTAAATGTTAATGTTTGTGGCATCTTAATAACTCATTGCTTTATATGTATTATTGAACTTTTGAAAGTTTTGTGGCCAAACAACCAATCAGCTTCCACATGCGAAACCCCATTGTGAGAGACAAAGACTTTCAATCTTCCCTCCAAAACTCAGATCAACCGGATTGGTCAAGGTCCAACTGTGGGCGTGAACGACCTACAGGTTTATAAACCTTCCCTCATCTCTCTCACTCTCTTGCTCTTGCCTTCGGGACACAAAGACACGTCACCCGCACCTCCCCCCAGATCCATGGGGGGGGGGGGTCTCACCTAGCGGAGGAGATGATGAGGCCTGCAATACTCTCAAGGAACTGGAAAGGACTTTCTGAACTGAACACAAACGGAACAATGCACAACAACAACAAGCTTGCAAGTATCCGTCCTTTCTACAAACGTAGATAGCTGCGTTTAAGGCGTTTTATAAAAGAAACGATTTCAGGATGTTCAGAACCGTTTCATTCCTGTCCCTTTGCAAACTCACTTTCTGTCTCTCTCTCTCTCTTACTCTCTCTCTCTCTCTCTCTCTCTCTCTCTTACTCTCTCTCTCTCTCACGCGTTCTGTCTATTTGTGTTTTATGTACGTTTGTCTATGTGCGATCGTTTGTAAGTAGAATAGTTTAATAAACAACCATATATTCACATAATGATTCTCTGTGCTGAATGCTTACATTACAAAGTCACTTAAACTGTTTCGATCTCATATTGCTACCTTAAGCCCTATTCTGTTCAATTGTTTAACTCCGTTCTGGTTAGTAAAAATGCGTTGCCGTGACGACGAGCCAACGTCAGAGTAATGGATATCACTGAACAATTTGCTGGACAAAGAAACCAGTCGATATCATTATTACTGTTACTGATCAGAAACTGGAAATTGCGTATATTTAATGACGATTATTATACACGATTTCCTGTGAGTTAAACTACTTTCCCTGACTGAAATGTATGTTTTAAATAACTCATTTCATCCTATTCATTGGTTATAAGACCTGGTGGAGTTTGCAGTGTATATGTGATGAGAGAAACAGTCTCAGGCATATACACACATATATTGATCATCTTAAATTCTTTGAGCTAACCAAAATTCTCTACATTAATTGGCGTTAGAATGCGGGGCAGTTTTAAACTATGTGATGTGAGCAGCTCAGGAATAATTTGTGTGTCTGCATGCTTGTGTATTCAAACTCGGCTCGCGACTCGCGTCTCTTTTGTTTGTGTGTGTGTGTGTTAGAACGGTGTGGCCAAGCCCACCTTTAACACCTTCACAGATGTTTGAGCCTCTCGCACAGAGAAACTAAACCGCTGTTGAAGATGTAACTTAACTGCAGTTTATATATTGACCCTATAAAACGAAGGAATCTTTTATAGCGCGTCTTAAAGCCACCCTAAATTGAGCGAAGAAAACCTCTATTTTTGCGTGAAGAAGCTGATTGAGCGATGTTCCTCTTTCACCTTACAATGGCCATATCTTTATATTTTGAGTGTAGATAGATTAGCCATTGATGTGCACTCCAATGCTAATCAGCTATCTTGCTCCTTTGGGTTAAAACCTCAGCTTAGCTAACTGATTAGGTTGACCCCGTTTGCTCATCGAATAGATTTAATATAGTAAACAACTTCGCGTTATTACTGTACAAATCTTGATCGAGTGTTATTTATTTGTTTTGTGCAAAGCACACACAAGTCTTGTGTCAGCAGGCTGACTCAAGATCAAGGTGCACGCATCGTAACTAAGCAACCTTTTAATAGTGTAAGCATCCTATTAAGTTAAAGTTTGCAAAACACATGTACCTGTGTTCAGTAAAACGGACACAAGAAAGATACACCCGCGATCACGCATCGCCATGGTAACTGCGCTTAGATGCGCGTTCAAATCCACACAAGGTGGAATCTGAAATCCCGCATAAAAGGTATTTCCTTCTATTAAAAGATAGAAGTCTGTCTAAAACCTCTTCCAATACCTATGCCTGATTTCATATTATTTTTTTTATTTTATTTTATTTTATTTTTTTCTTTGAGCAACAACGCTTATAGATAGTCCCAGTCAGTCTCTCCCTTCTCTTTTCCTTTTGATGTTACATTATTAATTATTGTTATTTAAACCATAATGATAATTAACATAATGTATTTTTTTTTTTGTGTGTGTGATTTAATTTTAATTATTTCACCGCCTTAGATTCAACTCTCCCTTTAGCAATTATAATTGTATTTGCTCATTTTAAATTTTTGATTAAACAGTCTTGATTTAAAATTTAAACTTTGACCAAATCGATCAAGTTGCACTCTCTCTACCCCGGGTAATTCGGCCCATCCCAGGGGGGCCTTTCTCTCTTTTGCTCTCTCAGCTCTGCCATTTCCCAGGTGTGACGACTCCATAGCGCCCCCACACGGTGGGCCCCGTCACTGACCTCAGGGCTGGCAGTCAGCTCACTTTCTCTCTTTTGCTTTAACCCTTTATACCTCTCTTTCTGATGGATTTTGTTCTTATTTTTCTCCCTATTAGAGACTGAACCTGTCTGAACATCAGTGAAATCTTTTGGTAACTACACCGATGAACTGAATAGCTCCAAAGTTAATCGCTCATCATTAAGTTTACTCATAGTTTCCTGTGTTTACCCACACAAACTATCTGACCCCTTCTTTACAGCTAGGATAATAAGCGTTTAGTTTGCGTCACCATCTGATGACATCAGTTAAGTGCGCATCACATAGCAACATTTTAGCTCATTAGTTCTGTACGGACTTGCATTGGCTCGTTGTGCTTTGTCTCTCCCTCTCTATTTGTGTCAACATGTCACCATCCAGTCTCGCCATCCAGTCCAGACAAGGCAAAGATGCCATCCAGCCCCTGAGCGGAGAACAGCCGGACGACCACGCACACAGGCGAATGGATCACGATCCAGTCAAGAGCTACGGCTGCAGAGAACCAATCAACTCATCTACAGCCCGGACCATCAGTGACCACGCCCTCAACAAGATCGTCTGACTAAAGCCGCAGCGGAGAAAGCTTCACCCACGACGGAACCAGGACAGCGCGCAGAACCGCCTAGACCATCTGGATGTTCAGAGATAGCGGATGAAGAGGACAAGGACCTACACGAGGAGAGAGGAGAAAAGCTTCAAGACACGCCTGCAACACCCCCACAGACTGAGCGCAGAGAGCAGTACAGGAGAACACTCCTAAACAGCGGAAGCTCTCTTTACAATGGACCCAGGCAGACAGCAGCACTCATGCCACGGCCAAAGCCTTTTACGGCCTCCTGCAAGCAGCCTACGCCGAAGTTCAAGTAACGACTCCGCAAAGAAACACAAAGTGCGCTGAACCCAGCACACCTTAAAGAACTCAAATGCTTGCAGATAACAATATGAACAAACAGGAGAGCTCAACACAAAATCTCTCCCGGGCCTAACAGCCCACCGTTCACACCTCACACGCCAGCAAGCTGGCCGGGAATCTGACAGCTGTCACCACAAAACGCTGTCTTCCTGAACACTGCAGTAGGCTACAACACACGCCTGTCTGCAAAACATTGACTCTTAAGCAAGAACATTGCCCAGTGTGACCACGAGACAGATCTGCTTAGCTCCACCTCCAGCTAACAGGACCCCAGCCATTTGTCCCAGCAGTCAAAACTGTCAAAACTGAATACAGCAGCTAAGAACACGACTGCTACGACCAGCATCTGAGCCTACGTGAGACAACGCGACAGGCACCAAGGGAAGATGGCATCAACGCCAGAAAATCTTTCCCCTCAGATATCCACATCACACTGTGAGTCACCACCCAAATGCTACAGCCTTCTTCCGTACAGCGATTGCTCGATTCAGCGGACTCTACAGACCGCCGGAAAACAGCCAAGCACCAGAAGGCAATAAAGATTAGCAAAGTGATTGTCCAGCTGCCCCATGCCAAGGGGGGACGTCTGACTGACCAAGGTGAACAAACATACAGTGGTGTATGGGAGCTGAACACGCAGCGACATCACTGTGTGGGAGTGATCTGAGATCAGTGCAGGCCAACACTGAGGACACCTGTGCTCTGAACTTAACCTGGAATAGACAATGCAAAACCTGCTACGTCCTGTTTCTCACAGCCCTACGATACTCCCTCAACTGCGAGAAAGCCTTGCTAGATAAGATTACTCCCAGATGTTTACACTCTGGCGAACGAACTACCTGCATTCACCAAAAGGGGTCACTGTTCGGCTCAAAACACAGTGTGGCTAAAACCCTAATGCTGCACACACATTCAATGGAATACGTGAAGCAGTGCCCACTCTAGAAGCCACACCCCCTTTCTGAAAAGTAATCTTTTGCAGTGTACATACCATTCAGGTATTTCAAAGACTTTAAACAATTCCGTCATGAAGAGCCTAAAGGAAAATGGCCACTCAGAAATGGTGCCAAGCTGCTCTCCACATATGACGATGATGCAGAACTAATGTCATGTACAAGGCTCTCAGCAGAGCCCAGCACCCAGATGACAACAGCTGCGCTTCACAAGCCATCCAGCGATGTGCCAAGCACACCAGAAGACAAAGGGCATCACAGAGACCTGCCACCACTGTGTGATGTTTATAACTGTCAATGCCTGCAGACCAAGGATCCCACGCACACAAACCCATGTGCTCATAGACCCAAGAGCGAGGCAAGACACGCCCAGAGCAGGTACCTAGTGGAAAACGACAAGCCTGTCCCACTGCAACACCTTAAGCCGGGCCACCTGACATCACAGCACGAGTGACGGCAATCGGATCAACCCTTGTGTCACAGCAAGTCGCAAGAACTCCCTCTGAAAATTACTAACCTGCATAGACTCAAAGTAGGCTAAGCTCAGTTTCAAACAACACCACTCAGTTTGAAACAGACGAGCATCAACAACTGTTCCAGACAAGCAGTGCCATCACAATAAGAACATTTACATGCTATTCGTGGAAAAACAGTGAAAGGCCCAGGAAAAACTGAGGGATTTTGTGGCTGCCTAAGGTTTTCAACAACAAAAAACCCACCCACCCAACCCAAGCATCGCTTCTAAGCCACAAGCAAACCCCTCACGCTGCTACGCCGCCTGCATCACACCCATGCACACTGGCTCCACCTACAAAATAGCTCTGCTAAAGCAGCCTCTGCCAATGCTGACACTCAACCTTGCACTGTCCGACCACACTAAGGCACTAAGCCGAAAACAACTCAGTGATGTCACACACATGCCGCATCTAGATGACACATCCTCACATTTGTTCCTGATAACCAAACACCGCCACAGCTCCCAGCTTTCCAGGAACAAAGGGGGGTCATTGCTGATGTATGCCCAAGATGCACCGTGCAGAATACACCAGAGTACCAAAGCCACTACCAACGCAAAAGTGGCGCACTGCCAAGCATGCAGTGACAGAGGACATCAGAATATGCTAAGTTTGATGCCAGCTCGAAACCAGCGGATTTCAAACGACACAGCCTCTCTACGATGCAAAGCAGTCAGTCGACGAGAAACATCTGTGAACGTTTACCACCAGATGGCACCAGAAACGACACCCGTGTCAACTAAGAGACCACCCGTGTCACCACCTACACTGCTCACCAGTACTTCAGTGAAACATGCCCGAGTGCGACACCTGCATCCAAAGAGCGCAGGAAGCCAAAAGCATGCCGCAGCCAGCGAGATTCACAATAGGAACTGTGAACCAGCGTGTCTCGGACATCCAGCCCTGCCACTCACCAGGACCAACTGGAGACTCAGCAGAGTACAGAGAACGGCATCCTTCAGCCTAAAGCAGCCAACGGCCTGCAATGGCAGAGAAAGGAACAGCAGGACCGCGACAAATGGACAACTCACATCCAGCCTGGACAACCAGGAGCTGAGCAGCATCGTCTTCTCCTTGGCCCACACCCTCAAGGGCCTCAGACAGGAGGTAAATGAACTGAACCTGCAAGTCTCCGAGTACCAAAATTAACCGACACCCACAAGGACAGCTGGACACGCCTGCTTTTCCAGAACAGAGTTTCTGATGCTAACAAAGAGCTCCTTGAATGAAACTCCACTGAGAAGTACTGAAAGGTAAACTTCTGACTCCTTGCCCAACGCAACACCGCATTAGACTTCCTAAAAGGAAAAAGCATCCCATGAGACCAGCCGACACCTCAGGAGCAGCCAGACAATGTTGAATGGAGCAACGGGCCCACAGGCCCAACAGCAAAACCCCTACAAACACAACTCAGACCCGCTCAAGTCAGTGTCGACACCCCCAACATCAGACGCCTGATGACATTTGAGCAAAACAGCGGGATAACAGACACCTGCTGCCCTCCTGCACCCTAACCGGGTCCATCGGAAACTTCTTTACACTACAAAATCTTTACGACAATTCTCTGCGAACCCTGGAACTACCTGCCCTCTCACAAGTGAGAGTCCAACCAGCGATTCCAGACTGCAGGGACCACAGATACTAGATAACAACCACCTGACACAGACCAACCTGGGTCAGGATGACAAGTGACAGTGCCTCGACACCTGCTGCACAAAGCTCGAGGACCCATACCTTGCCACTGTCCATATTATCACACCTGATAACGTCGACCACGGCACCACAGCCACTCCTTGAAGCACCAACCTCCAGAGAGCCACCTCTCTCTTCCAGCCAGGAGTGCCGGGTGCATGCCTGATTGTTCCGCACCTTTGACGTCGCTCGCTGTTGTCTGTTGGACGGACAACAACGTTCGAAAGAGGGGATATGTAGTGCATGGAGCCAATCAGACATGAAATAACTAGTTATATTCCTTAAATGACTTCTCCCCCATGATTAACACCTATGTGCTATGAGCCAGTCCTTTGTTCACTATCCAGCTCATCCCCCCACCATCAAGATAAGACTCCTACCAGAAATGCAGGGAAAGATAGACTTTCCTTATTCAGACATGCAGTCCCACATACAGTTATATAGAAATGTACACGTATCAATGTGTTACCTTTTCTTATATTGTTGTTTCTGTTATGTATGTCGGCCTCAAACATTAATCCGCAATAGGTGAATTATTGTGCATGCTAAGACTCTCACATTTAGAATCACTCAGTCAAACGAGAAGATACATAGATCATGTTTGGTGTCTATGAGCAGCATTTATTATTCCCTAAATGTTAATGTTTGTGGCATCTTAATAACTCATTGCTTTATATGTATTATTGAACTTTTTAAAGTTTTGTGGCCAAACAACCAATCAGCTTCCACATGCGAAACCCCATTGTGAGAGACAAAGACTTTCAATCTTCCCTCCAAAACTCAGATCAACCGGATTGGTCAAGGTCCAACTGTGGGCGTGAACGACCTACAGGTTTATAAACCTTCCCTCATCTCTCTCACTCTCTTGCTCTTGCCTTCGGGACACAAAGACACGTCACCCGCACCTCCCCCCAGATCCATGGGGGGGGGGGGGGGGGGGGGTCTCACCTAGCGGAGGAGATGATGAGGCCTGCAATACTCTCAAGGAACTGGAAAGGACTTTCTGAACTGAACACAAACGGAACAATGCACAACAACAACAAGCTTGCAAGTATCCGTCCTTTCTACAAACGTAGATAGCTGCGTTTAAGGCGTTTTATAAAAGAAACGATTTCAGGATGTTCAGAACCGTTTCATTCCTGTCCCTTTGCAAACTCACTTTCTGTCTCTCTCTCTCTCTTACTCTCTCTCTCTCTCTCTCTCTCTCTCTCTCTCTCTTACTCTCTCTCTCTCTCACGCGTTCTGTCTATTTGTGTTTTATGTACGTTTGTCTATGTGCGATCGTTTGTAAGTAGAATAGTTTAATAAACAACCATATATTCACATAATGATTCTCTGTGCTGAATGCTTACATTACAAAGTCACTTAAACTGTTTCGATCTCATATTGCTACCTTAAGCCCTATTCTGTTCAATTGTTTAACTCCGTTCTGGTTAGTAAAAATGCGTTGCCGTGACGACGAGCCAACGTCAGAGTAATGGATATCACTGAACAATTTGCTGGACAAAGAAACCAGTCGATATCATTATTACTGTTACTGATCAGAAACTGGAAATTGCGTATATTTAATGACGATTATTATACACGATTTCCTGTGAGTTAAACTACTTTCCCTGACTGAAATGTATGTTTTAAATAACTCATTTCATCCTATTCATTGGTTATAAGACCTGGTGGAGTTTGCAGTGTATATGTGATGAGAGAAACAGTCTCAGGCATATACACACATATATTGATCATCTTAAATTCTTTGAGCTAACCAAAATTCTCTACACAGGTTTGTCCGGAGCAGAAACGCTGTTTTCAGAGCTTTGAAACTCTAACATAATAATTCATGCAAAACTCTTCTAACACATTCAGATGTGCATTACTGCATTACAAATAGCATTTTATTCATGCACTTGACAATCTTTTAATGTTTGACAGAGTTTCAGTAACATTGCATCAAACCAGGTTTGTCCGGAGCAGAAACGCTGTTTTCAGAGCTTTGAGACTCTAACATAATAATTCATGCAAAACTCTTCTAACACCTTCCGATGTGCATTACTGCATTGCAAACAGCATTTTATTCATGCACATGACAAACTTTTAATGTTTGACAGAGTTTCAGTAACATTGCATCAAACCAGGTTTGTCCTGAGCAGAAACGCTGTTTTCAGAGCTTTGAGACTCTAACATAATAATTCATGCAAAACTCTTCTAACACCTTCAGTTGTGCATTACTGCATTGCAAACAGCATTTTATTCATGCACATGACAAACTTTTAATGTTTGACAGAGTTTCAGTAATATTGCATCAAACCAGGTCTGTCCGGAGCAGAAACGCTGTTTTCAGAGCTTTGAGACTCTAACATAATAATTCATGCAAAACTCTTCTAACACCTTCAGATGTGCATTACTGCATTGCAAACAGCATTTTATTCATGCACATGACAAACTTTTAATGTTTGACAGAGTTTCAGTAACATTGCATCAAACCAGGTTTGTCCTGAGCAGAAACGCTGTTTTCAGAGCTTTGAGACTCTAACATAATAATTCATGCAAAACTCTTCTAACACCTTCAGATGTGCATTACTGCATTGCAAACAGCATTTCATTCATGCACATGACAAACTTTTAATGTTTGACAGAGTTTCAGTAACATTGCATCAAACCAGGTTTGTCCGGAGCAGAAACGCTGTTTTCAGAGCTTTGAAACTCTAACATAATAATTCATGCAAAACTCTTCTAACACATTCAGATGTGCATTACTGCATTACAAATAGCATTTTATTCATGCACTTGACAATTTTTTAATGTTTGACAAAGTTTCAGTAACATTGCATCAAACCAGGTTTGTCCGGAGCAGAAACGCTGTTTTCAGAGCTTTGAGACTCTAACATAATAATTCATGCAAAACTCTTCTAACACCTTCAGATGTGCAATACTGCATTGCAAACAGCATTTTATTCATGCACATGACAAACTTTTAATGTTTGACAGAGTTTCAGTAACATTGCATCAAACCAGGTTTGTCCGGAGCAGAAACGCTGTTTTCAGAGCTTTGAGACTCTAACATAATAATTCATGCAAAACTCTTCTAACACCTTCAGATGTGCATTACTGCATTGCAAACAGCATTTTATTCATGCACATGACAAACTTTTAATGTTTGACAGAGTTTCAGTAACATTGCATCAAACCAGGTTTGTCCGGAGCAGAAACGCTGTTTTCAGAGCTTTGAAACTCTAACATAATAATTCATGCAAAACTCTTCTAACACATTCAGATGTGCATTACTGCATTACAAATAGCATTTTATTCATGCACTTGACAAACTTTTAATGTTTGACAGAGTTTCAGTAACATTGCATCAAACCAGGTTTGTCCGGAGCAGAAACGCTGTTTTCAGAGCTTTGAAACTCTAACATAATAATTCATGCAAAACTCTTC
Organism: Garra rufa; assembly: GCF_049309525.1. NCBI lineage: Eukaryota > Metazoa > Chordata > Actinopteri > Cypriniformes > Cyprinidae > Garra > Garra rufa. The sequence goes on along the minus strand of NW_027394278.1, from coordinate 6,002,229 downwards.
TAACACATTCAGATGTGCATTACTGCATTACAAATAGCATTTTATTCATGCACTTGACAAACTTTTAATGTTTGACAGAGTTTCAGTAACATTGCATCAAACCAGGTTTGTCCGGAGCAGAAACGCTGTTTTCAGAGCTTTGAGACTCTAACATAATAATTCATGCAAAACTCTTCTAACACCTTCAGATGTGCAGTACTGCATTGCAAACAGCATTTTATTCATGCACATGACACATTTTTAATGTTTGAAAGAGTTTCAGTAACATTGCATCAAACCAGGTTTGTCCGTAGCAGAAACGCTGTTTTCAGAGCTTTGAGACTCTAACATAATAATTCATGCAAAACTCTTCTAACACCTTCAGATGTGCATTACTGCATTACAAACAGCATTTTATTCATGCACTTGACAATTTTTTAATGTTTGACAAAGTTTCAGTAACATTGCATCAAACCAGGTTTGTCCGGAGCAGAAACGCTGTTTTCAGAGCTTTGAGACTCTAACATAATAATTCATGCAAAACTCTTCTAACACCTTCAGATGTGCAATACTGCATTGCAAACAGCATTTTATTCATGCACATGACAAACTTTTAATGTTTGACAGAGTTTCAGTAACATTGCATCAAACCAGGTTTGTCCGGAGCAGAAACGCTGTTTTCAGAGCTTTGAGACTCTAACATAATAATTCATGCAAAACTCTTCTAACACCTTCCGATGTGCATTACTGCATTGCAAACAGCATTTTATTCATGCACATGACAAACTTTTAATGTTTGACAGAGTTTCAGTAACATTGCATCAAACCAGGTTTGTCCTGAGCAGAAACGCTGTTTTCAGAGCTTTGAGACTCTAACATAATAATTCATGCAAAACTCTTCTAACACCTTCAGTTGTGCATTACTGCATTGCAAACAGCATTTTATTCATGCACATGACAAACTTTTAATGTTTGACAGAGTTTCAGTAATATTGCATCAAACCAGGTCTGTCCGGAGCAGAAACGCTGTTTTCAGAGCTTTGAGACTCTAACATAATAATTCATGCAAAACTCTTCTAACACCTTCAGATGTGCATTACTGCATTGCAAACAGCATTTTATTCATGCACATGACAAACTTTTAATGTTTGACAGAGTTTCAGTAACATTGCATCAAACCAGGTTTGTCCTGAGCAGAAACGCTGTTTTCAGAGCTTTGAGACTCTAACATAATAATTCATGCAAAACTCTTCTAACACCTTCAGATGTGCATTACTGCATTGCAAACAGCATTTTATTCATGCACATGACAAACTTTTAATGTTTGACAGAGTTTCAGTAACATTGCATCAAACCAGGTTTGTCCGGAGCAGAAACGCTGTTTTCAGAGCTTTGAAACTCTAACATAATAATTCATGCAAAACTCTTCTAACACATTCAGATGTGCATTACTGCATTACAAATAGCATTTTATTCATGCACTTGACAAACTTTTAATGTTTGACAGAGTTTCAGTAACATTGCATCAAACCAGGTGTAGTGCATGGAGCCAATCAGACATGAAATAACTAGTTATATTCCTTAAATGACTTCTCCCCCATGATTAACACCTATGTGCTATGAGCCAGTCCTTTGTTCACTATCCAGCTCATCCCCCCACCATCAAGATAAGACTCCTACCAGAAATGCAGGGAAAGATAGACTTTCCTTATTCAGACATGCAGTCCCACATACAGTTATATAGAAATGTACACGTATCAATGTGTTACCTTTTCTTATATTGTTGTTTCTGTTATGTATGTCGGCCTCAAACATTAATCCGCAATAGGTGAATTATTGTGCATGCTAAGACTCTCACATTTAGAATCACTCAGTCAAACGAGAAGATACATAGATCATGTTTGGTGTCTATGAGCAGCATTTATTATTCCCTAAATGTTAATGTTTGTGGCATCTTAATAACTCATTGCTTTATATGTATTATTGAACTTTTGAAAGTTTTGTGGCCAAACAACCAATCAGCTTCCACATGCGAAACCCCATTGTGAGAGACAAAGACTTTCAATCTTCCCTCCAAAACTCAGATCAACCGGATTGGTCAAGGTCCAACTGTGGGCGTGAACGACCTACAGGTTTATAAACCTTCCCTCATCTCTCTCACTCTCTTGCTCTTGCCTTCGGGACACAAAGACACGTCACCCGCACCTCCCCCCAGATCCATGGGGGGGGGGGGGGGGGTCTCACCTAGCGGAGGAGATGATGAGGCCTGCAATACTCTCAAGGAACTGGAAAGGACTTTCTGAACTGAACACAAACGGAACAATGCACAACAACAACAAGCTTGCAAGTATCCGTCCTTTCTACAAACGTAGATAGCTGCGTTTAAGGCGTTTTATAAAAGAAACGATTTCAGGATGTTCAGAACCGTTTCATTCCTGTCCCTTTGCAAACTCACTTTCTGTCTCTCTCTCTCTCTCTCTCTCTCTCTCTCTCTCTGTGTGAGTGCGCATGTGCGGGCGTTTGCTGAGCGAGTGTGGGGAGTGTGTGGTGAGTGACACCTGAGTGTGTTTTCTAACTTTTTTGTGTTTGTTTGTTTATTTGTTTGTTTATGTTTTTTTTTTGTGTGTGTTATTTTGTGTATGAGGAGTAGTTTCTTTTAGAGAAAGTTGTGGAAGTCTGCTCCCGGCGTTTTTGTTGCCGGGAAGCATGGCTGCTTCAGGTGTTGCGAGTAGTGATGGTCTAACTCGGCGTCATGGGATTAAGATTTTGTGTAAATTCAGTGTGGAGGAATGTGCTTTAGCGGTTGGCGATGTAGTTGGGTACAACGCTATTGTTTCTGCATCTAAAATGAACAACGCGGTTGTTTTATTTTTAAACGCGATCGAAAAAGCTAATGAGCTCGTTCAAACGGGAGTCGTGATTAATGATGCATTTACGCATGTTCTGCCACTAAGTAGCCCTTCTAGAAAGATTGTTGTGTCGAATGTTCCTCCTTTTGTTTCTGATGCAAGTATTGTTAAAGAATTGTCTTCCTTTGGTAAGATTGTTTCTCCCATTAGGAAAATTGCTTTTAGTTGTAAGTCACCCTTGTTGAAACATGTAGTGTCATTTCGGAGACAGGTCTATATGATCTTGAAAAACAATGCTGAAGAGCTGAACCTGTCCTTTAATGTTAAAGTTGAAGACTTTAACTATACAGTTTATGCAACATCTGAAAGTACAATGAAATGCTTTGGCTGTGGAAAAATTAATCATCTGATACGTGATTGTCCTGAAAAAATAGATGAAAATGCTACTGTACAGACTAACACTCAGAGTAACCCTTCTGAAGTTGTGTCTGTTACAGAAGATGTTGTGGCTGCTGTTGCGTCAGGTTCTGGTGGGTCAGTTGGGAATAAACCCACTATGGCTGAGGTTACTGCAGGTCGTTTCTCTGTTTCTGATCTTATGATCTTTGACACTGTTAATTTGAGCAGTGACATTAACACAGATAAAACGACAACTACTGGTAAACAGGTCAGTGAGGGTGTTGTTGGAGAATTGGAGGTGGAAACGGAGTCAATCTTCAAAGTTCCAAATAAAAGGAAAAAAGTCCAACAGACCAAAATCTTTAAACAAACCAAGAAAGACACAAATGAGACTGAAAGTTTAGTCCCAGAGAATGACAGTGATTCTTCAGATTCTAATTGTTCTTATCTTTCATCGCAAAATGAGAATGATAATCAGACCACAGTTTATAAAGTTGAGGACATTAGCAAATTTTTGAAAGAAACTAAAGGTTTACCTGGGGTTCAGGTTGAAGATTACTTCCCTGATCGCTCAACTTTCATTAATGATGCAAAAATTCTAATGAAAGAAGGTGCTTTTGCAGACAAAGAAGTTTTCCGTCTTAGGAAAATTGTGAGTAAACTTAGAAAGCAAAATCTTATTGATGAAAAACAAGATATGGTGTAATTTCTTCTTACTGGTAGAAGTCTTTGCCTTGCTGACTGTTTCCTTTAATTATCTATGTCTTTTTAAAACATCATTTTTTATGAGAGATTTTAAAATTGGAACTCTCAATTTAAATGGTGCCAGAGACGGTCAGAAGAGAATGTGTTTGTTTGAATTCATTAAACAAAAACATATTGATGTCACTTTTGTTCAGGAATCACATAGTGACTTGAATAATGAGGTAGACTGGAAAAAAGAATGGGATGGAGAAATTTGTTTGAGTCATATGTCTTCCAATAGTGGAGGAGTAGCTATTCTGTTTTCAAAGAAATCCCTGCCAATTTCTTGTGAAATAGAAGAAATAGTTAAAGGCCGCTTTTTAAAAGTTAAAGCTATTTTTGAAAACACTACAATGACTTTTTTAAATATTTATGCCCCCACGAAAGGGGCTGAAAGAATTGCTTTTTTTGATACAATCAGTGTTGTTATGAAAGACCTAAACTCAGAAGAACTGTTTGTTCTCGGTGGAGATTTTAACTGTACTGAAAATGATAAATTAGACAGAAATCATTTAGAGCCACATATCGCCTCACAAAAAGCGCTTGTGCAATTGTTAAAAACATTTGACTTATGTGATGTTTGGAGGAATGTGCATCACAAGAATAGGCAATATACTTGGGCACATAGTAGAGATAAGATTATTTCTATGGCAAGACTAGATAGGTTTTATGTGTCTAATCATCAAGTAAATCTTGCCAGAGAATGTAAAATAATTCCTGTAGGTTTTTCCGATCACTGTTCTGTTATTTGTAATATTTTTATTAATTCTGGTCATTTAAAGAGTGCTTACTGGCATTTTAATACATCCCTTTTAAATGATAAAAAGTTTATTGAAATATTTTATTTGTTTTGGGAAAATTTCAAGAAACAAAAAGAGTTTTATATTTCCTTACAACAATGGTGGGATTGTGGAAAGGTTCACATTAAACAATTATGTCAAGAGTACACTCTTAATGTCACTAAAGATATGGCCCAGTCAATGAAGATTTTAGAAAATGAAATTATAGAACTTTTAAATATAACAGCTTCTACAAGTGATGGTGTTTGTTTTGAAAGCAGTAAATCCAAAAAGGAAATGCTTGCAGATTTGTTGGGTATCAAAGCTCAAGGGGCGTTAACACGTTCACGTTTTCAAAGCATCTCACAAATGGATGCACCATCTAAATTTTTTTTCAATTTAGAAAGAAAAAATGGCCAAAGTCGTATCATTCATTCATTACGCTCGGACACAGGGAAAGAGCTTACTGAGCCTAGTGAGATACGCAAACATGCTGTTGGATTCTATTCAAACTTATATAAATGTGAATTGCCTCAAAGAGAAGATAATGATTTTACTTTTCTTAATGATCTCCCAAAGATTGATGAAGAGTCTAATAGTATGCTGGAACAAACTTTGTCACAAAATGAATTATATACCGCTATGATGAGAATGGAAAATGGAAAGACTCCTGGTATTGACGGGATTCCTGTTGATTTTTATAAAATTTTATGGCCAGTGATTGGAGAAGATTTCTTTTTAGTTTTTAATGATAGTTTGAATAGAGGATTGTTACCGTTAAGCTGTAGAAGAGCTGTTATTACCCTTTTGCCCAAGAAGGGAGATCTCCAAAACATAAGCAATTGGAGACCGATATCTCTTTTATGTGCAGACTACAAAATATTATCAAAGGCTCTAGCTACAAGGTTAAGTCAAGTTCTGAGTCAAGTAATACATTCCGATCAGAATTATTGCATACCCAATAGGTCAATCTTAGATAACATCTCATTGGTCAGAGATGTTTTGGAGGTTGCAAGGCTATTTGGTGTAAATGGCGGTCTAATTTCGTTAGACCAAGAAAAAGCCTTTGACCGTGTAGAACATGCATATTTGAGAGAGGTTTTAGAAGCTTTTGGTTTTAGTCCAACTTTTATAAATATGATTGAGGCCATGTATTGTGACATTGAGAGTGTTCTCAAAGTCAATGGTGGTTTGAGTGCTCCGTTTAGGATTCAGAGGGGAGTGAGACAGGGATGTGCCATGTCAGGCATGTTATATTCCCTGGCTATTGAACCTCTGCTTCATAAATTAAGAAATGAATTGTGTGGTTTTACTATACCATACTGTAATGTCACGTTGCACCTTTCTGCCTATGCAGACGATGTAGTCGTTTTTGTATCTGGTGCTGATGATATTGAAAAATTGAAGATTATTGTTGACAGTTTTAAAAAAATTTCTTCTGCAAAAGTTAACTGGGGAAAAAGTGAGGCCCTTTTAATGGGCGATTGGGGTAGGAGTCCTCCCAGTTTGCCTGGAGGTTTAATTTGGAAGAAAGACGGGTTTAAATATCTTGGCATTTTTCTAGGGAATGATGACTTTGGTACAAAAAATTGGGATTGTATGTTAGAAAAAATCAAAGGACGTTTGCAGAAATGGAATTGGCTACTTCCCAAACTGTCTTATCGAGGTCGTACGCTCATAATCAACAATTTGGTGGGTTCCTCTTTATGGCATAAACTTGCTTGTGTCGATCCGCCTCTGGGACTGTTACCAAAACTTCAAGCAGAAATGGTCAATTTTTTCTGGGACAATTTGCACTGGACTCCTCAAAGTGTGCTTTTCCTGCCAAAGGATGAAGGAGGTCAAGGTTTGGTGAATCTGGTCAGCAGAGGAGCGACTTTTAGGTTACAATTCATTCAGCGACTGCTGATGGGTCCCCAAAAGCTAGTATGGAGACCATTAGCACAAACCATTTTATCTGGGGTGAACGGAATGGGACTTCATGCTGCACTGTTTCTGATGGACTATACTCTCCTGGATTTGTCTAGACTACCTTCATTTTATAAAAGTCTTTTTAAAGTGTGGAGACTTTTTAAACATAAATGGACAGAGTCAGCCACATCTCTTTTTTGGTTGCTTGAGGAGCCGGTGGTGTTTGGAAGTCGCCTTGATGTGTCAGGAGTTGACCTTCCAGGGCTAAAAAACTTGCTTGTGTCAAAGAAACTTATGCAATTGAAAGACATTGTTGAAAAAGCCGGACCTGGACTAAAAGATGCAGGAACTGTTGCTATACATCTGGGCATAAGATCAGTGAGAGTTGTTAGTAGTTTTCTGAACAAACTGGATGGGTTTTTAAACTTCAAGGAAAAAGCTCTACTTGAGAGTTACAGTATGGGTGATATTGTCCCTGATGCTAATGATCTCTTCCCAGACATCAGAGGTACACCTGATCTTGAAGAATCCTCACATAATAGTCCTCTGTTGTGTTTGAATACAAATGAAAATGTTGATTGGTGTACAGTTAAAGGAAAGATCTTATACAAATGTGTTGTGAAAGTAATAAATAAACATACATTAAAAGACAGAATTGACACAGTATGGAGAGACAAACTAGGAGTGGTAGAGGAAATAAAACCAGAGTGGAGAGTACTCTACAAACCACCTTTGACTAAAAGAGCAGGTGATCTCCAGTGGAGAATACTGCATGGTGCAATCGCTGTAAATGCCTTTGTGACGAAACTGAATCCCACTGTAAATGATATTTGTCCTTTCTGTTCAGAGAGAGAAACAATATTTCATTGTTTTTTGAATTGTGGCAGACTTTCTCCACTCTTTGATCTCTTAGAATTTTTATTCTCTTTATTAGGGTTTTCTTTTACGAAACAATGTTTTATATTTGGTTTTAAGTATAGTAGACTACAGAAATATAAATGTCAATTAATGAATTTTATTGTTGGTCAGGCCAAACTAGCAATTTATATTTCCAGAAGAAATGAAATAGAACAGAGAAATGGGCAACATATTGTATCAGTTTTTAAGAATATGTTTAAATCAAGAATTCTCGTTGATTTTAATTATTACAAGATGATGAATGCAATCAATGTTTTTGAGATTGAATGGTGTTGTGATGTTGGTATGTATTCTATACTTAATAATGAGTTGTTTTTTATATGTGATTTAAGGTAATGTCATGTAGTGTTTTTGTTTAATAAAGTGTGTTTAAAACTCAAAACTCTCTTACTCTCTCTCTCTCTCTCTCTCTCTCTCTCTCTCTCTCTCTCTCTCTCTCTCTCTCTTACTCTCTCTCTCTCTCACGCGTTCTGTCTATTTGTGTTTTATGTACGTTTGTCTATGTGCGATCGTTTGTAAGTAGAATAGTTTAATAAACAACCATATATTCACATAATGATTCTCTGTGCTGAATGCTTACATTACAAAGTCACTTAAACTGTTTCGATCTCATATTGCTACCTTAAGCCCTATTCTGTTCAATTGTTTAACTCCGTTCTGGTTAGTAAAAATGCGTTGCCGTGACGACGAGCCAACGTCAGAGTAATGGATATCACTGAACAATTTGCTGGACAAAGAAACCAGTCGATATCATTATTACTGTTACTGATCAGAAACTGGAAATTGCGTATATTTAATGACGATTATTATACACGATTTCCTGTGAGTTAAACTACTTTCCCTGACTGAAATGTATGTTTTAAATAACTCATTTCATCCTATTCATTGGTTATAAGACCTGGTGGAGTTTGCAGTGTATATGTGATGAGAGAAACAGTCTCAGGCATATACACACATATATTGATCATCTTAAATTCTTTGAGCTAACCAAAATTCTCTACATTAATTGGCGTTAGAATGCGGGGCAGTTTTAAACTATGTGATGTGAGCAGCTCAGGAATAATTTGTGTGTCTGCATGCTTGTGTATTCAAACTCGGCTCGCGACTCGCGTCTCTTTTGTTTGTGTGTGTGTGTGTTAGAACGGTGTGGCCAAGCCCACCTTTAACACCTTCACAGATGTTTGAGCCTCTCGCACAGAGAAACTAAACCGCTGTTGAAGATGTAACTTAACTGCAGTTTATATATTGACCCTATAAAACGAAGGAATCTTTTATAGCGCGTCTTAAAGCCACCCTAAATTGAGCGAAGAAAACCTCTATTTTTGCGTGAAGAAGCTGATTGAGCGATGTTCCTCTTTCACCTTACAATGGCCATATCTTTATATTTTGAGTGTAGATAGATTAGCCATTGATGTGCACTCCAATGCTAATCAGCTATCTTGCTCCTTTGGGTTAAAACCTCAGCTTAGCTAACTGATTAGGTTGACCCCGTTTGCTCATCGAATAGATTTAATATAGTAAACAACTTCGCGTTATTACTGTACAAATCTTGATCGAGTGTTATTTATTTGTTTTGTGCAAAGCACACACAAGTCTTGTGTCAGCAGGCTGACTCAAGATCAAGGTGCACGCATCGTAACTAAGCAACCTTTTAATAGTGTAAGCATCCTATTAAGTTAAAGTTTGCAAAACACATGTACCTGTGTTCAGTAAAACGGACACAAGAAAGATACACCCGCGATCACGCATCGCCATGGTAACTGCGCTTAGATGCGCGTTCAAATCCACACAAGGTGGAATCTGAAATCCCGCATAAAAGGTATTTCCTTCTATTAAAAGATAGAAGTCTGTCTAAAACCTCTTCCAATACCTATGCCTGATTTCATATTATTTTTTTTATTTTATTTTATTTTATTTTTTTCTTTGAGCAACAACGCTTATAGATAGTCCCAGTCAGTCTCTCCCTTCTCTTTTCCTTTTGATGTTACATTATTAATTATTGTTATTTAAACCATAATGATAATTAACATAATGTATGTTTTTTTTTTGTGTGTGTGATTTAATTTTAATTATTTCACCGCCTTAGATTCAACTCTCCCTTTAGCAATTATAATTGTATTTGCTCATTTTAAATTTTTGATTAAACAGTCTTGATTTAAAATTTAAACTTTGACCAAATCGATCAAGTTGCACTCTCTCTACCCCGGGTAATTCGGCCCATCCCAGGGGGGCCTTTCTCTCTTTTGCTCTCTCAGCTCTGCCATTTCCCAGGTGTGACGACTCCATAGCGCCCCCACACGGTGGGCCCCGTCACTGACCTCAGGGCTGGCAGTCAGCTCACTTTCTCTCTTTTGCTTTAACCCTTTATACCTCTCTTTCTGATGGATTTTGTTCTTATTTTTCTCCCTATTAGAGACTGAACCTGTCTGAACATCAGTGAAATATTTTGGTAACTACACCGATGAACTGAATAGCTCCAAAGTTAATCGCTCATCATTAAGTTTACTCATAGTTTCCTGTGTTTACCCACACAAACTATCTGACCCCTTCTTTACAGCTAAGATAATAAGCGTTTAGTTTGCGTCACCATCTGATGACATCAGTTAAGTGCGCATCACATAGCAACATTTTAGCTCATTAGTTCTGTACGGACTTGCATTGGCTCGTTGTGCTTTGTCTCTCCCTCTCTATTTGTGTCAACATGTCACCATCCAGTCTCGCCATCCAGTCCAGACAAGGCAAAGATGCCATCCAGCCCCTGAGCGGAGAACAGCCGGACGACCACGCACACAGGCGAATGGATCACGATCCAGTCAAGAGCTACGGCTGCAGAGAACCAATCAACTCATCTACAGCCCGGACCATCAGTGACCACGCCCTCAACAAGATCGTCTGACTAAAGCCGCAGCGGAGAAAGCTTCACCCACGACGGAACCAGGACAGCGCGCAGAACCGCCTAGACCATCTGGATGTTCAGAGATAGCGGATGAAGAGGACAAGGACCTACACGAGGAGAGAGGAGAAAAGCTTCAAGACACGCCTGCAACACCCCCACAGACTGAGCGCAGAGAGCAGTACAGGAGAACACTCCTAAACAGCGGAAGCTCTCTTTACAATGGACCCAGGCAGACAGCAGCACTCATGCCACGGCCAAAGCCTTTTACGGCCTCCTGCAAGCAGCCTACGCCGAAGTTCAAGTAACGACTCCGCAAAGAAACACAAAGTGCGCTGAACCCAGCACACCTTAAAGAACTCAAATGCTTGCAGATAACAATATGAACAAACAGGAGAGCTCAACACAAAATCTCTCCCGGGCCTAACAGCCCACCGTTCACACCTCACACGCCAGCAAGCTGGCCGGGAATCTGACAGCTGTCACCACAAAACGCTGTCTTCCTGAACACTGCAGTAGGCTACAACACACGCCTGTCTGCAAAACATTGACTCTTAAGCAAGAACATTGCCCAGTGTGACCACGAGACAGATCTGCTTAGCTCCACCTCCAGCTAACAGGACCCCAGCCATTTGTCCCAGCAGTCAAAACTGTCAAAACTGAATACAGCAGCTAAGAACACGACTGCTACGACCAGCATCTGAGCCTACGTGAGACAACGCGACAGGCACCAAGGGAAGATGGCATCAACGCCAGAAAATCTTTCCCCTCAGATATCCACATCACACTGTGAGTCACCACCCAAATGCTACAGCCTTCTTCCGTACAGCGATTGCTCGATTCAGCGGACTCTACAGACCGCCGGAAAACAGCCAAGCACCAGAAGGCAATAAAGATTAGCAAAGTGATTGTCCAGCTGCCCCATGCCAAGGGGGGACGTCTGACTGACCAAGGTGAACAAACATACAGTGGTGTATGGGAGCTGAACACGCAGCGACATCACTGTGTGGGAGTGATCTGAGATCAGTGCAGGCCAACACTGAGGACACCTGTGCTCTGAACTTAACCTGGAATAGACAATGCAAAACCTGCTACGTCCTGTTTCTCACAGCCCTACGATACTCCCTCAACTGCGAGAAAGCCTTGCTAGATAAGATTACTCCCAGATGTTTACACTCTGGCGAACGAACTACCTGCATTCACCAAAAGGGGTCACTGTTCGGCTCAAAACACAGTGTGGCTAAAACCCTAATGCTGCACACACATTCAATGGAATACGTGAAGCAGTGCCCACTCTAGAAGCCACACCCCCTTTCTGAAAAGTAATCTTTTGCAGTGTACATACCATTCAGGTATTTCAAAGACTTTAAACAATTCCGTCATGAAGAGCCTAAAGGAAAATGGCCACTCAGAAATGGTGCCAAGCTGCTCTCCACATATGACGATGATGCAGAACTAATGTCATGTACAAGGCTCTCAGCAGAGCCCAGCACCCAGATGACAACAGCTGCGCTTCACAAGCCATCCAGCGATGTGCCAAGCACACCAGAAGACAAAGGGCATCACAGAGACCTGCCACCACTGTGTGATGTTTATAACTGTCAATGCCTGCAGACCAAGGATCCCACGCACACAAACCCATGTGCTCATAGACCCAAGAGCGAGGCAAGACACGCCCAGAGCAGGTACCTAGTGGAAAACGACAAGCCTGTCCCACTGCAACACCTTAAGCCGGGCCACCTGACATCACAGCACGAGTGACGGCAATCGGATCAACCCTTGTGTCACAGCAAGTCGCAAGAACTCCCTCTGAAAATTACTAACCTGCATAGACTCAAAGTAGGCTAAGCTCAGTTTCAAACAACACCACTCAGTTTGAAACAGACGAGCATCAACAACTGTTCCAGACAAGCAGTGCCATCACAATAAGAACATTTACATGCTATTCGTGGAAAAACAGTGAAAGGCCCAGGAAAAACTGAGGGATTTTGTGGCTGCCTAAGGTTTTCAACAACAAAAAACCCACCCACCCAACCCAAGCATCGCTTCTAAGCCACAAGCAAACCCCTCACGCTGCTACGCCGCCTGCATCACACCCATGCACACTGGCTCCACCTACAAAATAGCTCTGCTAAAGCAGCCTCTGCCAATGCTGACACTCAACCTTGCACTGTCCGACCACACTAAGGCACTAAGCCGAAAACAACTCAGTGATGTCACACACATGCCGCATCTAGATGACACATCCTCACATTTGTTCCTGATAACCAAACACCGCCACAGCTCCCAGCTTTCCAGGAACAAAGGGGGGTCATTGCTGATGTATGCCCAAGATGCACCGTGCAGAATACACCAGAGTACCAAAGCCACTACCAACGCAAAAGTGGCGCACTGCCAAGCATGCAGTGACAGAGGACATCAGAATATGCTAAGTTTGATGCCAGCTCGAAACCAGCGGATTTCAAACGACACAGCCTCTCTACGATGCAAAGCAGTCAGTCGACGAGAAACATCTGTGAACGTTTACCACCAGATGGCACCAGAAACGACACCCGTGTCAACTAAGAGACCACCCGTGTCACCACCTACACTGCTCACCAGTACTTCAGTGAAACATGCCCGAGTGCGACACCTGCATCCAAAGAGCGCAGGAAGCCAAAAGCATGCCGCAGCCAGCGAGATTCACAATAGGAACTGTGAACCAGCGTGTCTCGGACATCCAGCCCTGCCACTCACCAGGACCAACTGGAGACTCAGCAGAGTACAGAGAACGGCATCCTTCAGCCTAAAGCAGCCAACGGCCTGCAATGGCAGAGAAAGGAACAGCAGGACCGCGACAAATGGACAACTCACATCCAGCCTGGACAACCAGGAGCTGAGCAGCATCGTCTTCTCCTTGGCCCACACCCTCAAGGGCCTCAGACAGGAGGTAAATGAACTGAACCTGCAAGTCTCCGAGTACCAAAATTAACCGACACCCACAAGGACAGCTGGACACGCCTGCTTTTCCAGAACAGAGTTTCTGATGCTAACAAAGAGCTCCTTGAATGAAACTCCACTGAGAAGTACTGAAAGGTAAACTTCTGACTCCTTGCCCAACGCAACACCGCATTAGACTTCCTAAAAGGAAAAAGCATCCCATGAGACCAGCCGACACCTCAGGAGCAGCCAGACAATGTTGAATGGAGCAACGGGCCCACAGGCCCAACAGCAAAACCCCTACAAACACAACTCAGACCCGCTCAAGTCAGTGTCGACACCCCCAACATCAGACGCCTGATGACATTTGAGCAAAACAGCGGGATAACAGACACCTGCTGCCCTCCTGCACCCTAACCGGGTCCATCGGAAACTTCTTTACACTACAAAATCTTTACGACAATTCTCTGCGAACCCTGGAACTACCTGCCCTCTCACAAGTGAGAGTCCAACCAGCGATTCCAGACTGCAGGGACCACAGATACTAGATAACAACCACCTGACACAGACCAACCTGGGTCAGGATGACAAGTGACAGTGCCTCGACACCTGCTGCACAAAGCTCGAGGACCCATACCTTGCCACTGTCCATATTATCACACCTGATAACGTCGACCACGGCACCACAGCCACTCCTTGAAGCACCAACCTCCAGAGAGCCACCTCTCTCTTCCAGCCAGGAGTGCCGGGTGCATGCCTGATTGTTCCGCACCTTTGACGTCGCTCGCTGTTGTCTGTTGGACGGACAACAACGTTCGAAAGAGGGGATATGTAGTGCATGGAGCCAATCAGACATGAAATAACTAGTTATATTCCTTAAATGACTTCTCCCCCATGATTAACACCTATGTGCTATGAGCCAGTCCTTTGTTCACTATCCAGCTCATCCCCCCACCATCAAGATAAGACTCCTACCAGAAATGCAGGGAAAGATAGACTTTCCTTATTCAGACATGCAGTCCCACATACAGTTATATAGAAATGTACACGTATCAATGTGTTACCTTTTCTTATATTGTTGTTTCTGTTATGTATGTCGGCCTCAAACATTAATCCGCAATAGGTGAATTATTGTGCATGCTAAGACTCTCACATTTAGAATCACTCAGTCAAACGAGAAGATACATAGATCATGTTTGGTGTCTATGAGCAGCATTTATTATTCCCTAAATGTTAATGTTTGTGGCATCTTAATAACTCATTGCTTTATATGTATTATTGAACTTTTTAAAGTTTTGTGGCCAAACAACCAATCAGCTTCCACATGCGAAACCCCATTGTGAGAGACAAAGACTTTCAATCTTCCCTCCAAAACTCAGATCAACCGGATTGGTCAAGGTCCAACTGTGGGCGTGAACGACCTACAGGTTTATAAACCTTCCCTCATCTCTCTCACTCTCTTGCTCTTGCCTTCGGGACACAAAGACACGTCACCCGCACCTCCCCCCAGATCCATGGGGGGGGGGGGGGTCTCACCTAGCGGAGGAGATGATGAGGCCTGCAATACTCTCAAGGAACTGGAAAGGACTTTCTGAACTGAACACAAACGGAACAATGCACAACAACAACAAGCTTGCAAGTATCCGTCCTTTCTACAAACGTAGATAGCTGCGTTTAAGGCGTTTTATAAAAGAAACGATTTCAGGATGTTCAGAACCGTTTCATTCCTGTCCCTTTGCAAACTCACTTTCTGTCTCTCTCTCTCTCTTACTCTCTCTCTCTCTCTCTCTCTCTCTCTCTCTCTTACTCTCTCTCTCTCTCACGCGTTCTGTCTATTTGTGTTTTATGTACGTTTGTCTATGTGCGATCGTTTGTAAGTAGAATAGTTTAATAAACAACCATATATTCACATAATGATTCTCTGTGCTGAATGCTTACATTACAAAGTCACTTAAACTGTTTCGATCTCATATTGCTACCTTAAGCCCTATTCTGTTCAATTGTTTAACTCCGTTCTGGTTAGTAAAAATGCGTTGCCGTGACGACGAGCCAACGTCAGAGTAATGGATATCACTGAACAATTTGCTGGACAAAGAAACCAGTCGATATCATTATTACTGTTACTGATCAGAAACTGGAAATTGCGTATATTTAATGACGATTATTATACACGATTTCCTGTGAGTTAAACTACTTTCCCTGACTGAAATGTATGTTTTAAATAACTCATTTCATCCTATTCATTGGTTATAAGACCTGGTGGAGTTTGCAGTGTATATGTGATGAGAGAAACAGTCTCAGGCATATACACACATATATTGATCATCTTAAATTCTTTGAGCTAACCAAAATTCTCTACACAGGTTTGTCCGGAGCAGAAACGCTGTTTTCAGAGCTTTGAAACTCTAACATAATAATTCATGCAAAACTCTTCTAACACATTCAGATGTGCATTACTGCATTACAAATAGCATTTTATTCATGCACTTGACAATCTTTTAATGTTTGACAGAGTTTCAGTAACATTGCATCAAACCAGGTTTGTCCGGAGCAGAAACGCTGTTTTCAGAGCTTTGAGACTCTAACATAATAATTCATGCAAAACTCTTCTAACACCTTCCGATGTGCATTACTGCATTGCAAACAGCATTTTATTCATGCACATGACAAACTTTTAATGTTTGACAGAGTTTCAGTAACATTGCATCAAACCAGGTTTGTCCTGAGCAGAAACGCTGTTTTCAGAGCTTTGAGACTCTAACATAATAATTCATGCAAAACTCTTCTAACACCTTCAGTTGTGCATTACTGCATTGCAAACAGCATTTTATTCATGCACATGACAAACTTTTAATGTTTGACAGAGTTTCAGTAATATTGCATCAAACCAGGTCTGTCCGGAGCAGAAACGCTGTTTTCAGAGCTTTGAGACTCTAACATAATAATTCATGCAAAACTCTTCTAACACCTTCAGATGTGCATTACTGCATTGCAAACAGCATTTTATTCATGCACATGACAAACTTTTAATGTTTGACAGAGTTTCAGTAACATTGCATCAAACCAGGTTTGTCCTGAGCAGAAACGCTGTTTTCAGAGCTTTGAGACTCTAACATAATAATTCATGCAAAACTCTTCTAACACCTTCAGATGTGCATTACTGCATTGCAAACAGCATTTTATTCATGCACATGACAAACTTTTAATGTTTGACAGAGTTTCAGTAACATTGCATCAAACCAGGTTTGTCCGGAGCAGAAACGCTGTTTTCAGAGCTTTGAAACTCTAACATAATAATTCATGCAAAACTCTTCTAACACATTCAGATGTGCATTACTGCATTACAAATAGCATTTTATTCATGCACTTGACAATTTTTTAATGTTTGACAAAGTTTCAGTAACATTGCATCAAACCAGGTTTGTCCGGAGCAGAAACGCTGTTTTCAGAGCTTTGAGACTCTAACATAATAATTCATGCAAAACTCTTCTAACACCTTCAGATGTGCAATACTGCATTGCAAACAGCATTTTATTCATGCACATGACAAACTTTTAATGTTTGACAGAGTTTCAGTAACATTGCATCAAACCAGGTTTGTCCGGAGCAGAAACGCTGTTTTCAGAGCTTTGAGACTCTAACATAATAATTCATGCAAAACTCTTCTAACACCTTCAGATGTGCATTACTGCATTGCAAACAGCATTTTATTCATGCACATGACAAACTTTTAATGTTTGACAGAGTTTCAGTAACATTGCATCAAACCAGGTTTGTCCGGAGCAGAAACGCTGTTTTCAGAGCTTTGAAACTCTAACATAATAATTCATGCAAAACTCTTCTAACACATTCAGATGTGCATTACTGCATTACAAATAGCATTTTATTCATGCACTTGACAAACTTTTAATGTTTGACAGAGTTTCAGTAACATTGCATCAAACCAGGTTTGTCCGGAGCAGAAACGCTGTTTTCAGAGCTTTGAAACTCTAACATAATAATTCATGCAAAACTCTTCTAACACATTCAGATGTGCATTACTGCATTACAAATAGCATTTTATTCATGCACTTGACAAACTTTTAATGTTTGACAGAGTTTCAGTAACATTGCATCAAACCAGGTTTGTCCGGAGCAGAAACGCTGTTTTCAGAGCTTTGAGACTCTAACATAATAATTCATGCAAAACTCTTCTAACACCTTCAGATGTGCAGTACTGCATTGCAAACAGCATTTTATTCATGCACATGACACATTTTTAATGTTTGAAAGAGTTTCAGTAACATTGCATCAAACCAGGTTTGTCCGTAGCAGAAACGCTGTTTTCAGAGCTTTGAGACTCTAACATAATAATTCATGCAAAACTCTTCTAACACCTTCAGATGTGCATTACTGCATTACAAACAGCATTTTATTCATGCACTTGACAATTTTTTAATGTTTGACAAAGTTTCAGTAACATTGCATCAAACCAGGTTTGTCCGGAGCAGAAACGCTGTTTTCAGAGCTTTGAAACTCTAACATAATAATTCATGCAAAACTCTTCTAACACATTCAGTTGTGCATTACTGCATTACAAATAGCATTTTATTCATGCACTTGACAAACTTTTAATGTTTGACAGAGTTTCAGTAATATTGCATCAAACCAGGTTTGTCCGGAGCAGAAACGCTGTTTTCACAGCTTTGAGACTCTAACATAATAATTCATGCAAAACTCTTCTAACACCTTCAGATGTGCATTACTGCATTGCAAATAGCATTTTCTTCATGCACATGACAAACTTTTAATGTTTGACAGAGTTTCAGTAATATTGCATCAAACCAGGTCTGTCCGGAGCAGAAACGCTGTTTTCAGAGCTTTGAGACTCTAACATAATAATTCATGCAAAACTCTTCTAACACCTTCAGATGTGCATTACTGCATTACAAACAGCATTTTATTCATGCACTTGACAATTTTTTAATGTTTGACAAAGTTTCAGTAACATTGCATCAAACCAGGTTTGTCCGGAGCAGAAACGCTGTTTTCAGAGCTTTGAGACTCTAACATAATAATTCATGCAAAACTCTTCTAACACCTTCAGATGTGCATTACTGCATTGCAAACAGCATTTTATTCATGCACATGACAAACTTTTAATGTTTGACAGAGTTTCAGTAATATTGCATCAAACCAGGTCTGTCCGGAGCAGAAACGCTGTTTTCAGAGCTTTGAGACTCTAACATAATAATTCATGCAAAACTCTTCTAACACCTTCAGATGTGCATTACTGCATTGCAAACAGCATTTTATTCATGCACATGACAAACTTTTAATGTTTGACAGAGTTTCAGTAACATTGCATCAAACCAGGTTTGTCCTGAGCAGAAACGCTGTTTTCAGAGCTTTGAGACTCTAACATAATAATTCATGCAAAACTCTTCTAACACCTTCAGATGTGCATTACTGCATTGCAAACAGCATTTTATTCATGCACATGACAAACTTTTAATGTTTGACAGAGTTTCAGTAACATTGCATCAAACCAGGTTTGTCCGGAGCAGAAACGCTGTTTTCAGAGCTTTGAAACTCTAACATAATAATTCATGCAAAACTCTTCTAACACATTCAGTTGTGCATTACTGCATTACAAATAGCATTTTATTCATGCACTTGACAAACTTTTAATGTTTGACAGAGTTTCAGTAATATTGCATCAAACCAGGTTTGTCCGGAGCAGAAACGCTGTTTTCACAGCTTTGAGACTCTAACATAATAATTCATGCAAAACTCTTCTAACACCTTCAGATGTGCATTACTGCATTGCAAATAGCATTTTATTCATGCACATGACAAACTTTTAATGTTTGACAGAGTTTCAGTAATATTGCATCAAACCAGGTCTGTCCGGAGCAGAAACGCTGTTTTCAGAGCTTTGAGACTCTAACATAATAATTCATGCAAAACTCTTCTAACACTTTCAAATGTGCATTACTGCATTGCAAACAGCATTTTATTCATGCACATGACACATTTTTAATGTTTGACAGAGTTTCAGTAACATTGCATCAAACCAGGTTTGTCCGGAGCAGAAACGCTGTTTTCAGAGCTTTGAGACTCTAACATAATAATTCATGCAAAACTCTTCTAACACCTTCAGATGTGCATTACTGCATTACAAACAGCATTTTATTCATGCACTTGACAATTTTTTAATGTTTGACAAAGTTTCAGTAACATTGCATCAAACCAGGTTTGTCCGGAGCAGAAACGCTGTTTTCAGAGCTTTGAGACTCTAACATAATAATTCATGCAAAACTCTTCTAACACCTTCAGATGTGCAATACTGCATTGCAAACAGCATTTTATTCATGCACATGACAAACTTTTAATGTTTGACAGAGTTTCAGTAACATTGCATCAATCCAGGTTTGTCCGGAGCAGAAACGCTGTTTTCAGAGCTTTGAGACTCTAACATAATAATTCATGCAAAACTCTTCTAACACCTTCAGATGTGCATTACTGCATTGCAAATAGCATTTTATTCATGCACATGACAAACTTTTAATGTTTGACAGAGTTTCAGTAACATTGCATCAAACCAGGTTTGTCCGGAGCAGAAACGCTGTTTTCAGAGCTTTGAAACTCTAACATAATAATTCATGCAAAACTCTTCTAACACATTCAGATGTGCATTACTGCATTACAAATAGCATTTTATTCATGCACTTGACAAACTTTTAATGTTTGACAGAGTTTCAGTAACATTGCATCAAACCAGGTTTGTCCGGAGCAGAAACGCTGTTTTCAGAGCTTTGAAACTCTAACATAATAATTCATGCAAAACTCTTCTAACACCTTCAGATGTGCAGTACTGCATTGCAAACAGCATTTTATTCATGCACATGACAAACTTTTAATGTTTGACAGAGTTTCAGTAACATTGCATCAAACCAGGTTTGTCCGGAGCAGAAACGCTGTTTTCAGAGCTTTGAAACTCTAACATAATAATTCATGCAAAACTCTTCTAACACATTCAGATGTGCATTACTGCATTACAAATAGCATTTTATTCATGCACTTGACAAACTTTTAATGTTTGACAGAGTTTCAGTAACATTGCATCAAACCAGGTTTGTCCGGAGCAGAAACGCTGTTTTCAGAGTTTTGAGACTCTAACATAATAATTCATGCAAAACTCTTCTAACACCTTCAGATGTGCATTACTGCATTGCAAACAGCATTTTATTCATGCACATGACAAACTTTTAATGTTTGACAGAGTTTCAGTAATATTGCATCAAACCAGGTTTGTCCGGAGCAGAAACGCTGTTTTCACAGCTTTGAGACTCTAACATAATAATTCATGCAAAACTCTTCTAACACCTTCAGATGTGCATTACTGCATTGAAAACAGCATTTTATTCATGCACATGACAAACTTTTAATGTTTGACAGAGTTTCAGTAACATTGCATCAAACCAGGTTTGTCCGGAGCAGAAACGCTGTTTTCAGAGCTTTGAAACTCTAACATAATAATTCATGCAAAACTCTTCTAACACATTCAGATGTGCATTACTGCATTACAAATAGCATTTTATTCATGCACTTGACACTTTTAATGTTTGACAGAGTTTCAGTAACATTGCATCAAACCAGGTTTGTCCGGAGCAGAAACGCTGTTTTCAGAGCTTTGAGACTCTAACATAATAATTCATGCAAAACTCTTCTAACACCTTCAGATGTGCAGTACTGCATTGCAAACAGCATTTTATTCATGCACATGACAAACTTTTAATGTTTGACAGAGTTTCAGTAATATTGCATCAAACCAGGTCTGTCCGGAGCAGAAACGCTGTTTTCAGAGCTTTGAGACTCTAACATAATAATTCATGCAAAACTCTTCTAACACCTTCAGATGTGCATTACTGCATTGCAAATAGCATTTTATTCATGCACATGACAAACTTTTAATGTTTGACAGAGTTTCAGTAACATTGCATCAAACCAGGTTTGTCCGGAGCAGAAACGCTGTTTTCAGAGCTTTGAAACTCTAACATAATAATTCATGCAAAACTCTTCTAACACATTCAGATGTGCATTACTGCATTACAAATAGCATTTTATTCATGCACTTGACAAACTTTTAATGTTTGACAGAGTTTCAGTAACATTGCATCAAACCAGGTTTGTCCGGAGCAGAAACGCTGTTTTCAGAGCTTTGAGACTCTAACAAAATAATTCATGCAAAACTCTTCTAACACCTTCAGATGTGCAGTACTGCATTGCAAACAGCATTTTATTCATGCACATGACAAACTTTTAATGTTTGACAGAGTTTCAGTAATATTGCATCAAACCAGGTCTGTCCGGAGCAGAAACGCTGTTTTCAGAGCTTTGAGACTCTAACATAATAATTCATGCAAAACTCTTCTAACACCTTCAGATGTGCATTACTGCATTGCAAATAGCATTTTATTCATGCACATGACAAACTTTTAATGTTTGACAGAGTTTCAGTAACATTGCATTAAACCAGGTTTGTCCGGAGCAGAAACGCTGTTTTCAGAGCTTTGAGACTCTAACATAATAATTCATGCAAAACTCTTCTAACACCTTCAGATGTGCAATACTGCATTGCAAACAGCATTTTATTCATGCACATGACAAACTTTTAATGTTTGACAGAGTTTCAGTAACATTGCATCAAACCAGGTTTGTCCGGAGCAGAAACGCTGTTTTCAGAGCTTTGAGACTCTAACATAATAATTCATGCAAAATTCTTCTAACACCTTCAGATGTGCATTACTGCATTGCAAACAGCATTTTATTCATGCACTTGACAATTTTTTTAATGTTTGACAGAGTTTCAGTAACATTGCATCAAACCAGGTTTGTCCGGAGCAGAAACGCTGTTTTCAGAGCTTTGAGAGTCTAACATAATAATTCATGCAAAACTCTTCTAACACCTTCAGATGTGCATTACTGCATTGCAAACAGCATTTTATTCATGCACATGAAAAACTTTTAATGTTTGACAGAGTTTCAGTAATATTGCATCAAACCAGGTCTGTCCGGAGCAGAAACGCTGTTTTCAGAGCTTTGAGACTCTAACATAATAATTAATGCAAAACTCTTCTAACACCTTCAGTTGTGCATTACTGCATTGCAAACAGCATTTTATTCATGCACATGACACATTTTTAATGTTTGACAGAGTTTCAGTAACATTGCATCAAACCAGGTTTGTCCGGAGCAGAAACGCTGTTTTCAGAGCTTTGAGACTCTAACATAATAATTAATGCAAAACTCTTCTAACACCTTCAGATGTGCATTACTGCATTACAAACAGCATTTTATTCATGCACTTGACAATTTTTTAATGTTTGACAGAGTTTCAGTAACATTGCATCAAACCAGGTTTGTCCGGAGCAGAAACGCTGTTTTCAGAGCTTTGAGACTCTAACAAAATAATTCATGCAAAACTCTTCTAACACCTTCATATGTGCAGTACTGCATTGCAAACAGCATTTTATTCATGCACATGACAAACTTTTAATGTTTGACAGAGTTTCAGTAATATTGCATCAAACCAGGTCTGTCCGGAGCAGAAACGCTGTTTTCAGAGCTTTGAGACTCTAACATAATAATTCATGCAAAACTCTTCTAACACCTTCAGATGTGCATTACTGCATTGCAAATAGCATTTTATTCATGCACATGACAAACTTTTAATGTTTGACAGAGTTTCAGTAACATTGCATTAAACCAGGTTTGTCCGGAGCAGAAACGCTGTTTTCAGAGCTTTGAGACTCTAACATAATAATTCATGCAAAACTCTTCTAACACCTTCAGATGTGCAATACTGCATTGCAAACAGCATTTTATTCATGCACATGACAAACTTTTAATGTTTGACAGAGTTTCAGTAACATTGCATCAAACCAGGTTTGTCCGGAGCAGAAACGCTGTTTTCAGAGCTTTGAGACTCTAACATAATAATTCATGCAAAATTCTTCTAACACCTTCAGATGTGCATTACTGCATTGCAAACAGCATTTTATTCATGCACTTGACAATTTTTTAATGTTTGACAGAGTTTCAGTAACATTGCATCAAACCAGGTTTGTCCGGAGCAGAAACGCTGTTTTCAGAGCTTTGAGAGTCTAACATAATAATTCATGCAAAACTCTTCTAACACCTTCAGATGTGCATTACTGCATTGCAAACAGCATTTTATTCATGCACATGAAAAACTTTTAATGTTTGACAGAGTTTCAGTAATATTGCATCAAACCAGGTCTGTCCGGAGCAGAAACGCTGTTTTCAGAGCTTTGAGACTCTAACATAATAATTAATGCAAAACTCTTCTAACACCTTCAGTTGTGCATTACTGCATTGCAAACAGCATTTTATTCATGCACATGACACATTTTTAATGTTTGACAGAGTTTCAGTAACATTGCATCAAACCAGGTTTGTCCGGAGCAGAAACGCTGTTTTCAGAGCTTTGAGACTCTAACATAATAATTCATGCAAAACTCTTCTAACACCTTCAGATGTGCATTACTGCATTACAAACAGCATTTTATTCATGCACTTGACAATTTTTTAATGTTTGACAAAGTTTCAGTAACATTGCATCAAACCAGGTTTGTCCGGAGCAGAAACGCTGTTTTCAGAGCTTTGAGACTCTAACATAATAATTCATGCAAAACTCTTCTAACACCTTCAGATGTGCAGTACTGCATTGCAAACAGCATTTTATTCATGCACATGACACATTTTTAATGTTTGACAGAGTTTCAGTAACATTGCATCAAACCAGGTTTGTCCGTAGCAGAAACGCTGTTTTCAGAGCTTTGAGACTCTAACATAATAATTCATGCAAAACTCTTCTAACACCTTCAGATGTGCATTACTGCATTGCAAACAGCATTTTATTCATGCACTTGACAATTTTTTAATGTTTGACAGAGTTTCAGTAACATTGCATCAAACCAGGTTTGTCCGGAGCAGAAACGCTGTTTTCAGAGCTTTGAGAGTCTAACATAATAATTCATGCAAAACTCTTCTAACACCTTCAGATGTGCATTACTGCATTGCAAACAGCATTTTATTCATGCACATGAAAAACTTTTAATGTTTGACAGAGTTTCAGTAATATTGCATCAAACCAGGTCTGTCCGGAGCAGAAACGCTGTTTTCAGAGCTTTGAGACTCTAACATAATAATTAATGCAAAACTCTTCTAACACCTTCAGTTGTGCATTACTGCATTGCAAACAGCATTTTATTCATGCACATGACACATTTTTAATGTTTGACAGAGTTTCAGTAACATTGCATCAAACCAGGTTTGTCCGGAGCAGAAACGCTGTTTTCAGAGCTTTGAGACTCTAACATAATAATTAATGCAAAACTCTTCTAACACCTTCAGATGTGCATTACTGCATTACAAACAGCATTTTATTCATGCACTTGACAATTTTTTAATGTTTGACAGAGTTTCAGTAACATTGCATCAAACCAGGTTTGTCCGGAGCAGAAACGCTGTTTTCAGAGCTTTGAGACTCTAACAAAATAATTCATGCAAAACTCTTCTAACACCTTCATATGTGCAGTACTGCATTGCAAACAGCATTTTATTCATGCACATGACAAACTTTTAATGTTTGACAGAGTTTCAGTAATATTGCATCAAACCAGGTCTGTCCGGAGCAGAAACGCTGTTTTCAGAGCTTTGAGACTCTAACATAATAATTCATGCAAAACTCTTCTAACACCTTCAGATGTGCATTACTGCATTGCAAATAGCATTTTATTCATGCACATGACAAACTTTTAATGTTTGACAGAGTTTCAGTAACATTGCATTAAACCAGGTTTGTCCGGAGCAGAAACGCTGTTTTCAGAGCTTTGAGACTCTAACATAATAATTCATGCAAAACTCTTCTAACACCTTCAGATGTGCAATACTGCATTGCAAACAGCATTTTATTCATGCACATGACAAACTTTTAATGTTTGACAGAGTTTCAGTAACATTGCATCAAACCAGGTTTGTCCGGAGCAGAAACGCTGTTTTCAGAGCTTTGAGACTCTAACATAATAATTCATGCAAAATTCTTCTAACACCTTCAGATGTGCATTACTGCATTGCAAACAGCATTTTATTCATGCACTTGACAATTTTTTAATGTTTGACAGAGTTTCAGTAACATTGCATCAAACCAGGTTTGTCCGGAACAGAAACGCTGTTTTCAGAGCTTTGAGAGTCTAACATAATAATTCATGCAAAACTCTTCTAACACCTTCAGATGTGCATTACTGCATTGCAAACAGCATTTTATTCATGCACATGAAAAACTTTTAATGTTTGACAGAGTTTCAGTAATATTGCATCAAACCAGGTCTGTCCGGAGCAGAAACGCTGTTTTCAGAGCTTTGAGACTCTAACATAATAATTAATGCAAAACTCTTCTAACACCTTCAGTTGTGCATTACTGCATTGCAAACAGCATTTTATTCATGCACATGACACATTTTTAATGTTTGACAGAGTTTCAGTAACATTGCATCAAACCAGGTTTGTCCGGAGCAGAAACGCTGTTTTCAGAGCTTTGAGACTCTAACATAATAATTCATGCAAAACTCTTCTAACACCTTCAGATGTGCATTACTGCATTACAAACAGCATTTTATTCATGCACTTGACAATTTTTTAATGTTTGACAAAGTTTCAGTAACATTGCATCAAACCAGGTTTGTCCGGAGCAGAAACGCTGTTTTCAGAGCTTTGAGACTCTAACATAATAATTCATGCAAAACTCTTCTAACACCTTCAGATGTGCAGTACTGCATTGCAAACAGCATTTTATTCATGCACATGACACATTTTTAATGTTTGACAGAGTTTCAGTAACATTGCATCAAACCAGGTTTGTCCGTAGCAGAAACGCTGTTTTCAGAGCTTTGAGACTCTAACATAATAATTCATGCAAAACTCTTCTAACACCTTCAGATGTGCATTACTGCATTACAAACAGCATTTTATTCATGCACTTGACAATTTTTTAATGTTTGACAAAGTTTCAGTAACATTGCATCAAACCAGGTTTGTCCGGAGCAGAAACGCTGTTTTCAGAGCTTTGAGACTCTAACATAATAATTCATGCAAAACTCTTCTAACACCTTCAGATGTGCAATACTGCATTGCAAACAGCATTTTATTCATGCACATGACAAACTTTTAATGTTTGACAGAGTTTCAGTAACATTGCATCAAACCAGGTTTGTCCGGAGCAGAAACGCTGTTTTCAGAGCTTTGAGACTCTAACATAATAATTCATGCAAAATTCTTCTAACACCTTCAGATGTGCATTACTGCATTGCAAACAGCATTTTATTCATGCACTTGACAATTTTTTAATGTTTGACAGAGTTTCAGTAACATTGCATCAAACCAGGTTTGTCCGGAGCAGAAACGCTATTTTCAGAGCTTTGAGAGTCTAACATAATAATTCATGCAAAACTCTTCTAACACCTTCAGATGTGCATTACTGCATTGCAAACAGCATTTTATTCATGCACATGACAAACTTTTAATGTTTGACAGAGTTTCAGTAACATTGCATCAAACCAGGTCTGTCCGGAGCAGAAACGCTGTTTTCAGAGCTTTGAGACTCTAACATAATAATTCATGCAAAACTCTTCTAACACCTTCAGATGTGCATTACTGCATTGCAAACAGCATTTTATTCATGCACATGACAAACTTTTAATGTTTGACAGAGTTTCAGTAACATTGCATCAAACCAGGTTTGTCCTGAGCAGAAACGCTGTTTTCAGAGCTTTGAGACTCTAACATAATAATTCATGCAAAACTCTTCTAACACCTTCAGATGTGCATTACTGCATTGCAAACAGCATTTTATTCATGCACATGACAAACTTTTAATGTTTGACAGAGTTTCAGTAACATTGCATCAAACCAGGTTTGTCCGGAGCAGAAACGCTGTTTTCAGAGCTTTGAAACTCTAACATAATAATTCATGCAAAACTCTTCTAACACATTCAGATGTGCATTACTGCATTACAAATAGCATTTTATTCATGCACTTGACAAACTTTTAATGTTTGACAGAGTTTCAGTAACATTGCATCAAACCAGGTTTGTCCGGAGCAGAAACGCTGTTTTCAGAGCTTTGAAACTCTAACATAATAATTCATGCAAAACTCTTCTAACACCTTCAGATGTGCAATACTGCATTGCAAACAGCATTTTATTCATGCACATGACAAACTTTTAATGTTTGACAGAGTTTCAGTAACATTGCATCAAACCAGGTTTGTCCGGAGCAGAAACGCTGTTTTCAGAGCTTTGAGACTCTAACATAATAATTCATGCAAAATTCTTCTAACACCTTCAGATGTGCATTAGTGCATTGCAAACAGCATTTTATTCATGCACTTGACATTTTTTTAATGTTTGACAGAGTTTCAGTAACATTGCATCAAACCAGGTTTGTCCGGAGCAGAAACGCTGTTTTCAGAGCTTTGAGAGTCTAACATAATAATTCATGCAAAACTCTTCTAACACCTTCAGATGTGCAACACTGCATTGCAAACAGCATTTTATTCATGCACATGACAAACTTTTAATGTTTGACAGAGTTTCAGTAATATTGCATCAAACCAGGTCTGTCCGGAGCAGAAACGCTGTTTTCAGAGCTTTGAGACTCTAACATAATAATTCATGCAAAACTCTTCTAACACCTTCAGATGTGCATTACTGCATTGCAAACAGCATTTTATTCATGCACATGACAAACTTTTAATGTTTGACAGAGTTTCAGTAACATTGCATCAAACCAGGTTTGTCCGGAGCAGAAACGCTGTTTTCAGAGCTTTGAAACTCTAACATAATAATTCATGCAAAACTCTTCTAACACATTCAGATGTGCATTACTGCATTACAAATAGCATTTTATTCATGCACTTGACAAACTTTTAATGTTTGACAGAGTTTCAGTAACATTGCATCAAACCAGGTTTGTCCGGAGCAGAAACGCTGTTTTCAGAGTTTTGAGACTCTAACATAATAATTCATGCAAAACTCTTCTAACACCTTCAGATGTGCATTACTGCATTGCAAACAGCATTTTATTCAAGCACATGACAAACTTTTAATGTTTGACAGAGTTTCAGTAATATTGCATCAAACCAGGTTTGTCCGGAGCAGAAACGCTGTTTTCACAGCTTTGAGACTCTAACATAATAATTCATGCAAAACTCTTCTAACACCTTCAGATGTGCATTACTGCATTGAAAACAGCATTTTATTCATGCACATGACAAACTTTTAATGTTTGACAGAGTTTCAGTAACATTGCATCAAACCAGGTTTGTCCGGAGCAGAAACGCTGTTTTCAGAGCTTTGAAACTCTAACATAATAATTCATGCAAAACTCTTCTAACACATTCAGATGTGCATTACTGCATTACAAATAGCATTTTATTCATGCACTTGACAAACTTTTAATGTTTGACAGAGTTTCAGTAACATTGCATCAAACCAGGTTTGTCCGGAGCAGAAACGCTGTTTTCAGAGCTTTGAGACTCTAACATAATAATTCATGCAAAACTCTTCTAACACCTTCAGATGTGCAGTACTGCATTGCAAACAGCATTTTATTCATGCACATGACAAACTTTTAATGTTTGACAGAGTTTCAGTAATATTGCATCAAACCAGGTCTGTCCGGAGCAGAAACGCTGTTTTCAGAGCTTTGAGACTCTAACATAATAATTCATGCAAAACTCTTCTAACACCTTCAGATGTGCATTACTGCATTGCAAATAGCATTTTATTCATGCACATGACAAACTTTTAATGTTTGACAGAGTTTCAGTAATATTGCATCAAACCAGGTCTGTCCGGAGCAGAAACGCTGTTTTCAGAGCTTTGAGACTCTAACATAATAATTCATGCAAAACTCTTCTAACACTTTCAGATGTGCATTACTGCATTGCAAACAGCATTTTATTCATGCACATGACACATTTTTAATGTTTGACAGAGTTTCAGTAACATTGCATCAAACCAGGTTTGTCCGGAGCAGAAACGCTGTTTTCAGAGCTTTGAGACTCTAACATAATAATTCATGCAAAACTCTTCTAACACTTTCAGATGTGCATTACTGCATTGCAAACAGCATTTTATTCATGCACATGACACATT
Organism: Garra rufa; assembly: GCF_049309525.1. NCBI lineage: Eukaryota > Metazoa > Chordata > Actinopteri > Cypriniformes > Cyprinidae > Garra > Garra rufa. The sequence goes on along the minus strand of NW_027394278.1, from coordinate 5,972,614 downwards.
TTTAATGTTTGACAGAGTTTCAGTAACATTGCATCAAACCAGGTTTGTCCGGAGCAGAAACGCTGTTTTCAGAGCTTTGAGACTCTAACATAATAATTCATGCAAAACTCTTCTAACACCTTCAGATGTGCAATACTGCATTGCAAACAGCATTTTATTCATGCACATGACAAACTTTTAATGTTTGACAGAGTTTCAGTAACATTGCATCAAACCAGGTTTGTCCGGAGCAGAAACGCTGTTTTCAGAGCTTTGAGACTCTAACATAATAATTCATGCAAAATTCTTCTAACACCTTCAGATGTGCATTACTGCATTGCAAACAGCATTTTATTCATGCACTTGACAATTTTTTAATGTTTGACAGAGTTTCAGTAACATTGCATCAAACCAGGTTTGTCCGGAGCAGAAACGCTGTTTTCAGAGCTTTGAGAGTCTAACATAATAATTCATGCAAAACTCTTCTAACACCTTCAGATGTGCAACACTGCATTGCAAACAGCATTTTATTCATGCACATGACAAACTTTTAATGTTTGACAGAGTTTCAGTAATATTGCATCAAACCAGGTCTGTCCGGAGCAGAAACGCTGTTTTCAGAGCTTTGAGACTCTAACATAATAATTCATGCAAAACTCTTCTAACACCTTCAGATGTGCATTACTGCATTGCAAACAGCATTTTATTCATGCACATGACAAACTTTTAATGTTTGACAGAGTTTCAGTAACATTGCATCAAACCAGGTTTGTCCGGAGCAGAAACGCTGTTTTCAGAGCTTTGAAACTCTAACATAATAATTCATGCAAAACTCTTCTAACACATTCAGATGTGCATTACTGCATTACAAATAGCATTTTATTCATGCACTTGACAAACTTTTAATGTTTGACAGAGTTTCAGTAACATTGCATCAAACCAGGTTTGTCCGGAGCAGAAACGCTGTTTTCAGAGTTTTGAGACTCTAACATAATAATTCATGCAAAACTCTTCTAACACCTTCAGATGTGCATTACTGCATTGCAAACAGCATTTTATTCATGCACATGACAAACTTTTAATGTTTGACAGAGTTTCAGTAATATTGCATCAAACCAGGTTTGTCCGGCGCAGAAACGCTGTTTTCACAGCTTTGAGACTCTAACATAATAATTCATGCAAAACTCTTCTAACACCTTCAGATGTGCATTACTGCATTGCAAATAGCATTTTATTCATGCACATGACAAACTTTTAATGTTTGACAGAGTTTCAGTAATATTGCATCAAACCAGGTCTGTCCGGAGCAGAAACGCTGTTTTCAGAGCTTTGAGACTCTAACATAATAATTCATGCAAAACTCTTCTAACACTTTCAAATGTGCATTACTGCATTGCAAACAGCATTTTATTCATGCACATGACACATTTTTAATGTTTGACAGAGTTTCAGTAACATTGCATCAAACCAGGTTTGTCCGGAGCAGAAACGCTGTTTTCAGAGCTTTGAGACTCTAACATAATAATTCATGCAAAACTCTTCTAACACCTTCAGATGTGCATTACTGCATTACAAACAGCATTTTATTCATGCACTTGACAATTTTTTAATGTTTGACAAAGTTTCAGTAACATTGCATCAAACCAGGTTTGTCCGGAGCAGAAACGCTGTTTTCAGAGCTTTGAGACTCTAACATAATAATTCATGCAAAATTCTTCTAACACCTTCAGATGTGCATTACTGCATTGCAAACAGCATTTTATTCATGCACTTGACAATTTTTTAATGTTTGACAGAGTTTCAGTAACATTGCATCAATCCAGGTTTGTCCGGAGCAGAAACGCTGTTTTCAGAGCTTTGAGAGTCTAACATAATAATTCATGCAAAACTCTTCTAACACCTTCAGATGTGCATTACTGCATTGCAAACAGCATTTTATTCATGCACATGACAAACTTTTAATGTTTGACAGAGTTTCAGTAATATTGCATCAAACCAGGTCTGTCCGGAGCAGAAACGCTGTTTTCAGAGCTTTGAGACTCTAACATAATAATTCATGCAAAACTCTTCTAACACCTTCAGATGTGCATTACTGCATTGCAAACAGCATTTTATTCATGCACATGACAAACTTTTAATGTTTGACAGAGTTTCAGTAACATTGCATCAAACCAGGTTTGTCCTGAGCAGAAACACTGTTTTCAGAGCTTTGAGACTCTAACAGAATAATTCATGCAAAACTCTTCTAACACCTTCAGATGTGCATTACTGCATTGCAAACAGCATTTTATTCATGCACATGACAAACTTTTAATGTTTGACAGAGTTTCAGTAACATTGCATCAAACCAGGTTTGTCCGGAGCAGAAACGCTGTTTTCAGAGCTTTGAAACTCTAACATAATAATTCATGCAAAACTCTTCTAACACATTCAGATGTGCATTACTGCATTACAAATAGCATTTTATTCATGCACTTGACAAACTTTTAATGTTTGACAGAGTTTCAGTAACATTGCATCAAACCAGGTTTGTCCGGAGCAGAAACGCTGTTTTCAGAGTTTTGAGACTCTAACATAATAATTCATGCAAAACTCTTCTAACACCTTCAGATGTGCATTACTGCATTGCAAACAGCATTTTATTCATGCACATGACAAACTTTTAATGTTTGACAGAGTTTCAGTAATATTGCATCAAACCAGGTTTGTCCGGAGCAGAAACGCTGTTTTCACAGCTTTGAGACTCTAACATAATAATTCATGCAAAACTCTTCTAACACCTTCAGATGTGCATTACTGCATTGAAAACAGCATTTTATTCATGCACATGACAAACTTTTAATGTTTGACAGAGTTTCAGTAACATTGCATCAAACCAGGTTTGTCCGGAGCAGAAACGCTGTTTTCAGAGCTTTGAAACTCTAACATAATAATTCATGCAAAACTCTTCTAACACCTTCAGATGTGCATTACTGCATTGCAAACAGCATTTTATTCATGCACATGAAAAACTTTTAATGTTTGACAGAGTTTCAGTAATATTGCATCAAACCAGGTCTGTCCGGAGCAGAAACGCTGTTTTCAGAGCTTTGAGACTCTAACATAATAATTAATGCAAAACTCTTCTAACACCTTCAGTTGTGCATTACTGCATTGCAAACAGCATTTTATTCATGCACATGACACATTTTTAATGTTTGACAGAGTTTCAGTAACATTGCATCAAACCAGGTTTGTCCGGAGCAGAAACGCTGTTTTCAGAGCTTTGAGACTCTAACATAATAATTAATGCAAAACTCTTCTAACACCTTCAGATGTGCATTACTGCATTACAAACAGCATTTTATTCATGCACTTGACAATTTTTTAATGTTTGACAGAGTTTCAGTAACATTGCATCAAACCAGGTTTGTCCGGAGCAGAAACGCTGTTTTCAGAGCTTTGAGACTCTAACAAAATAATTCATGCAAAACTCTTCTAACACCTTCATATGTGCAGTACTGCATTGCAAACAGCATTTTATTCATGCACATGACAAACTTTTAATGTTTGACAGAGTTTCAGTAATATTGCATCAAACCAGGTCTGTCCGGAGCAGAAACGCTGTTTTCAGAGCTTTGAGACTCTAACATAATAATTCATGCAAAACTCTTCTAACACCTTCAGATGTGCATTACTGCATTGCAAATAGCATTTTATTCATGCACATGACAAACTTTTAATGTTTGACAGAGTTTCAGTAACATTGCATTAAACCAGGTTTGTCCGGAGCAGAAACGCTGTTTTCAGAGCTTTGAGACTCTAACATAATAATTCATGCAAAACTCTTCTAACACCTTCAGATGTGCAATACTGCATTGCAAACAGCATTTTATTCATGCACATGACAAACTTTTAATGTTTGACAGAGTTTCAGTAACATTGCATCAAACCAGGTTTGTCCGGAGCAGAAACGCTGTTTTCAGAGCTTTGAGACTCTAACATAATAATTCATGCAAAATTCTTCTAACACCTTCAGATGTGCATTACTGCATTGCAAACAGCATTTTATTCATGCACTTGACAATTTTTTAATGTTTGACAGAGTTTCAGTAACATTGCATCAAACCAGGTTTGTCCGGAACAGAAACGCTGTTTTCAGAGCTTTGAGAGTCTAACATAATAATTCATGCAAAACTCTTCTAACACCTTCAGATGTGCATTACTGCATTGCAAACAGCATTTTATTCATGCACATGAAAAACTTTTAATGTTTGACAGAGTTTCAGTAATATTGCATCAAACCAGGTCTGTCCGGAGCAGAAACGCTGTTTTCAGAGCTTTGAGACTCTAACATAATAATTAATGCAAAACTCTTCTAACACCTTCAGTTGTGCATTACTGCATTGCAAACAGCATTTTATTCATGCACATGACACATTTTTAATGTTTGACAGAGTTTCAGTAACATTGCATCAAACCAGGTTTGTCCGGAGCAGAAACGCTGTTTTCAGAGCTTTGAGACTCTAACATAATAATTCATGCAAAACTCTTCTAACACCTTCAGATGTGCATTACTGCATTACAAACAGCATTTTATTCATGCACTTGACAATTTTTTAATGTTTGACAAAGTTTCAGTAACATTGCATCAAACCAGGTTTGTCCGGAGCAGAAACGCTGTTTTCAGAGCTTTGAGACTCTAACATAATAATTCATGCAAAACTCTTCTAACACCTTCAGATGTGCAGTACTGCATTGCAAACAGCATTTTATTCATGCACATGACACATTTTTAATGTTTGACAGAGTTTCAGTAACATTGCATCAAACCAGGTTTGTCCGTAGCAGAAACGCTGTTTTCAGAGCTTTGAGACTCTAACATAATAATTCATGCAAAACTCTTCTAACACCTTCAGATGTGCATTACTGCATTACAAACAGCATTTTATTCATGCACTTGACAATTTTTTAATGTTTGACAAAGTTTCAGTAACATTGCATCAAACCAGGTTTGTCCGGAGCAGAAACGCTGTTTTCAGAGCTTTGAGACTCTAACATAATAATTCATGCAAAACTCTTCTAACACCTTCAGATGTGCAATACTGCATTGCAAACAGCATTTTATTCATGCACATGACAAACTTTTAATGTTTGACAGAGTTTCAGTAACATTGCATCAAACCAGGTTTGTCCGGAGCAGAAACGCTGTTTTCAGAGCTTTGAGACTCTAACATAATAATTCATGCAAAATTCTTCTAACACCTTCAGATGTGCATTACTGCATTGCAAACAGCATTTTATTCATGCACTTGACAATTTTTTAATGTTTGACAGAGTTTCAGTAACATTGCATCAAACCAGGTTTGTCCGGAGCAGAAACGCTATTTTCAGAGCTTTGAGAGTCTAACATAATAATTCATGCAAAACTCTTCTAACACCTTCAGATGTGCATTACTGCATTGCAAACAGCATTTTATTCATGCACATGACAAACTTTTAATGTTTGACAGAGTTTCAGTAACATTGCATCAAACCAGGTCTGTCCGGAGCAGAAACGCTGTTTTCAGAGCTTTGAGACTCTAACATAATAATTCATGCAAAACTCTTCTAACACCTTCAGATGTGCATTACTGCATTGCAAACAGCATTTTATTCATGCACATGACAAACTTTTAATGTTTGACAGAGTTTCAGTAACATTGCATCAAACCAGGTTTGTCCTGAGCAGAAACGCTGTTTTCAGAGCTTTGAGACTCTAACATAATAATTCATGCAAAACTCTTCTAACACCTTCAGATGTGCATTACTGCATTGCAAACAGCATTTTATTCATGCACATGACAAACTTTTAATGTTTGACAGAGTTTCAGTAACATTGCATCAAACCAGGTTTGTCCGGAGCAGAAACGCTGTTTTCAGAGCTTTGAAACTCTAACATAATAATTCATGCAAAACTCTTCTAACACATTCAGATGTGCATTACTGCATTACAAATAGCATTTTATTCATGCACTTGACAAACTTTTAATGTTTGACAGAGTTTCAGTAACATTGCATCAAACCAGGTTTGTCCGGAGCAGAAACGCTGTTTTCAGAGCTTTGAAACTCTAACATAATAATTCATGCAAAACTCTTCTAACACCTTCAGATGTGCAATACTGCATTGCAAACAGCACTGTAAAAAGTTTGCTGTAAATTTTACAGTAACTTACTGGCAGCTGGATGCCAGTAAGTTACTGTAAAAATGTTTACAGTATTAATACTGTAAGTGCATTTACAGTACTAAAAGGTCTTTACTGTAATTTCATTTACAGTATTTTTACTGTAATTTCATTTACAGTATTTTTACTGTAATTTCATTTACATTATTTTTACTGTAATTTAATTTACAGTGTTTTTACTGTATCTTCAATTACAGTATTTTTACTGTATTTTCAATTACAGTATCAGTACTATAGAGTTTATTTTCATTTATTTTAAACATTTTTTACCTGTAAAAACAATCCAATTAACCTACAGCACTGTAATTCAAGATTTTTACCACCCCAACCCCATAAAAATCACAATAACTCATAAGCATTAGTTCTGATAATATTCTTTTTAATTGTTGAACATTTTCTTTTTAAAAGTACAGAGACTTTGTATCATGGCAAACATACACATACTGAAAAGCAAAAATAAGTAAGTACACTACCAGTCATAAGTTTTTGAACACTAAGATTTTTTTAAAGAATTCTCTTCTGCTTACCAAGCCTGCATTAATTTGATCCAAATTTAATTTATTCCTCTGATCAAAGCTGAATTTTCAGCATCATTACTCGTCTTCAGTATCACATGATCCTTCAGAAATCATTCTAGTATGCTGATAAACATTATTTAATTTTTAGATTTTTCAGGATTCTTTGATGAATAGAAAGATATTATTTAGCAAGGATGATTTAAATTGATCAAAAGTGATAATAAAGACATTCATAATGTTACAAACTATTTCTGTTTCAGATAAATGCTGTTTATCTGAACTTTCTATTCATCAAAGAAACCTGAAAAAAATGTATTTTAGCATTATAATAATTTCAGCAACATCATAATAATAGTTTTTGAGCAGAAAATCAAATTATTAGAATGATTTCTGAAGGATCATGTGACTGCAGTAATGATGCTAAAATTAAGGTTTGATCACAGCAATAAATTACATTTTAAAATATATTCAAAAAGAAAACAGTTATTTTAAATAATAAAAATGGTTCAAAAGTGTACTGTGTTTGCTGTACTTTGGATCAAATGAATGCAGGCTTAGTGAGCAGAAGAGACCTTCTTTAAAAACATTTAAAATCTTACTGTTCAAAAGCTTTGTCTGGTAGTGTAAATAAAATAAAATCATACAGTAAAAATGTGTTTGTGTTGTGTTAAATTTTAGTAGTTTTGAGTCAAAGTTGACAAGCTCTCTGATGAGAAACGGCAGAATGGGATTCAGGCTGATGCTTGCTGTTTGCACCCTCTTTCCAGAAGTCCATCTGATCTGTGACTGTCAATGCATTTGCTGCCACAAAGGTTGACTGTCTGAACAAACCTGCAAGCACAAGAAAAACAGTGTTTAAAGAATTTGCCTCAACTGTCAAACTTGGTGCTGTATGCATTTAAAAAAAAAATGATATACTACATACGAACGCAGTAGTAAGAAAAAAAACTGAAGAAACTTTTTCTTGAAATTTTTTATAAAGAATTTTATGAATGGGTCAGTAAGTCACTGATTCTAGGTGTTTAAAAAAGGTAAATTCATTCAGTAATGAAACACTGCTGTGTGCAGAGATGCACAACATGGCTTTGTTAAGAACCGTTTTTACTAAATGGAGCAAAAAGACAATACTTTCTTCATGATTTAAATCACTTAATATTACATTCTTGTTTATTGAATTTTGTTGCCCTGACACTCAAAAGTCTGCCACAGACCATGCTAAATGCTAACCAATCTGTTCATATAAACATTCTAAACGTGTGTTTCCTAGAAAGTCTGTGCATATAATAGGCCTACTATGATTAAAAATCTCTAATTGTTGCTTTACAGTAACAATAATCTAAATTGACAGACGGTAAGATTGCTATTATGAATTTAAAGGTTACAGTAAGTTAAAGATACCTGAAGCAGCTGCATTTTGCTGTTTAAATGCTGGTTTAATAGAAATAATTTTAATGTGCATGCAAACTCAATCTTGATGTGACAAGACATGGTAATAAAAAACATTCCCCGGAAATAAATACCTTTCAAATGTGTACTTTAAATACAATATAACTTGCTTAGGATAAAAGCATCTGAAAAATGCATGAATGTAAATGCAATGTAAAACAAAAATGTTTTGGGTTACCTGATTCTGCATGTCTGTAAAATGGACAGCTGGCTGTATGATGATTCTGCCCCTGATGGTCAGCATCCAGTTAGTGCTTGGAGAAATCTCCTGTAACAGACAGTGTCACAACACCCTTTCAGTGTTACTATAGTTTATGATCAGAAAAGACAACTACTGTACAGTAATAAAATCTACATTTTTAATAAAATTAACATTTATAATATTTATTAGCAAAACTTGTTATATTAATATATTGCTAGCCCGTTACTCTCTTTAAAAGGTTAACCTGTTCTGCAAGTCAGTGGAGAACAGCAGCCTGTGGCTAATTTGGCTAATTTAGTAACGTTAACATTAACTTAGTTAAATTGATGAAAGGGGAAGCTCACCTGTTGTTTGCACCGCGACGACGGCAATCACCAGAAAAGACTCTAATACACCTCCGATGCAGACGACATGACCACAAGACCACAAACTTGAAAATAAAACACAAAAGATGCAGTTAACCGCGGTGTTCAGTTTTACCTCAGTGTTTCATGTTAGCGCGCTGTTTATGTCACGTCTGTCACTGAAGGGACCGTCTATAAAGTTACATACGACATTCATACACACATTTCTTACTTAAACATCATTTGAAGAGAATTACCTTGCCAGCTATAAAGAGGCAGCGTTTAAAAGATATTATGCTGCTCTGTGACTAACGTTAAGTTTGTCAACTTCGGCTTACTGACATTATTAGCTTACCAGTTCATTATCGTTGATACTATGGCAGTCATTCACAGAAGAAGATCCAAAATACACCTCCGCGCTCCGACGTTACAGACGACATCCAGACCAGAAACTTGAAAATAACAAGCAAAAGAAGGGCTTGAAAATACAGTTTAAAATCTCCACAGAAACAGTGGTGTTGCTTAACGCACTTTACCTCAGTATTTCACCTCAGTTTGCTGTTAAGCTTGAGTAAGGGCTCGTCAGACGAACTAACTTGCATTAAAGGGCAGCCGAATATACAAAAGTGTTTCTCAGTTTAAATAAAGTTTATTTCGACTAATATAGGTCACCTTAATTTACTCACCAGTCCATGTTTTCACCGTTATGGCGGCGCCCCGGCCGTCAGTCAGAAAAAAAAGGCTACCGACATGAAAAACACGATGAATATTGTTAGTTTGCTGTTAACAAGTGAAAACAAATTAAAATTGTTCAGTTTTTCATAAAACAGAAATAATATACTAACCTTTTTGTCATGTTATTGATGCAACATTTCTCTTTTGTCCTTTTTACCGCCACTTCCTCTCAACAGGAGAAAAAAAAATCTCCCTTGCCATTGGTCAATTTTTCGCGGGCAAGTTCACTACTGTAAACGGATTTACAGTAGTGGAGAATTACAGTAGTGATCATATATTTTCCCATAATCCTTTGCAGTTTACAGTAAAATACTGTATATACATTTTACAGTATCTTACTGTAGATATTACAGTAAAATACTGTTCAAATTACAAAAATCGGTTACAGTGAGCATTTTATTCATGCACATGACAAACTTTTAATGTTTGACAGAGTTTCAGTAACATTGCATCAAACCAGGTTTGTCCGGAGCAGAAACGCTGTTTTCAGAGCTTTGAGACTCTAACATAATAATTCATGCAAAATTCTTCTAACACCTTCAGATGTGCATTAGTGCATTGCAAACAGCATTTTATTCATGCACTTGACATTTTTTTAATGTTTGACAGAGTTTCAGTAACATTGCATCAAACCAGGTTTGTCCGGAGCAGAAACGCTGTTTTCAGAGCTTTGAGAGTCTAACATAATAATTCATGCAAAACTCTTCTAACACCTTCAGATGTGCAACACTGCATTGCAAACAGCATTTTATTCATGCACATGACAAACTTTTAATGTTTGACAGAGTTTCAGTAATATTGCATCAAACCAGGTCTGTCCGGAGCAGAAACGCTGTTTTCAGAGCTTTGAGACTCTAACATAATAATTCATGCAAAACTCTTCTAACACCTTCAGATGTGCATTACTGCATTGCAAACAGCATTTTATTCATGCACATGACAAACTTTTAATGTTTGACAGAGTTTCAGTAACATTGCATCAAACCAGGTTTGTCCGGAGCAGAAACGCTGTTTTCAGAGCTTTGAAACTCTAACATAATAATTCATGCAAAACTCTTCTAACACATTCAGATGTGCATTACTGCATTACAAATAGCATTTTATTCATGCACTTGACAAACTTTTAATGTTTGACAGAGTTTCAGTAACATTGCATCAAACCAGGTTTGTCCGGAGCAGAAACGCTGTTTTCAGAGTTTTGAGACTCTAACATAATAATTCATGCAAAACTCTTCTAACACCTTCAGATGTGCATTACTGCATTGCAAACAGCATTTTATTCAAGCACATGACAAACTTTTAATGTTTGACAGAGTTTCAGTAATATTGCATCAAACCAGGTTTGTCCGGAGCAGAAACGCTGTTTTCACAGCTTTGAGACTCTAACATAATAATTCATGCAAAACTCTTCTAACACCTTCAGATGTGCATTACTGCATTGAAAACAGCATTTTATTCATGCACATGACAAACTTTTAATGTTTGACAGAGTTTCAGTAACATTGCATCAAACCAGGTTTGTCCGGAGCAGAAACGCTGTTTTCAGAGCTTTGAAACTCTAACATAATAATTCATGCAAAACTCTTCTAACACATTCAGATGTGCATTACTGCATTACAAATAGCATTTTATTCATCCACTTGACAAACTTTTAATGTTTGACAGAGTTTCAGTAACATTGCATCAAACCAGGTTTGTCCTGAGCAGAAACGCTGTTTTCAGAGCTTTGAGACTCTAACATAATAATTCATGCAAAACTCTTCTAACACCTTCAGATGTGCAGTACTGCATTGCAAACAGCATTTTATTCATGCACATGACAAACTTTTAATGTTTGACAGAGTTTCAGTAATATTGCATCAAACCAGGTCTGTCCGGAGCAGAAACGCTGTTTTCAGAGCTTTGAGACTCTAACATAATAATTCATGCAAAACTCTTCTAACACCTTCAGATGTGCATTACTGCATTGCAAATAGCATTTTATTCATGCACATGACAAACTTTTAATGTTTGACAGAGTTTCAGTAATATTGCATCAAACCAGGTCTGTCCGGAGCAGAAACGCTGTTTTCAGAGCTTTGAGACTCTAACATAATAATTCATGCAAAACTCTTCTAACACTTTCAGATGTGCATTACTGCATTGCAAACAGCATTTTATTCATGCACATGACACATTTTTAATGTTTGACAGAGTTTCAGTAACATTGCATCAAACCAGGTTTGTCCGGAGCAGAAACGCTGTTTTCAGAGCTTTGAGACTCTAACATAATAATTCATGCAAAACTCTTCTAACACTTTCAGATGTGCATTACTGCATTGCAAACAGCATTTTATTCATGCACATGACACATTTTTAATGTTTGACAGAGTTTCAGTAACATTGCATCAAACCAGGTTTGTCCGGAGCAGAAACGCTGTTTTCAGAGCTTTGAGACTCTAACATAATAATTCATGCAAAACTCTTCTAACACCTTCAGATGTGCAATACTGCATTGCAAACAGCATTTTATTCATGCACATGACAAACTTTTAATGTTTGACAGAGTTTCAGTAACATTGCATCAAACCAGGTTTGTCCGGAGCAGAAACGCTGTTTTCAGAGCTTTGAGACTCTAACATAATAATTCATGCAAAATTCTTCTAACACCTTCAGATGTGCATTACTGCATTGCAAACAGCATTTTATTCATGCACTTGACAATTTTTTAATGTTTGACAGAGTTTCAGTAACATTGCATCAAACCAGGTTTGTCCGGAGCAGAAACGCTGTTTTCAGAGCTTTGAGAGTCTAACATAATAATTCATGCAAAACTCTTCTAACACCTTCAGATGTGCAACACTGCATTGCAAACAGCATTTTATTCATGCACATGACAAACTTTTAATGTTTGACAGAGTTTCAGTAATATTGCATCAAACCAGGTCTGTCCGGAGCAGAAACGCTGTTTTCAGAGCTTTGAGACTCTAACATAATAATTCATGCAAAACTCTTCTAACACCTTCAGATGTGCATTACTGCATTGCAAACAGCATTTTATTCATGCACATGACAAACTTTTAATGTTTGACAGAGTTTCAGTAACATTGCATCAAACCAGGTTTGTCCGGAGCAGAAACGCTGTTTTCAGAGCTTTGAAACTCTAACATAATAATTCATGCAAAACTCTTCTAACACATTCAGATGTGCATTACTGCATTACAAATAGCATTTTATTCATGCACTTGACAAACTTTTAATGTTTGACAGAGTTTCAGTAACATTGCATCAAACCAGGTTTGTCCGGAGCAGAAACGCTGTTTTCAGAGTTTTGAGACTCTAACATAATAATTCATGCAAAACTCTTCTAACACCTTCAGATGTGCATTACTGCATTGCAAACAGCATTTTATTCATGCACATGACAAACTTTTAATGTTTGACAGAGTTTCAGTAATATTGCATCAAACCAGGTTTGTCCGGCGCAGAAACGCTGTTTTCACAGCTTTGAGACTCTAACATAATAATTCATGCAAAACTCTTCTAACACCTTCAGATGTGCATTACTGCATTGCAAATAGCATTTTATTCATGCACATGACAAACTTTTAATGTTTGACAGAGTTTCAGTAATATTGCATCAAACCAGGTCTGTCCGGAGCAGAAACGCTGTTTTCAGAGCTTTGAGACTCTAACATAATAATTCATGCAAAACTCTTCTAACACTTTCAAATGTGCATTACTGCATTGCAAACAGCATTTTATTCATGCACATGACACATTTTTAATGTTTGACAGAGTTTCAGTAACATTGCATCAAACCAGGTTTGTCCGGAGCAGAAACGCTGTTTTCAGAGCTTTGAGACTCTAACATAATAATTCATGCAAAACTCTTCTAACACCTTCAGATGTGCATTACTGCATTACAAACAGCATTTTATTCATGCACTTGACAATTTTTTAATGTTTGACAAAGTTTCAGTAACATTGCATCAAACCAGGTTTGTCCGGAGCAGAAACGCTGTTTTCAGAGCTTTGAGACTCTAACATAATAATTCATGCAAAATTCTTCTAACACCTTCAGATGTGCATTACTGCATTGCAAACAGCATTTTATTCATGCACTTGACAATTTTTTAATGTTTGACAGAGTTTCAGTAACATTGCATCAATCCAGGTTTGTCCGGAGCAGAAACGCTGTTTTCAGAGCTTTGAGAGTCTAACATAATAATTCATGCAAAACTCTTCTAACACCTTCAGATGTGCATTACTGCATTGCAAACAGCATTTTATTCATGCACATGACAAACTTTTAATGTTTGACAGAGTTTCAGTAATATTGCATCAAACCAGGTCTGTCCGGAGCAGAAACGCTGTTTTCAGAGCTTTGAGACTCTAACATAATAATTCATGCAAAACTCTTCTAACACCTTCAGATGTGCATTACTGCATTGCAAACAGCATTTTATTCATGCACATGACAAACTTTTAATGTTTGACAGAGTTTCAGTAATATTGCATCAAACCAGGTTTGTCCGGAGCAGAAACGCTGTTTTCACAGCTTTGAGACTCTAACAGAATAATTCATGCAAAACTCTTCTAACACCTTCAGATGTGCATTACTGCATTGAAAACAGCATTTTATTCATGCACATGACAAACTTTTAATGTTTGACAGAGTTTCAGTAACATTGCATCAAACCAGGTTTGTCCGGAGCAGAAACGCTGTTTTCAGAGCTTTGAAACTCTAACATAATAATTCATGCAAAACTCTTCTAACACATTCAGATGTGCATTACTGCATTACAAATAGCATTTTATTCATGCACTTGACAAACTTTTAATGTTTGACAGAGTTTCAGTAACATTGCATCAAACCAGGTTTGTCCGGAGCAGAAACGCTGTTTTCAGAGCTTTGAGACTCTAACATAATAATTCATGCAAAACTCTTCTAACACCTTCAGATGTGCAGTACTGCATTGCAAACAGCATTTTATTCATGCACATGACAAACTTTTAATGTTTGACAGAGTTTCAGTAATATTGCATCAAACCAGGTCTGTCCGGAGCAGAAACGCTGTTTACAGAGCTTTGAGACTCTAACATAATAATTCATGCAAAACTCTTCTAACACCTTCAGATGTGCATTACTGCATTGCAAATAGCATTTTATTCATGCACATGACAAACTTTTAATGTTTGACAGAGTTTCAGTAACATTGCATCAAACCAGGTTTGTCCGGAGCAGAAACGCTGTTTTCAGAGCTTTGAAACTCTAACATAATAATTCATGCAAAACTCTTCTAACACATTCAGATGTGCATTACTGCATTACAAATAGCATTTTATTCATGCACTTGACAAACTTTTAATGTTTGACAGAGTTTCAGTAACATTGCATCAAACCAGGTTTGTCCGGAGCAGAAACGCTGTTTTCAGAGCTTTGAGACTCTAACAAAATAATTCATGCAAAACTCTTCTAACACCTTCAGATGTGCAGTACTGCATTGCAAACAGCATTTTATTCATGCACATGACAAACTTTTAATGTTTGACAGAGTTTCAGTAACATTGCATCAAACCAGGTTTGTCCGGAGCAGAAACGCTGTTTTCAGAGCTTTGAAACTCTAACATAATAATTCATGCAAAACTCTTCTAACACATTCAGATGTGCATTACTGCATTACAAATAGCATTTTATTCATGCACTTGACAAACTTTTAATGTTTGACAGAGTTTCAGTAACATTGCATCAAACCAGGTTTGTCCGGAGCAGAAACGCTGTTTTCAGAGTTTTGAGACTCTAACATAATAATTCATGCAAAACTCTTCTAACACCTTCAGATGTGCATTACTGCATTGCAAACAGCATTTTATTCATGCACATGACAAACTTTTAATGTTTGACAGAGTTTCAGTAATATTGCATCAAACCAGGTTTGTCCGGAGCAGAAACGCTGTTTTCACAGCTTTGAGACTCTAACATAATAATTCATGCAAAACTCTTCTAACACCTTCAGATGTGCATTACTGCATTGAAAACAGCATTTTATTCATGCACATGACAAACTTTTAATGTTTGACAGAGTTTCAGTAACATTGCATCAAACCAGGTTTGTCCGGAGCAGAAACGCTGTTTTCAGAGCTTTGAAACTCTAACATAATAATTCATGCAAAACTCTTCTAACACATTCAGATGTGCATTACTGCATTACAAATAGCATTTTATTCATGCACTTGACAAACTTTTAATGTTTGACAGAGTTTCAGTAACATTGCATCAAACCAGGTTTGTCCGGAGCAGAAACGCTGTTTTCAGAGCTTTGAGACTCTAACATAATAATTCATGCAAAACTCTTCTAACACCTTCAGATGTGCAGTACTGCATTGCAAACAGCATTTTATTCATGCACATGACAAACTTTTAATGTTTGACAGAGTTTCAGTAATATTGCATCAAACCAGGTCTGTCCGGAGCAGAAACGCTGTTTTCAGAGCTTTGAGACTCTAACATAATAATTCATGCAAAACTCTTCTAACACCTTCAGATGTGCATTACTGCATTGCAAACAGCATTTTATTCATGCACATGACAAACTTTTAATGTTTGACAGAGTTTCAGTAACATTGCATCAAACCAGGTTTGTCCGGAGCAGAAACGCTGTTTTCAGAGCTTTGAAACTCTAACATAATAATTCATGCAAAACTCTTCTAACACATTCAGATGTGCATTACTGCATTACAAATAGCATTTTATTCATGCACTTGACAAACTTTTAATGTTTGACAGAGTTTCAGTAACATTGCATCAAACCAGGTTTGTCCGGAGCAGAAACGCTGTTTTCAGAGCTTTGAAACTCTAACATAATAATTCATGCAAAACTCTTCTAACACCTTCAGATGTGCAATACTGCATTGCAAACAGCATTTTATTCATGCACATGACAAACTTTTAATGTTTGACAGAGTTTCAGTAACATTGCATCAAACCAGGTTTGTCCGGAGCAGAAACGCTGTTTTCAGAGCTTTGAGACTCTAACATAATAATTCATGCAAAACTCTTCTAACACCTTCAGATGTGCAATACTGCATTGCAAACAGCATTTTATTCATGCACATGACAAACTTTTAATGTTTGACAGAGTTTCAGTAACATTGCATCAAACCAGGTTTGTCCGGAGCAGAAACGCTGTTTTCAGAGCTTTGAGACTCTAACATAATAATTCATGCAAAATTCTTCTAACACCTTCAGATGTGCATTACTGCATTGCAAACAGCATTTTATTCATGCACTTGACAATTTTTTAATGTTTGACAGAGTTTCAGTAACATTGCATCAAACCAGGTTTGTCCGGAGCAGAAACGCTGTTTTCAGAGCTTTGAGAGTCTAACATAATAATTCATGCAAAACTCTTCTAACACCTTCAGATGTGCATTACTGCATTGCAAACAGCATTTTATTCATGCACATGACAAACTTTTAATGTTTGACAGAGTTTCAGTAATATTGCATCAAACCAGGTCTGTCCGGAGCAGAAACGCTGTTTTCAGAGCTTTGAGACTCTAACATAATAATTCATGCAAAACTCTTCTAACACCTTCAGATGTGCATTACTGCATTGCAAACAGCATTTTATTCATGCACATGACAAACTTTTAATGTTTGACAGAGTTTCAGTAACATTGCATCAAACCAGGTTTGTCCGGAGCAGAAACGCTGTTTTCAGAGCTTTGAAACTCTAACATAATAATTCATGCAAAACTCTTCTAACACATTCAGATGTGCATTACTGCATTACAAATAGCATTTTATTCATGCACTTGACAAACTTTTAATGTTTGACAGAGTTTCAGTAACATTGCATCAAACCAGGTTTGTCCGGAGCAGAAACGCTGTTTTCAGAGCTTTGAAACTCTAACATAATAATTCATGCAAAACTCTTCTAACACCTTCAGATGTGCAATACTGCATTGCAAACAGCATTTTATTCATGCACATGACAAACTTTTAATGTTTGACAGAGTTTCAGTAACATTGCATCAAACCAGGTTTGTCCGGAGCAGAAACGCTGTTTTCAGAGCTTTGAGACTCTAACATAATAATTCATGCAAAACTCTTCTAACACCTTCAGATGTGCATTACTGCATTGCAAACAGCATTTTATTCATGCACTTGACAATTTTTTAATGTTTGACAGAGTTTCAGTAACATTGCATCAAACCAGGTTTGTCCGGAGCAGAAACGCTGTTTTCAGAGCTTTGAGAGTCTAACATAATAATTCATGCAAAACTCTTCTAACACCTTCAGATGTGCATTACTGCATTGCAAACAGCATTTTATTCATGCACATGAAAAACTTTTAATGTTTGACAGAGTTTCAGTAATATTGCATCAAACCAGGTCTGTCCGGAGCAGAAACGCTGTTTTCAGAGCTTTGAGACTCTAACATAATAATTAATGCAAAACTCTTCTAACACCTTCAGTTGTGCATTACTGCATTGCAAACAGCATTTTATTCATGCACATGACACATTTTTAATGTTTGACAGAGTTTCAGTAACATTGCATCAAACCAGGTTTGTCCGGAGCAGAAACGCTGTTTTCAGAGCTTTGAGACTCTAACATAATAATTAATGCAAAACTCTTCTAACACCTTCAGATGTGCATTACTGCATTACAAACAGCATTTTATTCATGCACTTGACAATTTTTTAATGTTTGACAGAGTTTCAGTAACATTGCATCAAACCAGGTTTGTCCGGAGCAGAAACGCTGTTTTCAGAGCTTTGAGACTCTAACAAAATAATTCATGCAAAACTCTTCTAACACCTTCATATGTGCAGTACTGCATTGCAAACAGCATTTTATTCATGCACATGACAAACTTTTAATGTTTGACAGAGTTTCAGTAATATTGCATCAAACCAGGTCTGTCCGGAGCAGAAACGCTGTTTTCAGAGCTTTGAGACTCTAACATAATAATTCATGCAAAACTCTTCTAACACCTTCAGATGTGCATTACTGCATTGCAAATAGCATTTTATTCATGCACATGACAAACTTTTAATGTTTGACAGAGTTTCAGTAACATTGCATTAAACCAGGTTTGTCCGGAGCAGAAACGCTGTTTTCAGAGCTTTGAGACTCTAACATAATAATTCATGCAAAACTCTTCTAACACCTTCAGATGTGCATTACTGCATTGCAAACAGCATTTTATTCATGCACATGACAAACTTTTAATGTTTGACAGAGTTTCAGTAATATTGCATCAAACCAGGTCTGTCCGGAGCAGAAACGCTGTTTTCAGAGCTTTGAGACTCTAACATAATAATTCATGCAAAACTCTTCTAACACCTTCAGATGTGCATTACTGCATTGCAAACAGCATTTTATTCATGCACATGACAAACTTTTAATGTTTGACAGAGTTTCAGTAACATTGCATCAAACCAGGTTTGTCCGGAGCAGAAACGCTGTTTTCAGAGCTTTGAAACTCTAACATAATAATTCATGCAAAACTCTTCTAACACATTCAGATGTGCATTACTGCATTACAAATAGCATTTTATTCATGCACTTGACAAACTTTTAATGTTTGACAGAGTTTCAGTAACATTGCATCAAACCAGGTTTGTCCGGAGCAGAAACGCTGTTTTCAGAGCTTTGAAACTCTAACATAATAATTCATGCAAAACTCTTCTAACACCTTCAGATGTGCAATACTGCATTGCAAACAGCATTTTATTCATGCACATGACAAACTTTTAATGTTTGACAGAGTTTCAGTAACATTGCATCAAACCAGGTTTGTCCGGAGCAGAAACGCTGTTTTCAGAGCTTTGAGACTCTAACATAATAATTCATGCAAAACTCTTCTAACACCTTCAGATGTGCATTACTGCATTGCAAACAGCATTTTATTCATGCACTTGACAATTTTTTAATGTTTGACAGAGTTTCAGTAACATTGCATCAAACCAGGTTTGTCCGGAGCAGAAACGCTGTTTTCAGAGCTTTGAGAGTCTAACATAATAATTCATGCAAAACTCTTCTAACACCTTCAGATGTGCATTACTGCATTGCAAACAGCATTTTATTCATGCACATGAAAAACTTTTAATGTTTGACAGAGTTTCAGTAATATTGCATCAAACCAGGTCTGTCCGGAGCAGAAACGCTGTTTTCAGAGCTTTGAGACTCTAACATAATAATTAATGCAAAACTCTTCTAACACCTTCAGTTGTGCATTACTGCATTGCAAACAGCATTTTATTCATGCACATGACACATTTTTAATGTTTGACAGAGTTTCAGTAACATTGCATCAAACCAGGTTTGTCCGGAGCAGAAACGCTGTTTTCAGAGCTTTGAGACTCTAACATAATAATTAATGCAAAACTCTTCTAACACCTTCAGATGTGCATTACTGCATTACAAACAGCATTTTATTCATGCACTTGACAATTTTTTAATGTTTGACAGAGTTTCAGTAACATTGCATCAAACCAGGTTTGTCCGGAGCAGAAACGCTGTTTTCAGAGCTTTGAGACTCTAACAAAATAATTCATGCAAAACTCTTCTAACACCTTCATATGTGCAGTACTGCATTGCAAACAGCATTTTATTCATGCACATGACAAACTTTTAATGTTTGACAGAGTTTCAGTAATATTGCATCAAACCAGGTCTGTCCGGAGCAGAAACGCTGTTTTCAGAGCTTTGAGACTCTAACATAATAATTCATGCAAAACTCTTCTAACACCTTCAGATGTGCATTACTGCATTGCAAATAGCATTTTATTCATGCACATGACAAACTTTTAATGTTTGACAGAGTTTCAGTAACATTGCATTAAACCAGGTTTGTCCGGAGCAGAAACGCTGTTTTCAGAGCTTTGAGACTCTAACATAATAATTCATGCAAAACTCTTCTAACACCTTCAGATGTGCAATACTGCATTGCAAACAGCATTTTATTCATGCACATGACAAACTTTTAATGTTTGACAGAGTTTCAGTAACATTGCATCAAACCAGGTTTGTCCGGAGCAGAAACGCTGTTTTCAGAGCTTTGAGACTCTAACATAATAATTCATGCAAAATTCTTCTAACACCTTCAGATGTGCATTACTGCATTGCAAACAGCATTTTATTCATGCACTTGACAATTTTTTAATGTTTGACAGAGTTTCAGTAACATTGCATCAAACCAGGTTTGTCCGGAGCAGAAACGCTGTTTTCAGAGCTTTGAGAGTCTAACATAATAATTCATGCAAAACTCTTCTAACACCTTCAGATGTGCATTACTGCATTGCAAACAGCATTTTATTCATGCACATGAAAAACTTTTAATGTTTGACAGAGTTTCAGTAATATTGCATCAAACCAGGTCTGTCCGGAGCAGAAACGCTGTTTTCAGAGCTTTGAGACTCTAACATAATAATTAATGCAAAACTCTTCTAACACCTTCAGTTGTGCATTACTGCATTGCAAACAGCATTTTATTCATGCACATGACACATTTTTAATGTTTGACAGAGTTTCAGTAACATTGCATCAAACCAGGTTTGTCCGGAGCAGAAACGCTGTTTTCAGAGCTTTGAGACTCTAACATAATAATTCATGCAAAACTCTTCTAACACCTTCAGATGTGCATTACTGCATTACAAACAGCATTTTATTCATGCACTTGACAATTTTTTAATGTTTGACAAAGTTTCAGTAACATTGCATCAAACCAGGTTTGTCCGGAGCAGAAACGCTGTTTTCAGAGCTTTGAGACTCTAACATAATAATTCATGCAAAACTCTTCTAACACCTTCAGATGTGCAATACTGCATTGCAAACAGCATTTTATTCATGCACATGACAAACTTTTAATGTTTGACAGAGTTTCAGTAACATTGCATCAAACCAGGTTTGTCCGGAGCAGAAACGCTGTTTTCAGAGCTTTGAGACTCTAACATAATAATTCATGCAAAATTCTTCTAACACCTTCAGATGTGCATTACTGCATTGCAAACAGCATTTTATTCATGCACTTGACAATTTTTTAATGTTTGACAGAGTTTCAGTAACATTGCATCAAACCAGGTTTGTCCGGAGCAGAAACGCTGTTTTCAGAGCTTTGAGAGTCTAACATAATAATTCATGCAAAACTCTTCTAACACCTTCAGATGTGCAACACTGCATTGCAAACAGCATTTTATTCATGCACATGACAAACTTTTAATGTTTGACAGAGTTTCAGTAATATTGCATCAAACCAGGTCTGTCCGGAGCAGAAACGCTGTTTTCAGAGCTTTGAGACTCTAACATAATAATTCATGCAAAACTCTTCTAACACCTTCAGATGTGCATTACTGCATTGCAAACAGCATTTTATTCATGCACATGACAAACTTTTAATGTTTGACAGAGTTTCAGTAACATTGCATCAAACCAGGTTTGTCCGGAGCAGAAACGCTGTTTTCAGAGCTTTGAAACTCTAACATAATAATTCATGCAAAACTCTTCTAACACATTCAGATGTGCATTACTGCATTACAAATAGCATTGTATTCATGCACTTGACAAACTTTTAATGTTTGACAGAGTTTCAGTAACATTGCATCAAACCAGGTTTGTCCGGAGCAGAAACGCTGTTTTCAGAGTTTTGAGACTCTAACATAATAATTCATGCAAAACTCTTCTAACACCTTCAGATGTGCATTACTGCATTGCAAACAGCATTTTATTCATGCACATGACAAACTTTTAATGTTTGACAGAGTTTCAGTAATATTGCATCAAACCAGGTTTGTCCGGCGCAGAAACGCTGTTTTCACAGCTTTGAGACTCTAACATAATAATTCATGCAAAACTCTTCTAACACCTTCAGATGTGCATTACTGCATTGCAAATAGCATTTTATTCATGCACATGACAAACTTTTAATGTTTGACAGAGTTTCAGTAATATTGCATCAAACCAGGTCTGTCCGGAGCAGAAACGCTGTTTTCAGAGCTTTGAGACTCTAACATAATAATTCATGCAAAACTCTTCTAACACTTTCAAATGTGCATTACTGCATTGCAAACAGCATTTTATTCATGCACATGACACATTTTTAATGTTTGACAGAGTTTCAGTAACATTGCATCAAACCAGGTTTGTCCGGAGCAGAAACGCTGTTTTCAGAGCTTTGAGACTCTAACATAATAATTCATGCAAAACTCTTCTAACACCTTCAGATGTGCATTACTGCATTACAAACAGCATTTTATTCATGCACTTGACAAACTTTTAATGTTTGACAGAGTTTCAGTAACATTGCATCAAACCAGGTTTGTCCGGAGCAGAAACGCTGTTTTCAGAGTTTTGAGACTCTAACATAATAATTCATGCAAAACTCTTCTAACACCTTCAGATGTGCATTACTGCATTGCAAACAGCATTTTATTCAAGCACATGACAAACTTTTAATGTTTGACAGAGTTTCAGTAATATTGCATCAAACCAGGTTTGTCCGGAGCAGAAACGCTGTTTTCAGAGCTTTGAGACTCTAACATAATAATTCATGCAAAACTCTTCTAACACCTTCAGATGTGCAGTACTGCATTGCAAACAGCATTTTATTCATGCACATGACAAACTTTTAATGTTTGACAGAGTTTCAGTAATATTGCATCAAACCAGGTCTGTCCGGAGCAGAAACGCTGTTTTCAGAGCTTTGAGACTCTAACATAATAATTCATGCAAAACTCTTCTAACACCTTCAGATGTGCATTACTGCATTGCAAATAGCATTTTATTCATGCACATGACAAACTTTTAATGTTTGACAGAGTTTCAGTAATATTGCATCAAACCAGGTCTGTCCGGAGCAGAAACGCTGTTTTCAGAGCTTTGAGACTCTAACATAATAATTCATGCAAAACTCTTCTAACACCTTCAGATGTGCAATACTGCATTGCAAACAGCATTTTATTCATGCACATGACAAACTTTTAATGTTTGACAGAGTTTCAGTAACATTGCATCAAACCAGGTTTGTCCGTAGCAGAAACGCTGTTTTCAGAGCTTTGAGACTCTAACATAATAATTCATGCAAAACTCTTCTAACACCTTCAGATGTGCATTACTGCATTACAAACAGCATTTTATTCATGCACTTGACAATTTTTTAATGTTTGACAAAGTTTCAGTAACATTGCATCAAACCAGGTTTGTCCGGAGCAGAAACGCTGTTTTCAGAGCTTTGAGACTCTAACATAATAATTCATGCAAAACTCTTCTAACACCTTCAGATGTGCAATACTGCATTGCAAACAGCATTTTATTCATGCACATGACAAACTTTTAATGTTTGACAGAGTTTCAGTAACATTGCATCAAACCAGGTTTGTCCGGAGCAGAAACGCTGTTTTCAGAGCTTTGAGACTCTAACATAATAATTCATGCAAAATTCTTCTAACACCTTCAGATGTGCATTACTGCATTGCAAACAGCATTTTATTCATGCACTTGACAATTTTTTTATGTTTGACAGAGTTTCAGTAACATTGCATCAAACCAGGTTTGTCCGGAGCAGAAACGCTGTTTTCAGAGCTTTGAGAGTCTAACATAATAATTCATGCAAAACTCTTCTAACACCTTCAGATGTGCAACACTGCATTGCAAACAGCATTTTATTCATGCACATGACAAACTTTTAATGTTTGACAGAGTTTCAGTAATATTGCATCAAACCAGGTCTGTCCGGAGCAGAAACGCTGTTTTCAGAGCTTTGAGACTCTAACATAATAATTCATGCAAAACTCTTCTAACACCTTCAGATGTGCATTACTGCATTGCAAACAGCATTTTATTCATGCACATGACAAACTTTTAATGTTTGACAGAGTTTCAGTAACATTGCATCAAACCAGGTTTGTCCGGAGCAGAAACGCTGTTTTCAGAGCTTTGAAACTCTAACATAATAATTCATGCAAAACTCTTCTAACACATTCAGATGTGCATTACTGCATTACAAATAGCATTTTATTCATGCACTTGACAAACTTTTAATGTTTGACAGAGTTTCAGTAACATTGCATCAAACCAGGTTTGTCCGGAGCAGAAACGCTGTTTTCAGAGTTTTGAGACTCTAACATAATAATTCATGCAAAACTCTTCTAACACCTTCAGATGTGCATTACTGCATTGCAAACAGCATTTTATTCATGCACATGACAAACTTTTAATGTTTGACAGAGTTTCAGTAATATTGCATCAAACCAGGTTTGTCCGGCGCAGAAACGCTGTTTTCACAGCTTTGAGACTCTAACATAATAATTCATGCAAAACTCTTCTAACACCTTCAGATGTGCATTACTGCATTGCAAATAGCATTTTATTCATGTACATGACAAACTTTTAATGTTTGACAGAGTTTCAGTAATATTGCATCAAACCAGGTCTGTCCGGAGCAGAAACGCTGTTTTCAGAGCTTTGAGACTCTAACATAATAATTCATGCAAAACTCTTCTAACACTTTCAAATGTGCATTACTGCATTGCAAACAGCATTTTATTCATGCACATGACACATTTTTAATGTTTGACAGAGTTTCAGTAACATTGCATCAAACCAGGTTTGTCCGGAGCAGAAACGCTGTTTTCACAGCTTTGAGACTCTAACATAATAATTCATGCAAAACTCTTCTAACACCTTCAGATGTGCATTACTGCATTACAAACAGCATTTTATTCATGCACTTGACAATTTTTTAATGTTTGACAAAGTTTCAGTAACATTGCATCAAACCAGGTTTGTCCGGAGCAGAAACGCTGTTTTCAGAGCTTTGAGACTCTAACATAATAATTCATGCAAAACTCTTCTAACACCTTCAGATGTGCAATACTGCATTGCAAACAGCATTTTATTCATGCACATGACAAACTTTTAATGTTTGACAGAGTTTCAGTAACATTGCATCAAACCAGGTTTGTCCGGAGCAGAAACGCTGTTTTCAGAGCTTTGAGACTCTAACATAATAATTCATGCAAAATTCTTCTAACACCTTCAGATGTGCATTACTGCATTGCAAACAGCATTTTATTCATGCACTTGACAATTTTTTAATGTTTGACAGAGTTTCAGTAACATTGCATCAATCCAGGTTTGTCCGGAGCAGAAACGCTGTTTTCAGAGCTTTGAGAGTCTAACATAATAATTCATGCAAAACTCTTCTAACACCTTCAGATGTGCATTACTGCATTGCAAACAGCATTTTATTCATGCACATGACAAACTTTTAATGTTTGACAGAGTTTCAGTAATATTGCATCAAACCAGGTCTGTCCGGAGCAGAAACGCTGTTTTCAGAGCTTTGAGACTCTAACATAATAATTCATGCAAAACTCTTCTAACACCTTCAGATGTGCATTACTGCATTGCAAACAGCATTTTATTCATGCACATGACAAACTTTTAATGTTTGACAGAGTTTCAGTAACATTGCATCAAACCAGGTTTGTCCTGAGCAGAAACACTGTTTTCAGAGCTTTGAGACTCTAACAGAATAATTCATGCAAAACTCTTCTAACACCTTCAGATGTGCATTACTGCATTGCAAACAGCATTTTATTCATGCACATGACAAACTTTTAATGTTTGACAGAGTTTCAGTAACATTGCATCAAACCAGGTTTGTCCGGAGCAGAAACGCTGTTTTCAGAGCTTTGAAACTCTAACATAATAATTCATGCAAAACTCTTCTAACACATTCAGATGTGCATTACTGCATTACAAATAGCATTTTATTCATGCACTTGACAAACTTTTAATGTTTGACAGAGTTTCAGTAACATTGCATCAAACCAGGTTTGTCCGGAGCAGAAACGCTGTTTTCAGAGTTTTGAGACTCTAACATAATAATTCATGCAAAACTCTTCTAACACCTTCAGATGTGCATTACTGCATTGCAAACAGCATTTTATTCATGCACATGACAAACTTTTAATGTTTGACAGAGTTTCAGTAACATTGCATCAAACCAGGTTTGTCCGGAGCAGAAACGCTGTTTTCAGAGCTTTGAGACTCTAACATAATAATTCATGCAAAATTCTTCTAACACCTTCAGATGTGCATTACTGCATTGCAAACAGCATTTTATTCATGCACTTGACAATTTTTTAATGTTTGACAGAGTTTCAGTAACATTGCATCAAACCAGGTTTGTCCGGAGCAGAAACGCTGTTTTCAGAGCTTTGAGAGTCTAACATAATAATTCATGCAAAACTCTTCTAACACCTTCAGATGTGCATTACTGCATTGCAAACAGCATTTTATTCATGCACATGAAAAACTTTTAATGTTTGACAGAGTTTCAGTAATATTGCATCAAACCAGGTCTGTCCGGAGCAGAAACGCTGTTTTCAGAGCTTTGAGACTCTAACATAATAATTCATGCAAAACTCTTCTAACACCTTCCGATGTGCATTACTGCATTGCAAACAGCATTTTATTCATGCACATGACAAACTTTTAATGTTTGACAGAGTTTCAGTAACATTGCATCAAACCAGGTTTGTCCTGAGCAGAAACGCTGTTTTCAGAGCTTTGAGACTCTAACATAATAATTCATGCAAAACTCTTCTAACACCTTCAGTTGTGCATTACTGCATTGCAAACAGCATTTTATTCATGCACATGACAAACTTTTAATGTTTGACAAAGTTTCAGTAACATTGCATCAAACCAGGTTTGTCCGGAGCAGAAACGCTGTTTTCAGAGCTTTGAGACTCTAACATAATAATTCATGCAAAATTCTTCTAACACCTTCAGATGTGCATTACTGCATTGCAAACAGCATTTTATTCATGCACTTGACAATTTTTTAATGTTTGACAGAGTTTCAGTAACATTGCATCAAACCAGGTTTGTCCGGAGCAGAAACGCTGTTTTCAGAGCTTTGAGAGTCTAACATAATAATTCATGCAAAACTCTTCTAACACCTTCAGATGTGCATTACTGCATTGCAAACAGCATTTTATTCATGCACATGACAAATTTTTAATGTTTGACAGAGTTTCAGTAATATTGCATCAAACCAGGTCTGTCCGGAGCAGAAACGCTGTTTTCAGAGCTTTGAGACTCTAACATAATAATTCATGCAAAACTCTTCTAACACCTTCAGATGTGCATTACTGCATTGCAAACAGCATTTTATTCATGCACATGACAAACTTTTAATGTTTGACAGAGTTTCAGTAACATTGCATCAAACCAGGTTTGTCCTGAGCAGAAACGCTGTTTTCAGAGCTTTGAGACTCTAACATAATAATTCATGCAAAACTCTTCTAACACCTTCAGATGTGCATTACTGCATTGCAAACAGCATTTTATTCATGCACATGACAAACTTTTAATGTTTGACAGAGTTTCAGTAACATTGCATCAAACCAGGTTTGTCCGGAGCAGAAACGCTGTTTTCAGAGCTTTGAGACTCTAACATAATAATTCATGCAAAACTCTTCTAACACATTCAGATGTGCATTACTGCATTACAAATAGCATTTTATTCATGCACTTGACAAACTTTTAATGTTTGACAGAGTTTCAGTAACATTGCATCAAACCAGGTTTGTCCGGAGCAGAAACGCTGTTTTCAGAGCTTTGAAACTCTAACATAATAATTCATGCAAAACTCTTCTAACACATTCAGATGTGCATTACTGCATTACAAATAGCATTTTATTCATGCACTTGACAAACTTTTAATGTTTGACAGAGTTTCAGTAACATTGAATCAAACCAGGTTTGTCCGGAGCAGAAACGCTGTTTTCAGAGCTTTGAGACTCTAACATAATAATTCATGCAAAACTCTTCTAACACCTTCAGATGTGCAGTACTGCATTGCAAACAGCATTTTATTCATGCACATGACACATTTTTAATGTTTGACAGAGTTTCAGTAACATTGCATCAAACCAGGTTTGTCCGTAGCAGAAACGCTGTTTTCAGAGCTTTGAGACTCTAACATAATAATTCATGCAAAACTCTTCTAACACCTTCAGATGTGCATTACTGCATTACAAACAGCATTTTATTCATGCACTTGACAATTTTTTAATGTTTGACAAAGTTTCAGTAACATTGCATCAAACCAGGTTTGTCCGGAGCAGAAACGCTGTTTTCAGAGCTTTGAGACTCTAACATAATAATTCATGCAAAACTCTTCTAACACCTTCAGATGTGCAATACTGCATTGCAAACAGCATTTTATTCATGCACATGACAAACTTTTAATGTTTGACAGAGTTTCAGTAACATTGCATCAAACCAGGTTTGTCCGGAGCAGAAACGCTGTTTTCAGAGCTTTGAGACTCTAACATAATAATTCATGCAAAACTCTTCTAACACCTTCAGATGTGCATTACTGCATTACAAACAGCATTTTATTCATGCACTTGACAATTTTTTAATGTTTGACAAAGTTTCAGTAACATTGCATCAAACCAGGTTTGTCCGGAGCAGAAACGCTGTTTTCAGAGCTTTGAGACTCTAACATAATAATTCATGCAAAACTCTTCTAACACCTTCAGATGTGCAATACTGCATTGCAAACAGCATTTTATTCATGCACATGACAAACTTTTAATGTTTGACAGAGTTTCAGTAACATTGCATCAAACCAGGTTTGTCCGGAGCAGAAACGCTGTTTTCAGAGCTTTGAGACTCTAACATAATAATTCATGCAAAATTCTTCTAACACCTTCAGATGTGCATTACTGCATTGCAAACAGCATTTTATTCATGCACTTGACAATTTTTTAATGTTTGACAGAGTTTCAGTAACATTGCATCAAACCAGGTTTGTCCGGAGCAGAAACGCTGTTTTCAGAGCTTTGAGAGTCTAACATAATAATTCATGCAAAACTCTTCTAACACCTTCAGATGTGCATTACTGCATTGCAAACAGCATTTTATTCATGCACATGACAAACTTTTAATGTTTGACAGAGTTTCAGTAATATTGCATCAAACCAGGTCTGTCCGGAGCAGAAACGCTGTTTTCAGAGCTTTGAGACTCTAACATAATAATTCATGCAAAACTCTTCTAACACCTTCAGATGTGCATTACTGCATTGCAAACAGCATTTTATTCATGCACATGACAAACTTTTAATGTTTGACAGAGTTTCAGTAACATTGCATCAAACCAGGTTTGTCCTGAGCAGAAACACTGTTTTCAGAGCTTTGAAACTCTAACATAATAATTCATGCAAAACTCTTCTAACACATTCAGATGTGCATTACTGCATTACAAATAGCATTTTATTCATGCACTTGACAAACTTTTAATGTTTGACAGAGTTTCAGTAACATTGCATCAAACCAGGTTTGTCCGGAGCAGAAACGCTGTTTTCAGAGTTTTGAGACTCTAACATAATAATTCATGCAAAACTCTTCTAACACCTTCAGATGTGCATTACTGCATTGCAAACAGCATTTTATTCATGCACATGACAAACTTTTAATGTTTGACAGAGTTTCAGTAATATTGCATCAAACCAGGTTTGTCCGGAGCAGAAACGCTGTTTTCACAGCTTTGAGACTCTAACATAATAATTCATGCAAAACTCTTCTAACACCTTCAGATGTGCATTACTGCATTGAAAACAGCATTTTATTCATGCACATGACAAACTTTTAATGTTTGACAGAGTTTCAGTAACATTGCATCAAACCAGGTTTGTCCGGAGCAGAAACGCTGTTTTCAGAGCTTTGAAACTCTAACATAATAATTCATGCAAAACTCTTCTAACACATTCAGATGTGCATTACTGCATTACAAATAGCATTTTATTCATGCACTTGACAAACTTTTAATGTTTGACAGAGTTTCAGTAACATTGCATCAAACCAGGTTTGTCCGGAGCAGAAACGCTGTTTTCAGAGCTTTGAGACTCTAACATAATAATTCATGCAAAACTCTTCTAACACCTTCAGATGTGCAGTACTGCATTGCAAACAGCATTTTATTCATGCACATGACAAACTTTTAATGTTTGACAGAGTTTCAGTAATATTGCATCAAACCAGGTCTGTCCGGAGCAGAAACGCTGTTTTCAGAGCTTTGAGACTCTAACATAATAATTCATGCAAAACTCTTCTAACACCTTCAGATGTGCATTACTGCATTGCAAATAGCATTTTATTCATGCACATGACAAACTTTTAATGTTTGACAGAGTTTAAGTAACATTGCATCAAACCAGGTTTGTCCGGAGCAGAAACGCTGTTTTCAGAGCTTTGAAACTCTAACATAATAATTCATGCAAAACTCTTCTAACACATTCAGATGTGCATTACTGCATTACAAATAGCATTTTATTCATGCACTTGACAAACTTTTAATGTTTGACAGAGTTTCAGTAACATTGCATCAAACCAGGTTTGTCCGGAGCAGAAACGCTGTTTTCAGAGCTTTGAGACTCTAACAAAATAATTCATGCAAAACTCTTCTAACACCTTCAGATGTGCAGTACTGCATTGCAAACAGCATTTTATTCATGCACATGACAAACTTTTAATGTTTGACAGAGTTTCAGTAATATTGCATCAAACCAGGTCTGTCCGGAGCAGAAACGCTGTTTTCAGAGCTTTGAGACTCTAACATAATAATTCATGCAAAACTCTTCTAACACCTTCAGATGTGCATTACTGCATTGCAAATAGCATTTTATTCATGCACATGACAAACTTTTAATGTTTGACAGAGTTTCAGTAACATTGCATTAAACCAGGTTTGTCCGGAGCAGAAACGCTGTTTTCAGAGCTTTGAGACTCTAACATAATAATTCATGCAAAACTCTTCTAACACCTTCAGATGTGCAATACTGCATTGCAAACAGCATTTTATTCATGCACATGACAAACTTTTAATGTTTGACAGAGTTTCAGTAACATTGCATCAAACCAGGTTTGTCCGGAGCAGAAACGCTGTTTTCAGAGCTTTGAGACTCTAACATAATAATTCATGCAAAATTCTTCTAACACCTTCAGATGTGCATTACTGCATTGCAAACAGCATTTTATTCATGCACTTGACAATTTTTTAATGTTTGACAGAGTTTCAGTAACATTGCATCAAACCAGGTTTGTCCGGAGCAGAAACGCTGTTTTCAGAGCTTTGAGAGTCTAACATAATAATTCATGCAAAACTCTTCTAACACCTTCAGATGTGCATTACTGCATTGCAAACAGCATTTTATTCATGCACATGAAAAACTTTTAATGTTTGACAGAGTTTCAGTAATATTGCATCAAACCAGGTCTGTCCGGAGCAGAAACGCTGTTTTCAGAGCTTTGAGACTCTAACATAATAATTCATGCAAAACTCTTCTAACACCTTCCGATGTGCATTACTGCATTGCAAACAGCATTTTATTCATGCACATGACAAACTTTTAATGTTTGACAGAGTTTCAGTAACATTGCATCAAACCAGGTTTGTCCTGAGCAGAAACGCTGTTTTCAGAGCTTTGAGACTCTAACATAATAATTCATGCAAAACTCTTCTAACACCTTCAGTTGTGCATTACTGCATTGCAAACAGCATTTTATTCATGCACATGACAAACTTTTAATGTTTGACAAAGTTTCAGTAACATTGCATCAAACCAGGTTTGTCCGGAGCAGAAACGCTGTTTTCAGAGCTTTGAGACTCTAACATAATAATTCATGCAAAATTCTTCTAACACCTTCAGATGTGCATTACTGCATTGCAAACAGCATTTTATTCATGCACTTGACAATTTTTTAATGTTTGACAGAGTTTCAGTAACATTGCATCAAACCAGGTTTGTCCGGAGCAGAAACGCTGTTTTCAGAGCTTTGAGAGTCTAACATAATAATTCATGCAAAACTCTTCTAACACCTTCAGATGTGCATTACTGCATTGCAAACAGCATTTTATTCATGCACATGACAAATTTTTAATGTTTGACAGAGTTTCAGTAATATTGCATCAAACCAAACTCTTCTAACACCTTCAGATGTGCATTACTGCATTGCAAACAGCATTTTATTCATGCACATGACAAACTTTTAATGTTTGACAGAGTTTCAGTAACATTGCATCAAACCAGGTTTGTCCTGAGCAGAAACGCTGTTTTCAGAGCTTTGAGACTCTAACATAATAATTCATGCAAAACTCTTCTAACACCTTCAGATGTGCATTACTGCATTGCAAACAGCATTTTATTCATGCACATGACAAACTTTTAATGTTTGACAGAGTTTCAGTAACATTGCATCAAACCAGGTTTGTCCGGAGCAGAAACGCTGTTTTCAGAGCTTTGAGACTCTAACATAATAATTCATGCAAAACTCTTCTAACACATTCAGATGTGCATTACTGCATTACAAATAGCATTTTATTCATGCACTTGACAAACTTTTAATGTTTGACAGAGTTTCAGTAACATTGCATCAAACCAGGTTTGTCCGGAGCAGAAACGCTGTTTTCAGAGCTTTGAAACTCTAACATAATAATTCATGCAAAACTCTTCTAACACATTCAGATGTGCATTACTGCATTACAAATAGCATTTTATTCATGCACTTGACAAACTTTTAATGTTTGACAGAGTTTCAGTAACATTGAATCAAACCAGGTTTGTCCGGAGCAGAAACGCTGTTTTCAGAGCTTTGAGACTCTAACATAATAATTCATGCAAAACTCTTCTAACACCTTCAGATGTGCAATACTGCATTGCAAACAGCATTTTATTCATGCACATGACAAACTTTTAATGTTTGACAGAGTTTCAGTAACATTGCATCAAACCAGGTTTGTCCGGAGCAGAAACGCTGTTTTCAGAGCTTTGAGACTCTAACATAATAATTCATGCAAAACTCTTCTAACACCTTCAGATGTGCATTACTGCATTACAAACAGCATTTTATTCATGCACTTGACAATTTTTTAATGTTTGACAAAGTTTCAGTAACATTGCATCAAGCCAGGTTTGTCCGGAGCAGAAACGCTGTTTTCAGAGCTTTGAGACTCTAACATAATAATTCATGCAAAACTCTTCTAACACCTTCAGATGTGCAATACTGCATTGCAAACAGCATTTTATTCATGCACATGACAAACTTTTAATGTTTGACAGAGTTTCAGTAACATTGCATCAAACCAGGTTTGTCCGGAGCAGAAACGCTGTTTTCAGAGCTTTGAGACTCTAACATAATAATTCATGCAAAATTCTTCTAACACCTTCAGATGTGCATTACTGCATTGCAAACAGCATTTTATTCATGCACTTGACAATTTTTTAATGTTTGACAGAGTTTCAGTAACATTGCATTAAACCAGGTTTGTCCGGAGCAGAAACGCTGTTTTCAGAGCTTTGAGAGTCTAACATAATAATTCATGCAAAACTCTTCTAACACCTTCAGATGTGCATTACTGCATTGCAAACAGCATTTTATTCATGCACATGACAAACTTTTAATGTTTGACAGAGTTTCAGTAATATTGCATCAAACCAGGTCTGTCCGGAGCAGAAACGCTGTTTTCAGAGCTTTGAGACTCTAACATAATAATTCATGCAAAACTCTTCTAACACCTTCAGATGTGCATTACTGCATTGCAAACAGCATTTTATTCATGCACATGACAAACTTTTAATGTTTGACAGAGTTTCAGTAACATTGCATCAAACCAGGTTTGTCCTGAGCAGAAACACTGTTTTCAGAGCTTTGAAACTCTAACATAATAATTCATGCAAAACTCTTCTAACACATTCAGATGTGCATTACTGCATTACAAATAGCATTTTATTCATGCACTTGACAAACTTTTAATGTTTGACAGAGTTTCAGTAACATTGCATCAAACCAGGTTTGTCCGGAGCAGAAACGCTGTTTTCAGAGTTTTGAGACTCTAACATAATAATTCATGCAAAACTCTTCTAACACCTTCAGATGTGCATTACTGCATTGCAAACAGCATTTTATTCATGCACATGACAAACTTTTAATGTTTGACAGAGTTTCAGTAATATTGCATCAAACCAGGTTTGTCCGGAGCAGAAACGCTGTTTTCAGAGCTTTGAAACTCTAACATAATAATTCATGCAAAACTCTTCTAACACATTCAGATGTGCATTACTGCATTACAAATAGCATTTTATTCATGCACTTGACAAACTTTTAATGTTTGACAGAGTTTCAGTAATATTGCATCAAACCAGGTCTGTCCGGAGCAGAAACGCTGTTTTCAGAGCTTTGAGACTCTAACATAATAATTCATGCAAAACTCTTCTAACACCTTCAGATGTGCATTACTGCATTGCAAATAGCATTTTATTCATGCACATGACAAACTTTTAATGTTTGACAGAGTTTCAGTAACATTGCATTAAACCAGGTTTGTCCGGAGCAGAAACGCTGTTTTCAGAGCTTTGAGACTCTAACATAATAATTCATGCAAAACTCTTCTAACACCTTCAGATGTGCAATACTGCATTGCAAACAGCATTTTATTCATGCACATGACAAACTTTTAATGTTTGACAGAGTTTCAGTAACATTGCATCAAACCAGGTTTGTCCGGAGCAGAAACGCTGTTTTCAGAGCTTTGAGACTCTAACATAATAATTCATGCAAAATTCTTCTAACACCTTCAGATGTGCATTACTGCATTGCAAACAGCATTTTATTCATGCACTTGACAATTTTTTAATGTTTGACAGAGTTTCAGTAACATTGCATCAAACCAGGTTTGTCCGGAGCAGAAACGCTGTTTTCAGAGCTTTGAGAGTCTAACATAATAATTCATGCAAAACTCTTCTAACACCTTCAGATGTGCATTACTGCATTGCAAACAGCATTTTATTCATGCACATGAAAAACTTTTAATGTTTGACAGAGTTTCAGTAATATTGCATCAAACCAGGTCTGTCCGGAGCAGAAACGCTGTTTTCAGAGCTTTGAGACTCTAACATAATAATTCATGCAAAACTCTTCTAACACCTTCCGATGTGCATTACTGCATTGCAAACAGCATTTTATTCATGCACATGACAAACTTTTAATGTTTGACAGAGTTTCAGTAACATTGCATCAAACCAGGTTTGTCCGGAGCAGAAACGCTGTTTTCAGAGTTTTGAGACTCTAACATAATAATTCATGCAAAACTCTTCTAACACCTTCAGATGTGCATTACTGCATTGCAAACAGCATTTTATTCATGCACATGACAAACTTTTAATGTTTGACAGAGTTTCAGTAATATTGCATCAAACCAGGTTTGTCCGGAGCAGAAACGCTGTTTTCACAGCTTTGAGACTCTAACATAATAATTCATGCAAAACTCTTCTAACACCTTCAGATGTGCATTACTGCATTGAAAACAGCATTTTATTCATGCACATGACAAACTTTTAATGTTTGACAGAGTTTCAGTAACATTGCATCAAACCAGGTTTGTCCGGAGCAGAAACGCTGTTTTCAGAGCTTTGAAACTCTAACATAATAATTCATGCAAAACTCTTCTAACACCTTCAGATGTGCATTACTGCATTACAAATAGCATTTTATTCATGCACTTGACAAACTTTTAATGTTTGACAGAGTTTCAGTAACATTGCATCAAACCAGGTTTGTCCGGAGCAGAAACGCTGTTTTCAGAGCTTTGAGACTCTAACAAAATAATTCATGCAAAACTCTTCTAACACCTTCAGATGTGCAGTACTGCATTGCAAACAGCATTTTATTCATGCACATGACAAACTTTTAATGTTTGACAGAGTTTCAGTAATATTGCATCAAACCAGGTCTGTCCGGAGCAGAAACGCTGTTTTCAGAGCTTTGAGACTCTAACATAATAATTCATGCAAAACTCTTCTAACACCTTCAGATGTGCATTACTGCATTGCAAATAGCATTTTATTCATGCACATGACAAACTTTTAATGTTTGACAGAGTTTCAGTAACATTGCATTAAACCAGGTTTGTCCGGAGCAGAAACGCTGTTTTCAGAGCTTTGAGACTCTAACATAATAATTCATGCAAAACTCTTCTAACACCTTCAGATGTGCAATACTGCATTGCAAACAGCATTTTATTCATGCACATGACAAACTTTTAATGTTTGACAGAGTTTCAGTAACATTGCATCAAACCAGGTTTGTCCGGAGCAGAAACGCTGTTTTCAGAGCTTTGAGACTCTAACATAATAATTCATGCAAAATTCTTCTAACACCTTCAGATGTGCATTACTGCATTGCAAACAGCATTTTATTCATGCACTTGACAATTTTTTAATGTTTGACAGAGTTTCAGTAACATTGCATCAAACCAGGTTTGTCCGGAGCAGAAACGCTGTTTTCAGAGCTTTGAGAGTCTAACATAATAATTCATGCAAAACTCTTCTAACACCTTCAGATGTGCATTACTGCATTGCAAACAGCATTTTATTCATGCACATGAAAAACTTTTAATGTTTGACAGAGTTTCAGTAATATTGCATCAAACCAGGTCTGTCCGGAGCAGAAACGCTGTTTTCAGAGCTTTGAGACTCTAACATAATAATTAATGCAAAACTCTTCTAACACCTTCAGTTGTGCATTACTGCATTGCAAACAGCATTTTATTCATGCACATGACACATTTTTAATGTTTGACAGAGTTTCAGTAACATTGCATCAAACCAGGTTTGTCCGGAGCAGAAACGCTGTTTTCAGAGCTTTGAGACTCTAACATAATAATTCATGCAAAACTCTTCTAACACCTTCAGATGTGCATTACTGCATTACAAACAGCATTTTATTCATGCACTTGACAATTTTTTAATGTTTGACAGAGTTTCAGTAACATTGCATCAAACCAGGTTTGTCCGGAGCAGAAACGCTGTTTTCAGAGCTTTGAGACTCTAACAAAATAATTCATGCAAAACTCTTCTAACACCTTCAGATGTGCAGTACTGCATTGCAAACAGCATTTTATTCATGCACATGACAAACTTTTAATGTTTGACAGAGTTTCAGTAATATTGCATCAAACCAGGTCTGTCCGGAGCAGAAACGCTGTTTTCAGAGCTTTGAGACTCTAACATAATAATTCATGCAAAACTCTTCTAACACCTTCAGATGTGCATTACTGCATTGCAAATAGCATTTTATTCATGCACATGACAAACTTTTAATGTTTGACAGAGTTTCAGTAACATTGCATTAAACCAGGTTTGTCCGGAGCAGAAACGCTGTTTTCAGAGCTTTGAGACTCTAACATAATAATTCATGCAAAACTCTTCTAACACCTTCAGATGTGCAATACTGCATTGCAAACAGCATTTTATTCATGCACATGACAAACTTTTAATGTTTGACAGAGTTTCAGTAACATTGCATCAAACCAGGTTTGTCCGGAGCAGAAACGCTGTTTTCAGAGCTTTGAGACTCTAACATAATAATTCATGCAAAACTCTTCTAACACCTTCAGATGTGCATTACTGCATTACAAACAGCATTTTATTCATGCACTTGACAATTTTTTAATGTTTGACAAAGTTTCAGTAACATTGCATCAAACCAGGTTTGTCCGGAGCAGAAACGCTGTTTTCAGAGCTTTGAGACTCTAACATAATAATTCATGCAAAACTCTTCTAACACCTTCAGATGTGCAATACTGCATTGCAAACAGCATTTTATTCATGCACATGACAAACTTTTAATGTTTGACAGAGTTTCAGTAACATTGCATCAAACCAGGTTTGTCCGGAGCAGAAACGCTGTTTTCAGAGCTTTGAGACTCTAACATAATAATTCATGCAAAATTCTTCTAACACCTTCAGATGTGCATTACTGCATTGCAAACAGCATTTTATTCATGCACTTGACAATTTTTTTATGTTTGACAGAGTTTCAGTAACATTGCATCAAACCAGGTTTGTCCGGAGCAGAAACGCTGTTTTCAGAGCTTTGAGAGTCTAACATAATAATTCATGCAAAACTCTTCTAACACCTTCAGATGTGCAACACTGCATTGCAAACAGCATTTTATTCATGCACATGACAAACTTTTAATGTTTGACAGAGTTTCAGTAATATTGCATCAAACCAGGTCTGTCCGGAGCAGAAACGCTGTTTTCAGAGCTTTGAGACTCTAACATAATAATTCATGCAAAACTCTTCTAACACCTTCAGATGTGCATTACTGCATTGCAAACAGCATTTTATTCATGCACATGACAAACTTTTAATGTTTGACAGAGTTTCAGTAACATTGCATCAAACCAGGTTTGTCCGGAGCAGAAACGCTGTTTTCAGAGCTTTGAGACTCTAACATAATAATTCATGCAAAACTCTTCTAACACCTTCAGATGTGCAGTACTGCATTGCAAACAGCATTTTATTCATGCACATGACAAACTTTTAATGTTTGATAGAGTTTCAGTAATATTGCATCAAACCAGGTCTGTCCGGAGCAGAAACGCTGTTTTCAGAGCTTTGAGACTCTAACATAATAATTCATGCAAAACTCTTCTAACACCTTCAGATGTGCATTACTGCATTGCAAATAGCATTTTATTCATGCACATGACAAACTTTTAATGTTTGACAGAGTTTAAGTAACATTGCATCAAACCAGGTTTGTCCGGAGCAGAAACGCTGTTTTCAGAGCTTTGAAACTCTAACATAATAATTCATGCAAAACTCTTCTAACACATTCAGATGTGCATTACTGCATTACAAATAGCATTTTATTCATGCACTTGACAAACTTTTAATGTTTGACAGAGTTTCAGTAACATTGCATCAAACCAGGTTTGTCCGGAGCAGAAACGCTGTTTTCAGAGCTTTGAGACTCTAACAAAATAATTCATGCAAAACTCTTCTAACACCTTCAGATGTGCAGTACTGCATTGCAAACAGCATTTTATTCATGCACATGACAAACTTTTAATGTTTGACAGAGTTTCAGTAATATTGCATCAAACCAGGTCTGTCCGGAGCAGAAACGCTGTTTTCAGAGCTTTGAGACTCTAACATAATAATTCATGCAAAACTCTTCTAACACCTTCAGATGTGCATTACTGCATTGCAAATAGCATTTTATTCATGCACATGACAAACTTTTAATGTTTGACAGAGTTTCAGTAACATTGCATTAAACCAGGTTTGTCCGGAGCAGAAACGCTTTTTTCAGAGCTTTGAGACTCTAACATAATAATTCATGCAAAACTCTTCTAACACCTTCAGATGTGCAATACTGCATTGCAAACAGCATTTTATTCATGCACATGACAAACTTTTAATGTTTGACAGAGTTTCAGTAACATTGCATCAAACCAGGTTTGTCCGGAGCAGAAACGCTGTTTTCAGAGCTTTGAGACTCTAACATAATAATTCATGCAAAATTCTTCTAACACCTTCAGATGTGCATTACTGCATTGCAAACAGCATTTTATTCATGCACTTGACAATTTGTTAATGTTTGACAGAGTTTCAGTAACATTGCATCAAACCAGGTTTGTCCGGAGCAGAAACGCTGTTTTCAGAGCTTTGAGAGTCTAACATAATAATTCATGCAAAACTCTTCTAACACCTTCAGATGTGCATTACTGCATTGCAAACAGCATTTTATTCATGCACATGAAAAACTTTTAATGTTTGACAGAGTTTCAGTAATATTGCATCAAACCAGGTCTGTCCGGAGCAGAAACGCTGTTTTCAGAGCTTTGAGACTCTAACATAATAATTCATGCAAAACTCTTCTAACACCTTCCGATGTGCATTACTGCATTGCAAACAGCATTTTATTCATGCACATGACAAACTTTTAATGTTTGACAGAGTTTCAGTAACATTGCATCAAACCAGGTTTGTCCGGAGCAGAAACGCTGTTTTCAGAGTTTTGAGACTCTAACATAATAATTCATGCAAAACTCTTCTAACACCTTCAGATGTGCATTACTGCATTGCAAACAGCATTTTATTCATGCACATGACAAACTTTTAATGTTTGACAGAGTTTAAGTAATATTGCATCAAACCAGGTTTGTCCGGAGCAGAAACGCTGTTTTCACAGCTTTGAGACTCTAACATAATAATTCATGCAAAACTCTTCTAACACCTTCAGATGTGCATTACTGCATTGAAAACAGCATTTTATTCATGCACATGACAAACTTTTAATGTTTGACAGAGTTTCAGTAACATTGCATCAAACCAGGTTTGTCCGGAGCAGAAACGCTGTTTTCAGAGCTTTGAAACTCTAACATAATAATTCATGCAAAACTCTTCTAACACCTTCAGATGTGCATTACTGCATTACAAATAGCATTTTATTCATGCACTTGACAAACTTTTAATGTTTGACAGAGTTTCAGTAACATTGCATCAAACCAGGTTTGTCCGGAGCAGAAACGCTGTTTTCAGAGCTTTGAGACTCTAACAAAATAATTCATGCAAAACTCTTCTAACACCTTCAGATGTGCAGTACTGCATTGCAAACAGCATTTTATTCATGCACATGACAAACTTTTAATGTTTGACAGAGTTTCAGTAATATTGCATCAAACCAGGTCTGTCCGGAGCAGAAACGCTGTTTTCAGAGCTTTGAGACTCTAACATAATAATTCATGCAAAACTCTTCTAACACCTTCAGATGTGCATTACTGCATTGCAAATAGCATTTTATTCATGCACATGACAAACTTTTAATGTTTGACAGAGTTTCAGTAACATTGCATTAAACCAGGTTTGTCCGGAGCAGAAACGCTGTTTTCAGAGCTTTGAGACTATAACATAATAATTCATGCAAAACTCTTCTAACACCTTCAGATGTGCAATACTGCATTGCAAACAGCATTTTATTCATGCACATGACAAACTTTTAATGTTTGACAGAGTTTCAGTAACATTGCATCAAACCAGGTTTGTCCGGAGCAGAAACGCTGTTTTCAGAGCTTTGAGACTCTAACATAATAATTCATGCAAAATTCTTCTAACACCTTCAGATGTGCATTACTGCATTGCAAACAGCATTTTATTCATGCACTTGACAATTTTTTAATGTTTGACAGAGTTTCAGTAACATTGCATCAAACCAGGTTTGTCCGGAGCAGAAACGCTGTTTTCAGAGCTTTGAGAGTCTAACATAATAATTCATGCAAAACTCTTCTAACACCTTCAGATGTGCATTACTGCATTGCAAACAGCATTTTATTCATGCACATGAAAAACTTTTAATGTTTGACAGAGTTTCAGTAATATTGCATCAAACCAGGTCTGTCCGGAGCAGAAACGCTGTTTTCAGAGCTTTGAGACTCTAACATAA
Organism: Garra rufa; assembly: GCF_049309525.1. Classification (NCBI taxonomy): domain Eukaryota; kingdom Metazoa; phylum Chordata; class Actinopteri; order Cypriniformes; family Cyprinidae; genus Garra; species Garra rufa. Next base: position 5,930,884 of record NW_027394278.1, on the reverse strand, counting down.
TAATTAATGCAAAACTCTTCTAACACCTTCAGTTGTGCATTACTGCATTGCAAACAGCATTTTATTCATGCACATGACACATTTTTAATGTTTGACAGAGTTTCAGTAACATTGCATCAAACCAGGTTTGTCCGGAGCAGAAACGCTGTTTTCAGAGCTTTGAGACTCTAACATAATAATTCATGCAAAACTCTTCTAACACCTTCAGATGTGCATTACTGCATTACAAACAGCATTTTATTCATGCACTTGACAATTTTTTAATGTTTGACAGAGTTTCAGTAACATTGCATCAAACCAGGTTTGTCCGGAGCAGAAACGCTGTTTTCAGAGCTTTGAGACTCTAACAAAATAATTCATGCAAAACTCTTCTAACACCTTCAGATGTGCAGTACTGCATTGCAAACAGCATTTTATTCATGCACATGACAAACTTTTAATGTTTGACAGAGTTTCAGTAATATTGCATCAAACCAGGTCTGTCCGGAGCAGAAACGCTGTTTTCAGAGCTTTGAGACTCTAACATAATAATTCATGCAAAACTCTTCTAACACCTTCAGATGTGCATTACTGCATTGCAAATAGCATTTTATTCATGCACATGACAAACTTTTAATGTTTGACAGAGTTTCAGTAACATTGCATTAAACCAGGTTTGTCCGGAGCAGAAACGCTGTTTTCAGAGCTTTGAGACTCTAACATAATAATTCATGCAAAACTCTTCTAACACCTTCAGATGTGCAATACTGCATTGCAAACAGCATTTTATTCATGCACATGACAAACTTTTAATGTTTGACAGAGTTTCAGTAACATTGCATCAAACCAGGTTTGTCCGGAGCAGAAACGCTGTTTTCAGAGCTTTGAGACTCTAACATAATAATTCATGCAAAACTCTTCTAACACCTTCAGATGTGCATTACTGCATTACAAACAGCATTTTATTCATGCACTTGACAATTTTTTAATGTTTGACAAAGTTTCAGTAACATTGCATCAAACCAGGTTTGTCCGGAGCAGAAACGCTGTTTTCAGAGCTTTGAGACTCTAACATAATAATTCATGCAAAACTCTTCTAACACCTTCAGATGTGCAATACTGCATTGCAAACAGCATTTTATTCATGCACATGACAAACTTTTAATGTTTGACAGAGTTTCAGTAACATTGCATCAAACCAGGTTTGTCCGGAGCAGAAACGCTGTTTTCAGAGCTTTGAGACTCTAACATAATAATTCATGCAAAATTCTTCTAACACCTTCAGATGTGCATTACTGCATTGCAAACAGCATTTTATTCATGCACTTGACAATTTTTTTATGTTTGACAGAGTTTCAGTAACATTGCATCAAACCAGGTTTGTCCGGAGCAGAAACGCTGTTTTCAGAGCTTTGAGAGTCTAACATAATAATTCATGCAAAACTCTTCTAACACCTTCAGATGTGCAACACTGCATTGCAAACAGCATTTTATTCATGCACATGACAAACTTTTAATGTTTGACAGAGTTTCAGTAATATTGCATCAAACCAGGTCTGTCCGGAGCAGAAACGCTGTTTTCAGAGCTTTGAGACTCTAACATAATAATTCATGCAAAACTCTTCTAACACCTTCAGATGTGCATTAATGCATTGCAAACAGCATTTTATTCATGCACATGACAAACTTTTAATGTTTGACAGAGTTTCAGTAACATTGCATCAAACCAGGTTTGTCCGGAGCAGAAACGCTGTTTTCAGAGCTTTGAAACTCTAACATAATAATTCATGCAAAACTCTTCTAACACATTCAGATGTGCATTACTGCATTACAAATAGCATTTTATTCATGCACTTGACAAACTTTTAATGTTTGACAGAGTTTCAGTAACATTGCATCAAACCAGGTTTGTCCGGAGCAGAAACGCTGTTTTCAGAGTTTTGAGACTCTAACATAATAATTCATGCAAAACTCTTCTAACACCTTCAGATGTGCATTACTGCATTGCAAACAGCATTTTATTCATGAACATGACAAACTTTTAATGTTTGACAGAGTTTCAGTAATATTGCATCAAACCAGGTTTGTCCGGCGCAGAAACGCTGTTTTCACAGCTTTGAGACTCTAACATAATAATTCATGCAAAACTCTTCTAACACCTTCAGATGTGCATTACTGCATTGCAAATAGCATTTTATTCATGTACATGACAAACTTTTAATGTTTGACAGAGTTTCAGTAATATTGCATCAAACCAGGTCTGTCCGGAGCAGAAACGCTGTTTTCAGAGCTTTGAGACTCTAACATAATAATTCATGCAAAACTCTTCTAACACTTTCAAATGTGCATTACTGCATTGCAAACAGCATTTTATTCATGCACATGACACATTTTTAATGTTTGACAGAGTTTCAGTAACATTGCATCAAACCAGGTTTGTCCGGAGCAGAAACGCTGTTTTCAGAGCTTTGAGACTCTAACATAATAATTCATGCAAAACTCTTCTAACACCTTCAGATGTGCATTACTGCATTACAAACAGCATTTTATTCATGCACTTGACAATTTTTTAATGTTTGACAAAGTTTCAGTAACATTGCATCAAACCAGGTTTGTCCGGAGCAGAAACGCTGTTTTCAGAGCTTTGAGACTCTAACATAATAATTCATGCAAAACTCTTCTAACACCTTCAGATGTGCAATACTGCATTGCAAACAGCATTTTATTCATGCACATGACAAACTTTTAATGTTTGACAGAGTTTCAGTAACATTGCATCAAACCAGGTTTGTCCGGAGCAGAAACGCTGTTTTCAGAGCTTTGAGACTCTAACATAATAATTCATGCAAAATTCTTCTAACACCTTCAGATGTGCATTACTGCATTGCAAACAGCATTTTATTCATGCACTTGACAATTTTTTAATGTTTGACAGAGTTTCAGTAACATTGCATCAATCCAGGTTTGTCCGGAGCAGAAACGCTGTTTTCAGAGCTTTGAGAGTCTAACATAATAATTCATGCAAAACTCTTCTAACACCTTCAGATGTGCATTACTGCATTGCAAACAGCATTTTATTCATGCACATGACAAACTTTTAATGTTTGACAGAGTTTCAGTAATATTGCATCAAACCAGGTCTGTCCGGAGCAGAAACGCTGTTTTCAGAGCTTTGAGACTCTAACATAATAATTCATGCAAAACTCTTCTAACACCTTCAGATGTGCATTACTGCATTGCAAACAGCATTTTATTCATGCACATGACAAACTTTTAATGTTTGACAGAGTTTCAGTAACATTGCATCAAACCAGGTTTGTCCTGAGCAGAAACACTGTTTTCAGAGCTTTGAGACTCTAACAGAATAATTCATGCAAAACTCTTCTAACACCTTCAGATGTGCATTACTGCATTGCAAACAGCATTTTATTCATGCACATGACAAACTTTTAATGTTTGACAGAGTTTCAGTAACATTGCATCAAACCAGGTTTGTCCGGAGCAGAAACGCTGTTTTCAGAGCTTTGAAACTCTAACATAATAATTCATGCAAAACTCTTCTAACACATTCAGATGTGCATTACTGCATTACAAATAGCATTTTATTCATGCACTTGACAAACTTTTAATGTTTGACAGAGTTTCAGTAACATTGCATCAAACCAGGTTTGTCCGGAGCAGAAACGCTGTTTTCAGAGTTTTGAGACTCTAACATAATAATTCATGCAAAACTCTTCTAACACCTTCAGATGTGCATTACTGCATTGCAAACAGCATTTTATTCATGCACATGACAAACTTTTAATGTTTGACAGAGTTTCAGTAATATTGCATCAAACCAGGTTTGTCCGGAGCAGAAACGCTGTTTTCACAGCTTTGAGACTCTAACATAATAATTCATGCAAAACTCTTCTAACACCTTCAGATGTGCATTACTGCATTGAAAACAGCATTTTATTCATGCACATGACAAACTTTTAATGTTTGACAGAGTTTCAGTAACATTGCATCAAACCAGGTTTGTCCGGAGCAGAAACGCTGTTTTCAGAGCTTTGAAACTCTAACATAATAATTCATGCAAAACTCTTCTAACACATTCAGATGTGCATTACTGCATTACAAATAGCATTTTATTCATGCACTTGACAAACTTTTAATGTTTGACAGAGTTTCAGTAACATTGCATCAAACCAGGTTTGTCCTGAGCAGAAACGCTGTTTTCAGAGCTTTGAGACTCTAACATAATAATTCATGCAAAACTCTTCTAACACCTTCAGATGTGCATTACTGCATTGCAAACAGCATTTTATTCATGCACATGACAAACTTTTAATGTTTGACAGAGTTTCAGTAACATTGCATCAAACCAGGTTTGTCCGGAGCAGAAACGCTGTTTTCAGAGCTTTGAGACTCTAACATAATAATTCATGCAAAACTCTTCTAACACATTCAGATGTGCATTACTGCATTACAAATAGCATTTTATTCATGCACTTGACAAACTTTTAATGTTTGACAGAGTTTCAGTAACATTGCATCAAACCAGGTTTGTCCGGAGCAGAAACGCTGTTTTCAGAGCTTTGAAACTCTAACATAATAATTCATGCAAAACTCTTCTAACACATTCAGATGTGCATTACTGCATTACAAATAGCATTTTATTCATGCACTTGACAAACTTTTAATGTTTGACAGAGTTTCAGTAACATTGAATCAAACCAGGTTTGTCCGGAGCAGAAACGCTGTTTTCAGAGCTTTGAGACTCTAACATAATAATTCATGCAAAACTCTTCTAACACCTTCAGATGTGCAGTACTGCATTGCAAACAGCATTTTATTCATGCACATGACACATTTTTAATGTTTGACAGAGTTTCAGTAACATTGCATCAAACCAGGTTTGTCCGTAGCAGAAACGCTGTTTTCAGAGCTTTGAGACTCTAACATAATAATTCATGCAAAACTCTTCTAACACCTTCAGATGTGCATTACTGCATTACAAACAGCATTTTATTCATGCACTTGACAATTTTTTAATGTTTGACAAAGTTTCAGTAACATTGCATCAAACCAGGTTTGTCCGGAGCAGAAACGCTGTTTTCAGAGCTTTGAGACTCTAACATAATAATTCATGCAAAACTCTTCTAACACCTTCAGATGTGCAATACTGCATTGCAAACAGCATTTTATTCATGCACATGACAAACTTTTAATGTTTGACAGAGTTTCAGTAACATTGCATCAAACCAGGTTTGTCCGGAGCAGAAACGCTGTTTTCAGAGCTTTGAGACTCTAACATAATAATTCATGCAAAACTCTTCTAACACCTTCAGATGTGCATTACTGCATTACAAACAGCATTTTATTCATGCACTTGACAATTTTTTAATGTTTGACAAAGTTTCAGTAACATTGCATCAAACCAGGTTTGTCCGGAGCAGAAACGCTGTTTTCAGAGCTTTGAGACTCTAACATAATAATTCATGCAAAACTCTTCTAACACCTTCAGATGTGCAATACTGCATTGCAAACAGCATTTTATTCATGCACATGACAAACTTTTAATGTTTGACAGAGTTTCAGTAACATTGCATCAAACCAGGTTTGTCCGGAGCAGAAACGCTGTTTTCAGAGCTTTGAGACTCTAACATAATAATTCATGCAAAATTCTTCTAACACCTTCAGATGTGCATTACTGCATTGCAAACAGCATTTTATTCATGCACTTGACAATTTTTTAATGTTTGACAGAGTTTCAGTAACATTGCATCAAACCAGGTTTGTCCGGAGCAGAAACGCTGTTTTCAGAGCTTTGAGAGTCTAACATAATAATTCATGCAAAACTCTTCTAACACCTTCAGATGTGCATTACTGCATTGCAAACAGCATTTTATTCATGCACATGACAAACTTTTAATGTTTGACAGAGTTTCAGTAATATTGCATCAAACCAGGTCTGTCCGGAGCAGAAACGCTGTTTTCAGAGCTTTGAGACTCTAACATAATAATTCATGCAAAACTCTTCTAACACCTTCAGATGTGCATTACTGCATTGCAAACAGCATTTTATTCATGCACATGACAAACTTTTAATGTTTGACAGAGTTTCAGTAACATTGCATCAAACCAGGTTTGTCCTGAGCAGAAACACTGTTTTCAGAGCTTTGAAACTCTAACATAATAATTCATGCAAAACTCTTCTAACACATTCAGATGTGCATTACTGCATTACAAATAGCATTTTATTCATGCACTTGACAAACTTTTAATGTTTGACAGAGTTTCAGTAACATTGCATCAAACCAGGTTTGTCCGGAGCAGAAACGCTGTTTTCAGAGTTTTGAGACTCTAACATAATAATTCATGCAAAACTCTTCTAACACCTTCAGATGTGCATTACTGCATTGCAAACAGCATTTTATTCATGCACATGACAAACTTTTAATGTTTGACAGAGTTTCAGTAATATTGCATCAAACCAGGTTTGTCCGGAGCAGAAACGCTGTTTTCACAGCTTTGAGACTCTAACATAATAATTCATGCAAAACTCTTCTAACACCTTCAGATGTGCATTACTGCATTGAAAACAGCATTTTATTCATGCACATGACAAACTTTTAATGTTTGACAGAGTTTCAGTAACATTGCATCAAACCAGGTTTGTCCGGAGCAGAAACGCTGTTTTCAGAGCTTTGAAACTCTAACATAATAATTCATGCAAAACTCTTCTAACACATTCAGATGTGCATTACTGCATTACAAATAGCATTTTATTCATGCACTTGACAAACTTTTAATGTTTGACAGAGTTTCAGTAACATTGCATCAAACCAGGTTTGTCCGGAGCAGAAACGCTGTTTTCAGAGCTTTGAGACTCTAACATAATAATTCATGCAAAACTCTTCTAACACCTTCAGATGTGCATTACTGCATTGCAAACAGCATTTTATTCATGCACATGACAAACTTTTAATGTTTGACAGAGTTTCAGTAATATTGCATCAAACCAGGTTTGTCCGGAGCAGAAACGCTGTTTTCACAGCTTTGAGACTCTAACATAATAATTCATGCAAAACTCTTCTAACACCTTCAGATGTGCATTACTGCATTGAAAACAGCATTTTATTCATGCACATGACAAACTTTTAATGTTTGACAGAGTTTCAGTAACATTGCATCAAACCAGGTTTGTCCGGAGCAGAAACGCTGTTTTCAGAGCTTTGAAACTCTAACATAATAATTCATGCAAAACTCTTCTAACACATTCAGATGTGCATTACTGCATTACAAATAGCATTTTATTCATGCACTTGACAAACTTTTAATGTTTGACAGAGTTTCAGTAACATTGCATCAAACCAGGTTTGTCCTGAGCAGAAACGCTGTTTTCAGAGCTTTGAGACTCTAACATAATAATTCATGCAAAACTCTTCTAACACCTTCAGATGTGCATTACTGCATTGCAAACAGCATTTTATTCATGCACATGACAAACTTTTAATGTTTGACAGAGTTTCAGTAACATTGCATCAAACCAGGTTTGTCCGGAGCAGAAACGCTGTTTTCAGAGCTTTGAGACTCTAACATAATAATTCATGCAAAACTCTTCTAACACATTCAGATGTGCATTACTGCATTACAAATAGCATTTTATTCATGCACTTGACAAACTTTTAATGTTTGACAGAGTTTCAGTAACATTGCATCAAACCAGGTTTGTCCGGAGCAGAAACGCTGTTTTCAGAGCTTTGAAACTCTAACATAATAATTCATGCAAAACTCTTCTAACACATTCAGATGTGCATTACTGCATTACAAATAGCATTTTATTCATGCACTTGACAAACTTTTAATGTTTGACAGAGTTTCAGTAACATTGAATCAAACCAGGTTTGTCCGGAGCAGAAACGCTGTTTTCAGAGCTTTGAGACTCTAACATAATAATTCATGCAAAACTCTTCTAACACCTTCAGATGTGCAGTACTGCATTGCAAACAGCATTTTATTCATGCACATGACACATTTTTAATGTTTGACAGAGTTTCAGTAACATTGCATCAAACCAGGTTTGTCCGTAGCAGAAACGCTGTTTTCAGAGCTTTGAGACTCTAACATAATAATTCATGCAAAACTCTTCTAACACCTTCAGATGTGCATTACTGCATTACAAACAGCATTTTATTCATGCACTTGACAATTTTTTAATGTTTGACAAAGTTTCAGTAACATTGCATCAAACCAGGTTTGTCCGGAGCAGAAACGCTGTTTTCAGAGCTTTGAGACTCTAACATAATAATTCATGCAAAACTCTTCTAACACCTTCAGATGTGCAATACTGCATTGCAAACAGCATTTTATTCATGCACATGACAAACTTTTAATGTTTGACAGAGTTTCAGTAACATTGCATCAAACCAGGTTTGTCCGGAGCAGAAACGCTGTTTTCAGAGCTTTGAGACTCTAACATAATAATTCATGCAAAACTCTTCTAACACCTTCAGATGTGCATTACTGCATTACAAACAGCATTTTATTCATGCACTTGACAATTTTTTAATGTTTGACAAAGTTTCAGTAACATTGCATCAAACCAGGTTTGTCCGGAGCAGAAACGCTGTTTTCAGAGCTTTGAGACTCTAACATAATAATTCATGCAAAACTCTTCTAACACCTTCAGATGTGCAATACTGCATTGCAAACAGCATTTTATTCATGCACATGACAAACTTTTAATGTTTGACAGAGTTTCAGTAACATTGCATCAAACCAGGTTTGTCCGGAGCAGAAACGCTGTTTTCAGAGCTTTGAGACTCTAACATAATAATTCATGCAAAATTCTTCTAACACCTTCAGATGTGCATTACTGCATTGCAAACAGCATTTTATTCATGCACTTGACAATTTTTTAATGTTTGACAGAGTTTCAGTAACATTGCATCAAACCAGGTTTGTCCGGAGCAGAAACGCTGTTTTCAGAGCTTTGAGAGTCTAACATAATAATTCATGCAAAACTCTTCTAACACCTTCAGATGTGCATTACTGCATTGCAAACAGCATTTTATTCATGCACATGACAAACTTTTAATGTTTGACAGAGTTTCAGTAACATTGCATCAAACCAGGTTTGTCCTGAGCAGAAACACTGTTTTCAGAGCTTTGAAACTCTAACATAATAATTCATGCAAAACTCTTCTAACACATTCAGATGTGCATTACTGCATTACAAATAGCATTTTATTCATGCACTTGACAAACTTTTAATGTTTGACAGAGTTTCAGTAACATTGCATCAAACCAGGTTTGTCCGGAGCAGAAACGCTGTTTTCAGAGTTTTGAGACTCTAACATAATAATTCATGCAAAACTCTTCTAACACCTTCAGATGTGCATTACTGCATTGCAAACAGCATTTTATTCATGCACATGACAAACTTTTAATGTTTGACAGAGTTTCAGTAATATTGCATCAAACCAGGTTTGTCCGGAGCAGAAACGCTGTTTTCACAGCTTTGAGACTCTAACATAATAATTCATGCAAAACTCTTCTAACACCTTCAGATGTGCATTACTGCATTGAAAACAGCATTTTATTCATGCACATGACAAACTTTTAATGTTTGACAGAGTTTCAGTAACATTGCATCAAACCAGGTTTGTCCGGAGCAGAAACGCTGTTTTCAGAGCTTTGAAACTCTAACATAATAATTCATGCAAAACTCTTCTAACACATTCAGATGTGCATTACTGCATTACAAATAGCATTTTATTCATGCACTTGACAAACTTTTAATGTTTGACAGAGTTTCAGTAACATTGCATCAAACCAGGTTTGTCCGGAGCAGAAACGCTGTTTTCAGAGCTTTGAGACTCTAACATAATAATTCATGCAAAACTCTTCTAACACCTTCAGATGTGCAGTACTGCATTGCAAACAGCATTTTATTCATGCACATGACAAACTTTTAATGTTTGACAGAGTTTCAGTAATATTGCATCAAACCAGGTCTGTCCGGAGCAGAAACGCTGTTTTCAGAGCTTTGAGACTCTAACATAATAATTCATGCAAAACTCTTCTAACACCTTCAGATGTGCATTACTGCATTGCAAATAGCATTTTATTCATGCACATGACAAACTTTTAATGTTTGACAGAGTTTAAGTAACATTGCATCAAACCAGGTTTGTCCGGAGCAGAAACGCTGTTTTCAGAGCTTTGAAACTCTAACATAATAATTCATGCAAAACTCTTCTAACACATTCAGATGTGCATTACTGCATTACAAATAGCATTTTATTCATGCACTTGACAAACTTTTAATGTTTGACAGAGTTTCAGTAACATTGCATCAAACCAGGTTTGTCCGGAGCAGAAACGCTGTTTTCAGAGCTTTGAGACTCTAACAAAATAATTCATGCAAAACTCTTCTAACACCTTCAGATGTGCAGTACTGCATTGCAAACAGCATTTTATTCATGCACATGACAAACTTTTAATGTTTGACAGAGTTTCAGTAATATTGCATCAAACCAGGTCTGTCCGGAGCAGAAACGCTGTTTTCAGAGCTTTGAGACTCTAACATAATAATTCATGCAAAACTCTTCTAACACCTTCAGATGTGCATTACTGCATTGCAAATAGCATTTTATTCATGCACATGACAAACTTTTAATGTTTGACAGAGTTTCAGTAACATTGCATTAAACCAGGTTTGTCCGGAGCAGAAACGCTGTTTTCAGAGCTTTGAGACTCTAACATAATAATTCATGCAAAACTCTTCTAACACCTTCAGATGTGCAATACTGCATTGCAAACAGCATTTTATTCATGCACATGACAAACTTTTAATGTTTGACAGAGTTTCAGTAACATTGCATCAAACCAGGTTTGTCCGGAGCAGAAACGCTGTTTTCAGAGCTTTGAGACTCTAACATAATAATTCATGCAAAATTCTTCTAACACCTTCAGATGTGCATTACTGCATTGCAAACAGCATTTTATTCATGCACTTGACAATTTTTTAATGTTTGACAGAGTTTCAGTAACATTGCATCAAACCAGGTTTGTCCGGAGCAGAAACGCTGTTTTCAGAGCTTTGAGAGTCTAACATAATAATTCATGCAAAACTCTTCTAACACCTTCAGATGTGCATTACTGCATTGCAAACAGCATTTTATTCATGCACATGAAAAACTTTTAATGTTTGACAGAGTTTCAGTAATATTGCATCAAACCAGGTCTGTCCGGAGCAGAAACGCTGTTTTCAGAGCTTTGAGACTCTAACATAATAATTCATGCAAAACTCTTCTAACACCTTCCGATGTGCATTACTGCATTGCAAACAGCATTTTATTCATGCACATGACAAACTTTTAATGTTTGACAGAGTTTCAGTAACATTGCATCAAACCAGGTTTGTCCTGAGCAGAAACGCTGTTTTCAGAGCTTTGAGACTCTAACATAATAATTCATGCAAAACTCTTCTAACACCTTCAGTTGTGCATTACTGCATTGCAAACAGCATTTTATTCATGCACATGACAAACTTTTAATGTTTGACAAAGTTTCAGTAACATTGCATCAAACCAGGTTTGTCCGGAGCAGAAACGCTGTTTTCAGAGCTTTGAGACTCTAACATAATAATTCATGCAAAATTCTTCTAACACCTTCAGATGTGCATTACTGCATTGCAAACAGCATTTTATTCATGCACTTGACAATTTTTTAATGTTTGACAGAGTTTCAGTAACATTGCATCAAACCAGGTTTGTCCGGAGCAGAAACGCTGTTTTCAGAGCTTTGAGAGTCTAACATAATAATTCATGCAAAACTCTTCTAACACCTTCAGATGTGCATTACTGCATTGCAAACAGCATTTTATTCATGCACATGACAATTTTTTAATGTTTGACAGAGTTTCAGTAATATTGCATCAAACCAAACTCTTCTAACACCTTCAGATGTGCATTACTGCATTGCAAACAGCATTTTATTCATGCACATGACAAACTTTTAATGTTTGACAGAGTTTCAGTAACATTGCATCAAACCAGGTTTGTCCTGAGCAGAAACGCTGTTTTCAGAGCTTTGAGACTCTAACATAATAATTCATGCAAAACTCTTCTAACACCTTCAGATGTGCATTACTGCATTGCAAACAGCATTTTATTCATGCACATGACAAACTTTTAATGTTTGACAGAGTTTCAGTAACATTGCATCAAACCAGGTTTGTCCGGAGCAGAAACGCTGTTTTCAGAGCTTTGAGACTCTAACATAATAATTCATGCAAAACTCTTCTAACACATTCAGATGTGCATTACTGCATTACAAATAGCATTTTATTCATGCACTTGACAAACTTTTAATGTTTGACAGAGTTTCAGTAACATTGCATCAAACCAGGTTTGTCCGGAGCAGAAACGCTGTTTTCAGAGCTTTGAAACTCTAACATAATAATTCATGCAAAACTCTTCTAACACATTCAGATGTGCATTACTGCATTACAAATAGCATTTTATTCATGCACTTGACAAACTTTTAATGTTTGACAGAGTTTCAGTAACATTGAATCAAACCAGGTTTGTCCGGAGCAGAAACGCTGTTTTCAGAGCTTTGAGACTCTAACATAATAATTCATGCAAAACTCTTCTAACACCTTCAGATGTGCAATACTGCATTGCAAACAGCATTTTATTCATGCACATGACAAACTTTTAATGTTTGACAGAGTTTCAGTAACATTGCATCAAACCAGGTTTGTCCGGAGCAGAAACGCTGTTTTCAGAGCTTTGAGACTCTAACATAATAATTCATGCAAAACTCTTCTAACACCTTCAGATGTGCATTACTGCATTACAAACAGCATTTTATTCATGCACTTGACAATTTTTTAATGTTTGACAAAGTTTCAGTAACATTGCATCAAGCCAGGTTTGTCCGGAGCAGAAACGCTGTTTTCAGAGCTTTGAGACTCTAACATAATAATTCATGCAAAACTCTTCTAACACCTTCAGATGTGCAATACTGCATTGCAAACAGCATTTTATTCATGCACATGACAAACTTTTAATGTTTGACAGAGTTTCAGTAACATTGCATCAAACCAGGTTTGTCCGGAGCAGAAACGCTGTTTTCAGAGCTTTGAGACTCTAACATAATAATTCATGCAAAATTCTTCTAACACCTTCAGATGTGCATTACTGCATTGCAAACAGCATTTTATTCATGCACTTGACAATTTTTTAATGTTTGACAGAGTTTCAGTAACATTGCATCAAACCAGGTTTGTCCGGAGCAGAAACGCTGTTTTCAGAGCTTTGAGAGTCTAACATAATAATTCATGCAAAACTCTTCTAACACCTTCAGATGTGCATTACTGCATTGCAAACAGCATTTTATTCATGCACATGACAAACTTTTAATGTTTGACAGAGTTTCAGTAATATTGCATCAAACCAGGTCTGTCCGGAGCAGAAACGCTGTTTTCAGAGCTTTGAGACTCTAACATAATAATTCATGCAAAACTCTTCTAACACCTTCAGATGTGCATTACTGCATTGCAAACAGCATTTTATTCATGCACATGACAAACTTTTAATGTTTGACAGAGTTTCAGTAACATTGCATCAAACCAGGTTTGTCCTGAGCAGAAACACTGTTTTCAGAGCTTTGAAACTCTAACATAATAATTCATGCAAAACTCTTCTAACACATTCAGATGTGCATTACTGCATTACAAATAGCATTTTATTCATGCACTTGACAAACTTTTAATGTTTGACAGAGTTTCAGTAACATTGCATCAAACCAGGTTTGTCCGGAGCAGAAACACTGTTTTCAGAGTTTTGAGACTCTAACATAATAATTCATGCAAAACTCTTCTAACACCTTCAGATGTGCATTACTGCATTGCAAACAGCATTTTATTCATGCACATGACAAACTTTTAATGTTTGACAGAGTTTCAGTAATATTGCATCAAACCAGGTTTGTCCGGAGCAGAAACGCTGTTTTCACAGCTTTGAGACTCTAACATAATAATTCATGCAAAACTCTTCTAACACCTTCAGATGTGCATTACTGCATTGAAAACAGCATTTTATTCATGCACATGACAAACTTTTAATGTTTGACAGAGTTTCAGTAACATTGCATCAAACCAGGTTTGTCCGGAGCAGAAACGCTGTTTTCAGAGCTTTGAAACTCTAACATAATAATTCATGCAAAACTCTTCTAACACATTCAGATGTGCATTACTGCATTACAAATAGCATTTTATTCATGCACTTGACAAACTTTTAATGTTTGACAGAGTTTCAGTAACATTGCATCAAACCAGGTTTGTCCGGAGCAGAAACGCTGTTTTCAGAGCTTTGAGACTCTAACATAATAATTCATGCAAAACTCTTCTAACACCTTCAGATGTGCAGTACTGCATTGCAAACAGCATTTTATTCATGCACATGACAAACTTTTAATGTTTGATAGAGTTTCAGTAATATTGCATCAAACCAGGTCTGTCCGGAGCAGAAACGCTGTTTTCAGAGCTTTGAGACTCTAACATAATAATTCATGCAAAACTCTTCTAACACCTTCAGATGTGCATTACTGCATTGCAAATAGCATTTTATTCATGCACATGACAAACTTTTAATGTTTGACAGAGTTTAAGTAACATTGCATCAAACCAGGTTTGTCCGGAGCAGAAACGCTGTTTTCAGAGCTTTGAAACTCTAACATAATAATTCATGCAAAACTCTTCTAACACATTCAGATGTGCATTACTGCATTACAAATAGCATTTTATTCATGCACTTGACAAACTTTTAATGTTTGACAGAGTTTCAGTAACATTGCATCAAACCAGGTTTGTCCGGAGCAGAAACGCTGTTTTCAGAGCTTTGAGACTCTAACAAAATAATTCATGCAAAACTCTTCTAACACCTTCAGATGTGCAGTACTGCATTGCAAACAGCATTTTATTCATGCACATGACAAACTTTTAATGTTTGACAGAGTTTCAGTAATATTGCATCAAACCAGGTCTGTCCGGAGCAGAAACGCTGTTTTCAGAGCTTTGAGACTCTAACATAATAATTCATGCAAAACTCTTCTAACACCTTCAGATGTGCATTACTGCATTGCAAATAGCATTTTATTCATGCACATGACAAACTTTTAATGTTTGACAGAGTTTCAGTAACATTGCATTAAACCAGGTTTGTCCGGAGCAGAAACGCTGTTTTCAGAGCTTTGAGACTCTAACATAATAATTCATGCAAAACTCTTCTAACACCTTCAGATGTGCAATACTGCATTGCAAACAGCATTTTATTCATGCACATGACAAACTTTTAATGTTTGACAGAGTTTCAGTAACATTGCATCAAACCAGGTTTGTCCGGAGCAGAAACGCTGTTTTCAGAGCTTTGAGACTCTAACATAATAATTCATGCAAAATTCTTCTAACACCTTCAGATGTGCATTACTGCATTGCAAACAGCATTTTATTCATGCACTTGACAATTTTTTAATGTTTGACAGAGTTTCAGTAACATTGCATCAAACCAGGTTTGTCCGGAGCAGAAACGCTGTTTTCAGAGCTTTGAGAGTCTAACATAATAATTCATGCAAAACTCTTCTAACACCTTCAGATGTGCATTACTGCATTGCAAACAGCATTTTATTCATGCACATGAAAAACTTTTAATGTTTGACAGAGTTTCAGTAATATTGCATCAAACCAGGTCTGTCCGGAGCAGAAACGCTGTTTTCAGAGCTTTGAGACTCTAACATAATAATTCATGCAAAACTCTTCTAACACCTTCCGATGTGCATTACTGCATTGCAAACAGCATTTTATTCATGCACATGACAAACTTTTAATGTTTGACAGAGTTTCAGTAACATTGCATCAAACCAGGTTTGTCCGGAGCAGAAACGCTGTTTTCAGAGTTTTGAGACTCTAACATAATAATTCATGCAAAACTCTTCTAACACCTTCAGATGTGCATTACTGCATTGCAAACAGCATTTTATTCATGCACATGACAAACTTTTAATGTTTGACAGAGTTTCAGTAATATTGCATCAAACCAGGTTTGTCCGGAGCAGAAACGCTGTTTTCACAGCTTTGAGACTCTAACATAATAATTCATGCAAAACTCTTCTAACACCTTCAGATGTGCATTACTGCATTGAAAACAGCATTTTATTCATGCACATGACAAACTTTTAATGTTTGACAGAGTTTCAGTAACATTGCATCAAACCAGGTTTGTCCGGAGCAGAAACGCTGTTTTCAGAGCATTGAAACTCTAACATAATAATTCATGCAAAACTCTTCTAACACCTTCAGATGTGCATTACTGCATTACAAATAGCATTTTATTCATGCACTTGACAAACTTTTAATGTTTGACAGAGTTTCAGTAACATTGCATCAAACCAGGTTTGTCCGGAGCAGAAACGCTGTTTTCAGAGCTTTGAGACTCTAACAAAATAATTCATGCAAAACTCTTCTAACACCTTCAGATGTGCAGTACTGCATTGCAAACAGCATTTTATTCATGCACATGACAAACTTTTAATGTTTGACAGAGTTTCAGTAATATTGCATCAAACCAGGTCTGTCCGGAGCAGAAACGCTGTTTTCAGAGCTTTGAGACTCTAACATAATAATTCATGCAAAACTCTTCTAACACCTTCAGATGTGCATTACTGCATTGCAAATAGCATTTTATTCATGCACATGACAAACTTTTAATGTTTGACAGAGTTTCAGTAACATTGCATTAAACCAGGTTTGTCCGGAGCAGAAACGCTGTTTTCAGAGCTTTGAGACTCTAACATAATAATTCATGCAAAACTCTTCTAACACCTTCAGATGTGCAATACTGCATTGCAAACAGCATTTTATTCATGCACATGACAAACTTTTAATGTTTGACAGAGTTTCAGTAACATTGCATCAAACCAGGTTTGTCCGGAGCAGAAACGCTGTTTTCAGAGCTTTGAGACTCTAACATAATAATTCATGCAAAATTCTTCTAACACCTTCAGATGTGCATTACTGCATTGCAAACAGCATTTTATTCATGCACTTGACAATTTTTTAATGTTTGACAGAGTTTCAGTAACATTGCATCAAACCAGGTTTGTCCGGAGCAGAAACGCTGTTTTCAGAGCTTTGAGAGTCTAACATAATAATTCATGCAAAACTCTTCTAACACCTTCAGATGTGCATTACTGCATTGCAAACAGCATTTTATTCATGCACATGAAAAACTTTTAATGTTTGACAGAGTTTCAGTAATATTGCATCAAACCAGGTCTGTCCGGAGCAGAAACGCTGTTTTCAGAGCTTTGAGACTCTAACATAATAATTAATGCAAAACTCTTCTAACACCTTCAGTTGTGCATTACTGCATTGCAAACAGCATTTTATTCATGCACATGACACATTTTTAATGTTTGACAGAGTTTCAGTAACATTGCATCAAACCAGGTTTGTCCGGAGCAGAAACGCTGTTTTCAGAGCTTTGAGACTCTAACATAATAATTCATGCAAAACTCTTCTAACACCTTCAGATGTGCATTACTGCATTACAAACAGCATTTTATTCATGCACTTGACAATTTTTTAATGTTTGACAGAGTTTCAGTAACATTGCATCAAACCAGGTTTGTCCGGAGCAGAAACGCTGTTTTCAGAGCTTTGAGACTCTAACAAAATAATTCATGCAAAACTCTTCTAACACCTTCAGATGTGCAGTACTGCATTGCAAACAGCATTTTATTCATGCACATGACAAACTTTTAATGTTTGACAGAGTTTCAGTAATATTGCATCAAACCAGGTCTGTCCGGAGCAGAAACGCTGTTTTCAGAGCTTTGAGACTCTAACATAATAATTCATGCAAAACTCTTCTAACACCTTCAGATGTGCATTACTGCATTGCAAATAGCATTTTATTCATGCACATGACAAACTTTTAATGTTTGACAGAGTTTCAGTAACATTGCATTAAACCAGGTTTGTCCGGAGCAGAAACGCTGTTTTCAGAGCTTTGAGACTCTAACATAATAATTCATGCAAAACTCTTCTAACACCTTCAGATGTGCAATACTGCATTGCAAACAGCATTTTATTCATGCACATGACAAACTTTTAATGTTTGACAGAGTTTCAGTAACATTGCATCAAACCAGGTTTGTCCGGAGCAGAAACGCTGTTTTCAGAGCTTTGAGACTCTAACATAATAATTCATGCAAAACTCTTCTAACACCTTCAGATGTGCATTACTGCATTACAAACAGCATTTTATTCATGCACTTGACAATTTTTTAATGTTTGACAAAGTTTCAGTAACATTGCATCAAACCAGGTTTGTCCGGAGCAGAAACGCTGTTTTCAGAGCTTTGAGACTCTAACATAATAATTCATGCAAAACTCTTCTAACACCTTCAGATGTGCAATACTGCATTGCAAACAGCATTTTATTCATGCACATGACAAACTTTTAATGTTTGACAGAGTTTCAGTAACATTGCATCAAACCAGGTTTGTCCGGAGCAGAAACGCTGTTTTCAGAGCTTTGAGACTCTAACATAATAATTCATGCAAAATTCTTCTAACACCTTCAGATGTGCATTACTGCATTGCAAACAGCATTTTATTCATGCACTTGACAATTTTTTTATGTTTGACAGAGTTTCAGTAACATTGCATCAAACCAGGTTTGTCCGGAGCAGAAACGCTGTTTTCAGAGCTTTGAGAGTCTAACATAATAATTCATGCAAAACTCTTCTAACACCTTCAGATGTGCAACACTGCATTGCAAACAGCATTTTATTCATGCACATGACAAACTTTTAATGTTTGACAGAGTTTCAGTAATATTGCATCAAACCAGGTCTGTCCGGAGCAGAAACGCTGTTTTCAGAGCTTTGAGACTCTAACATAATAATTCATGCAAAACTCTTCTAACACCTTCAGATGTGCATTACTGCATTGCAAACAGCATTTTATTCATGCACATGACAAACTTTTAATGTTTGACAGAGTTTCAGTAACATTGCATCAAACCAGGTTTGTCCGGAGCAGAAACGCTGTTTTCAGAGCTTTGAGACTCTAACATAATAATTCATGCAAAACTCTTCTAACACCTTCAGATGTGCAGTACTGCATTGCAAACAGCATTTTATTCATGCACATGACAAACTTTTAATGTTTGATAGAGTTTCAGTAATATTGCATCAAACCAGGTCTGTCCGGAGCAGAAACGCTGTTTTCAGAGCTTTGAGACTCTAACATAATAATTCATGCAAAACTCTTCTAACACCTTCAGATGTGCATTACTGCATTGCAAATAGCATTTTATTCATGCACATGACAAACTTTTAATGTTTGACAGAGTTTAAGTAACATTGCATCAAACCAGGTTTGTCCGGAGCAGAAACGCTGTTTTCAGAGCTTTGAAACTCTAACATAATAATTCATGCAAAACTCTTCTAACACATTCAGATGTGCATTACTGCATTACAAATAGCATTTTATTCATGCACTTGACAAACTTTTAATGTTTGACAGAGTTTCAGTAACATTGCATCAAACCAGGTTTGTCCGGAGCAGAAACGCTGTTTTCAGAGCTTTGAGACTCTAACAAAATAATTCATGCAAAACTCTTCTAACACCTTCAGATGTGCAGTACTGCATTGCAAACAGCATTTTATTCATGCACATGACAAACTTTTAATGTTTGACAGAGTTTCAGTAATATTGCATCAAACCAGGTCTGTCCGGAGCAGAAACGCTGTTTTCAGAGCTTTGAGACTCTAACATAATAATTCATGCAAAACTCTTCTAACACCTTCAGATGTGCATTACTGCATTGCAAATAGCATTTTATTCATGCACATGACAAACTTTTAATGTTTGACAGAGTTTCAGTAACATTGCATTAAACCAGGTTTGTCCGGAGCAGAAACGCTGTTTTCAGAGCTTTGAGACTCTAACATAATAATTCATGCAAAACTCTTCTAACACCTTCAGATGTGCAATACTGCATTGCAAACAGCATTTTATTCATGCACATGACAAACTTTTAATGTTTGACAGAGTTTCAGTAACATTGCATCAAACCAGGTTTGTCCGGAGCAGAAACGCTGTTTTCAGAGCTTTGAGACTCTAACATAATAATTCATGCAAAATTCTTCTAACACCTTCAGATGTGCATTACTGCATTGCAAACAGCATTTTATTCATGCACTTGACAATTTTTTAATGTTTGACAGAGTTTCAGTAACATTGCATCAAACCAGGTTTGTCCGGAGCAGAAACGCTGTTTTCAGAGCTTTGAGAGTCTAACATAATAATTCATGCAAAACTCTTCTAACACCTTCAGATGTGCATTACTGCATTGCAAACAGCATTTTATTCATGCACATGAAAAACTTTTAATGTTTGACAGAGTTTCAGTAATATTGCATCAAACCAGGTCTGTCCGGAGCAGAAACGCTGTTTTCAGAGCTTTGAGACTCTAACATAATAATTCATGCAAAACTCTTCTAACACCTTCCGATGTGCATTACTGCATTGCAAACAGCATTTTATTCATGCACATGACAAACTTTTAATGTTTGACAGAGTTTCAGTAACATTGCATCAAACCAGGTTTGTCCGGAGCAGAAACGCTGTTTTCAGAGTTTTGAGACTCTAACATAATAATTCATGCAAAACTCTTCTAACACCTTCAGATGTGCATTACTGCATTGCAAACAGCATTTTATTCATGCACATGACAAACTTTTAATGTTTGACAGAGTTTAAGTAATATTGCATCAAACCAGGTTTGTCCGGAGCAGAAACGCTGTTTTCACAGCTTTGAGACTCTAACATAATAATTCATGCAAAACTCTTCTAACACCTTCAGATGTGCATTACTGCATTGAAAACAGCATTTTATTCATGCACATGACAAACTTTTAATGTTTGACAGAGTTTCAGTAACATTGCATCAAACCAGGTTTGTCCGGAGCAGAAACGCTGTTTTCAGAGCTTTGAAACTCTAACATAATAATTCATGCAAAACTCTTCTAACACCTTCAGATGTGCATTACTGCATTACAAATAGCATTTTATTCATGCACTTGACAAACTTTTAATGTTTGACAGAGTTTCAGTAACATTGCATCAAACCAGGTTTGTCCGGAGCAGAAACGCTGTTTTCAGAGCTTTGAGACTCTAACAAAATAATTCATGCAAAACTCTTCTAACACCTTCAGATGTGCAGTACTGCATTGCAAACAGCATTTTATTCATGCACATGACAAACTTTTAATGTTTGACAGAGTTTCAGTAATATTGCATCAAACCAGGTCTGTCCGGAGCAGAAACGCTGTTTTCAGAGCTTTGAGACTCTAACATAATAATTCATGCAAAACTCTTCTAACACCTTCAGATGTGCATTACTGCATTGCAAATAGCATTTTATTCATGCACATGACAAACTTTTAATGTTTGACAGAGTTTCAGTAACATTGCATTAAACCAGGTTTGTCCGGAGCAGAAACGCTGTTTTCAGAGCTTTGAGACTATAACATAATAATTCATGCAAAACTCTTCTAACACCTTCAGATGTGCAATACTGCATTGCAAACAGCATTTTATTCATGCACATGACAAACTTTTAATGTTTGACAGAGTTTCAGTAACATTGCATCAAACCAGGTTTGTCCGGAGCAGAAACGCTGTTTTCAGAGCTTTGAGACTCTAACATAATAATTCATGCAAAATTCTTCTAACACCTTCAGATGTGCATTACTGCATTGCAAACAGCATTTTATTCATGCACTTGACAATTTTTTTATGTTTGACAGAGTTTCAGTAACATTGCATCAAACCAGGTTTGTCCGGAGCAGAAACGCTGTTTTCAGAGCTTTGAGAGTCTAACATAATAATTCATGCAAAACTCTTCTAACACCTTCAGATGTGCAACACTGCATTGCAAACAGCATTTTATTCATGCACATGACAAACTTTTAATGTTTGACAGAGTTTCAGTAATATTGCATCAAACCAGGTCTGTCCGGAGCAGAAACGCTGTTTTCAGAGCTTTGAGACTCTAACATAATAATTCATGCAAAACTCTTCTAACACCTTCAGATGTGCATTACTGCATTGCAAACAGCATTTTATTCATGCACATGACAAACTTTTAATGTTTGACAGAGTTTCAGTAACATTGCATCAAACCAGGTTTGTCCGGAGCAGAAACGCTGTTTTCAGAGCTTTGAAACTCTAACATAATAATTCATGCAAAACTCTTCTAACACATTCAGATGTGCATTACTGCATTACAAATAGCATTTTATTCATGCACTTGACAAACTTTTAATGTTTGACAGAGTTTCAGTAACATTGCATCAAACCAGGTTTGTCCGGAGCAGAAACGCTGTTTTCAGAGTTTTGAGACTCTAACATAATAATTCATGCAAAACTCTTCTAACACCTTCAGATGTGCATTACTGCATTGCAAACAGCATTTTATTCATGCACATGACAAACTTTTAATGTTTGACAGAGTTTCAGTAATATTGCATCAAACCAGGTTTGTCCGGCGCAGAAACGCTGTTTTCACAGCTTTGAGACTCTAACATAATAATTCATGCAAAACTCTTCTAACACCTTCAGATGTGCATTACTGCATTGCAAATAGCATTTTATTCATGTACATGACAAACTTTTAATGTTTGACAGAGTTTCAGTAATATTGCATCAAACCAGGTCTGTCCGGAGCAGAAACGCTGTTTTCAGAGCTTTGAGACTCTAACATAATAATTCATGCAAAACTCTTCTAACACTTTCAAATGTGCATTACTGCATTGCAAACAGCATTTTATTCATGCACATGACACATTTTTAATGTTTGACAGAGTTTCAGTAACATTGCATCAAACCAGGTTTGTCCGGAGCAGAAACGCTGTTTTCAGAGCTTTGAGACTCTAACATAATAATTCATGCAAAACTCTTCTAACACCTTCAGATGTGCATTACTGCATTACAAACAGCATTTTATTCATGCACTTGACAATTTTTTAATGTTTGACAAAGTTTCAGTAACATTGCATCAAACCAGGTTTGTCCGGAGCAGAAACGCTGTTTTCAGAGCTTTGAGACTCTAACATAATAATTCATGCAAAACTCTTCTAACACCTTCAGATGTGCAATACTGCATTGCAAACAGCATTTTATTCATGCACATGACAAACTTTTAATGTTTGACAGAGTTTCAGTAACATTGCATCAAACCAGGTTTGTCCGGAGCAGAAACGCTGTTTTCAGAGCTTTGAGACTCTAACATAATAATTCATGCAAAATTCTTCTAACACCTTCAGATGTGCATTACTGCATTGCAAACAGCATTTTATTCATGCACTTGACAATTTTTTAATGTTTGACAGAGTTTCAGTAACATTGCATCAATCCAGGTTTGTCCGGAGCAGAAACGCTGTTTTCAGAGCTTTGAGAGTCTAACATAATAATTCATGCAAAACTCTTCTAACACCTTCAGATGTGCATTACTGCATTGCAAACAGCATTTTATTCATGCACATGACAAACTTTTAATGTTTGACAGAGTTTCAGTAATATTGCATCAAACCAGGTCTGTCCGGAGCAGAAACGCTGTTTTCAGAGCTTTGAGACTCTAACATAATAATTCATGCAAAACTCTTCTAACACCTTCAGATGTGCATTACTGCATTGCAAACAGCATTTTATTCATGCACATGACAAACTTTTAATGTTTGACAGAGTTTCAGTAACATTGCATCAAACCAGGTTTGTCCTGAGCAGAAACACTGTTTTCAGAGCTTTGAGACTCTAACAGAATAATTCATGCAAAACTCTTCTAACACCTTCAGATGTGCATTACTGCATTGCAAACAGCATTTTATTCATGCACATGACAAACTTTTAATGTTTGACAGAGTTTCAGTAACATTGCATCAAACCAGGTTTGTCCGGAGCAGAAACGCTGTTTTCAGAGCTTTGAAACTCTAACATAATAATTCATGCAAAACTCTTCTAACACATTCAGATGTGCATTACTGCATTACAAATAGCATTTTATTCATGCACTTGACAAACTTTTAATGTTTGACAGAGTTTCAGTAACATTGCATCAAACCAGGTTTGTCCGGAGCAGAAACGCTGTTTTCAGAGTTTTGAGACTCTAACATAATAATTCATGCAAAACTCTTCTAACACCTTCAGATGTGCATAACTGCATTGCAAACAGCATTTTATTCATGCACATGACAAACTTTTAATGTTTGACAGAGTTTCAGTAATATTGCATCAAACCAGGTTTGTCCGGAGCAGAAACGCTGTTTTCACAGCTTTGAGACTCTAACATAATAATTCATGCAAAACTCTTCTAACACCTTCAGATGTGCATTACTGCATTGAAAACAGCATTTTATTCATGCACATGACAAACTTTTAATATTTGACAGAGTTTCAGTAACATTGCATCAAACCAGGTTTGTCCGGAGCAGAAACGCTGTTTTCAGAGCTTTGAAACTCTAACATAATAATTCATGCAAAACTCTTCTAACACATTCAGATGTGCATTACTGCATTACAAATAGCATTTTATTCATGCACTTGACAAACTTTTAATGTTTGACAGAGTTTCAGTAACATTGCATCAAACCAGGTTTGTCCGGAGCAGAAACGCTGTTTTCAGAGCTTTGAGACTCTAACATAATAATTCATGCAAAACTCTTCTAACACCTTCAGATGTGCAGTACTGCATTGCAAACAGCATTTTATTCATGCACATGACAAACTTTTAATGTTTGACAGAGTTTCAGTAATATTGCATCAAACCAGGTCTGTCCGGAGCAGAAACGCTGTTTACAGAGCTTTGAGACTCTAACATAATAATTCATGCAAAACTCTTCTAACACCTTCAGATGTGCATTACTGCATTGCAAACAGCATTTTATTCATGCACATGACAAACTTTTAATGTTTGACAGAGTTTCAGTAATATTGCATCAAACCAGGTCTGTCCGGAGCAGAAACGCTGTTTTCAGAGCTTTGAGACTCTAACATAATAATTCATGCAAAACTCTTCTAACACCTTCAGATGTGCATTACTGCATTGCAAACAGCATTTTATTCATGCACATGACAAACTTTTAATGTTTGACAGAGTTTCAGTAACATTGCATCAAACCAGGTTTGTCCTGAGCAGAAACACTGTTTTCAGAGCTTTGAGACTCTAACAGAATAATTCATGCAAAACTCTTCTAACACCTTCAGATGTGCATTACTGCATTGCAAACAGCATTTTATTCATGCACATGACAAACTTTTAATGTTTGACAGAGTTTCAGTAACATTGCATCAAACCAGGTTTGTCCGGAGCAGAAACGCTGTTTTCAGAGCTTTGAAACTCTAACATAATAATTCATGCAAAACTCTTCTAACACATTCAGATGTGCATTACTGCATTACAAATAGCATTTTATTCATGCACTTGACAAACTTTTAATGTTTGACAGAGTTTCAGTAACATTGCATCAAACCAGGTTTGTCCGGAGCAGAAACGCTGTTTTCAGAGTTTTGAGACTCTAACATAATAATTCATGCAAAACTCTTCTAACACCTTCAGATGTGCATTACTGCATTGCAAACAGCATTTTATTCATGCACATGACAAACTTTTAATGTTTGACAGAGTTTCAGTAATATTGCATCAAACCAGGTTTGTCCGGAGCAGAAACGCTGTTTTCACAGCTTTGAGACTCTAACATAATAATTCATGCAAAAC
This sequence comes from Garra rufa, assembly GCF_049309525.1. NCBI lineage: Eukaryota > Metazoa > Chordata > Actinopteri > Cypriniformes > Cyprinidae > Garra > Garra rufa. Next base: position 5,905,061 of record NW_027394278.1, on the reverse strand, counting down.
TCTTCTAACACCTTCAGATGTGCATTACTGCATTGAAAACAGCATTTTATTCATGCACATGACAAACTTTTAATATTTGACAGAGTTTCAGTAACATTGCATCAAACCAGGTTTGTCCGGAGCAGAAACGCTGTTTTCAGAGCTTTGAAACTCTAACATAATAATTCATGCAAAACTCTTCTAACACATTCAGATGTGCATTACTGCATTACAAATAGCATTTTATTCATGCACTTGACAAACTTTTAATGTTTGACAGAGTTTCAGTAACATTGCATCAAACCAGGTTTGTCCGGAGCAGAAACGCTGTTTTCAGAGCTTTGAGACTCTAACATAATAATTCATGCAAAACTCTTCTAACACCTTCAGATGTGCAGTACTGCATTGCAAACAGCATTTTATTCATGCACATGACAAACTTTTAATGTTTGACAGAGTTTCAGTAATATTGCATCAAACCAGGTCTGTCCGGAGCAGAAACGCTGTTTACAGAGCTTTGAGACTCTAACATAATAATTCATGCAAAACTCTTCTAACACCTTCAGATGTGCATTACTGCATTGCAAATAGCATTTTATTCATGCACATGACAAACTTTTAATGTTTGACAGAGTTTCAGTAACATTGCATCAAACCAGGTTTGTCCGGAGCAGAAACGCTGTTTTCAGAGCTTTGAAACTCTAACATAATAATTCATGCAAAACTCTTCTAACACATTCAGATGTGCATTACTGCATTACAAATAGCATTTTATTCATGCACTTGACAAACTTTTAATGTTTGACAGAGTTTCAGTAACATTGCATCAAACCAGGTTTGTCCGGAGCAGAAACGCTGTTTTCAGAGCTTTGAGACTCTAACAAAATAATTCATGCAAAACTCTTCTAACACCTTCAGATGTGCAGTACTGCATTGCAAACAGCATTTTATTCATGCACATGACAAACTTTTAATGTTTGACAGAGTTTCAGTAACATTGCATCAAACCAGGTTTGTCCGGAGCAGAAACGCTGTTTTCAGAGCTTTGAAACTCTAACATAATAATTCATGCAAAACTCTTCTAACACATTCAGATGTGCATTACTGCATTACAAATAGCATTTTATTCATGCACTTGACAAACTTTTAATGTTTGACAGAGTTTCAGTAACATTGCATCAAACCAGGTTTGTCCGGAGCAGAAACGCTGTTTTCAGAGTTTTGAGACTCTAACATAATAATTCATGCAAAACTCTTCTAACACCTTCAGATGTGCATTACTGCATTGCAAACAGCATTTTATTCATGCACATGACAAACTTTTAATGTTTGACAGAGTTTCAGTAATATTGCATCAAACCAGGTTTGTCCGGAGCAGAAACGCTGTTTTCACAGCTTTGAGACTCTAACATAATAATTCATGCAAAACTCTTCTAACACCTTCAGATGTGCATTACTGCATTGAAAACAGCATTTTATTCATGCACATGACAAACTTTTAATGTTTGACAGAGTTTCAGTAACATTGCATCAAACCAGGTTTGTCCGGAGCAGAAACGCTGTTTTCAGAGCTTTGAAACTCTAACATAATAATTCATGCAAAACTCTTCTAACACCTTCAGATGTGCATTACTGCATTACAAATAGCATTTTATTCATGCACTTGACAAACTTTTAATGTTTGACAGAGTTTCAGTAACATTGCATCAAACCAGGTTTGTCCGGAGCAGAAACGCTGTTTTCAGAGCTTTGAGACTCTAACAAAATAATTCATGCAAAACTCTTCTAACACCTTCAGATGTGCAGTACTGCATTGCAAACAGCATTTTATTCATGCACATGACAAACTTTTAATGTTTGACAGAGTTTCAGTAATATTGCATCAAACCAGGTCTGTCCGGAGCAGAAACGCTGTTTTCAGAGCTTTGAGACTCTAACATAATAATTCATGCAAAACTCTTCTAACACCTTCAGATGTGCATTACTGCATTGCAAATAGCATTTTATTCATGCACATGACAAACTTTTAATGTTTGACAGAGTTTCAGTAACATTGCATTAAACCAGGTTTGTCCGGAGCAGAAACGCTGTTTTCAGAGCTTTGAGACTCTAACATAATAATTCATGCAAAACTCTTCTAACACCTTCAGATGTGCAATACTGCATTGCAAACAGCATTTTATTCATGCACATGACAAACTTTTAATGTTTGACAGAGTTTCAGTAACATTGCATCAAACCAGGTTTGTCCGGAGCAGAAACGCTGTTTTCAGAGCTTTGAGACTCTAACATAATAATTCATGCAAAATTCTTCTAACACCTTCAGATGTGCATTACTGCATTGCAAACAGCATTTTATTCATGCACTTGACAATTTTTTAATGTTTGACAGAGTTTCAGTAACATTGCATCAAACCAGGTTTGTCCGGAGCAGAAACGCTGTTTTCAGAGCTTTGAGAGTCTAACATAATAATTCATGCAAAACTCTTCTAACACCTTCAGATGTGCATTACTGCATTGCAAACAGCATTTTATTCATGCACATGAAAAACTTTTAATGTTTGACAGAGTTTCAGTAATATTGCATCAAACCAGGTCTGTCCGGAGCAGAAACGCTGTTTTCAGAGCTTTGAGACTCTAACATAATAATTAATGCAAAACTCTTCTAACACCTTCAGTTGTGCATTACTGCATTGCAAACAGCATTTTATTCATGCACATGACACATTTTTAATGTTTGACAGAGTTTCAGTAACATTGCATCAAACCAGGTTTGTCCGGAGCAGAAACGCTGTTTTCAGAGCTTTGAGACTCTAACATAATAATTCATGCAAAACTCTTCTAACACCTTCAGATGTGCATTACTGCATTACAAACAGCATTTTATTCATGCACTTGACAATTTTTTAATGTTTGACAGAGTTTCAGTAACATTGCATCAAACCAGGTTTGTCCGGAGCAGAAACGCTGTTTTCAGAGCTTTGAGACTCTAACAAAATAATTCATGCAAAACTCTTCTAACACCTTCAGATGTGCAGTACTGCATTGCAAACAGCATTTTATTCATGCACATGACAAACTTTTAATGTTTGACAGAGTTTCAGTAATATTGCATCAAACCAGGTCTGTCCGGAGCAGAAACGCTGTTTTCAGAGCTTTGAGACTCTAACATAATAATTCATGCAAAACTCTTCTAACACCTTCAGATGTGCATTACTGCATTGCAAATAGCATTTTATTCATGCACATGACAAACTTTTAATGTTTGACAGAGTTTCAGTAACATTGCATTAAACCAGGTTTGTCCGGAGCAGAAACGCTGTTTTCAGAGCTTTGAGACTCTAACATAATAATTCATGCAAAACTCTTCTAACACCTTCAGATGTGCAATACTGCATTGCAAACAGCATTTTATTCATGCACATGACAAACTTTTAATGTTTGACAGAGTTTCAGTAACATTGCATCAAACCAGGTTTGTCCGGAGCAGAAACGCTGTTTTCAGAGCTTTGAGACTCTAACATAATAATTCATGCAAAATTCTTCTAACACCTTCAGATGTGCATTACTGCATTGCAAACAGCATTGTATTCATGCACTTGACAATTTTTTAATGTTTGACAGAGTTTCAGTAACATTGCATCAAACCAGGTTTGTCCGGAGCAGAAACGCTGTTTTCAGAGCTTTGAGAGTCTAACATAATAATTCATGCAAAACTCTTCTAACACCTTCAGATGTGCATTACTGCATTGCAAACAGCATTTTATTCATGCACATGAAAAACTTTTAATGTTTGACAGAGTTTCAGTAATATTGCATCAAACCAGGTCTGTCCGGAGCAGAAACGCTGTTTTCAGAGCTTTGAGACTCTAACATAATAATTAATGCAAAACTCTTCTAACACCTTCAGTTGTGCATTACTGCATTGCAAACAGCATTTTATTCATGCACATGACACATTTTTAATGTTTGACAGAGTTTCAGTAACATTGCATCAAACCAGGTTTGTCCGGAGCAGAAACGCTGTTTTCAGAGCTTTGAGACTCTAACATAATAATTCATGCAAAACTCTTCTAACACCTTCAGATGTGCATTACTGCATTACAAACAGCATTTTATTCATGCACTTGACAATTTTTTAATGTTTGACAAAGTTTCAGTAACATTGCATCAAACCAGGTTTGTCCGGAGCAGAAACGCTGTTTTCAGAGCTTTGAGACTCTAACATAATAATTCATGCAAAACTCTTCTAACACCTTCAGATGTGCAGTACTGCATTGCAAACAGCATTTTATTCATGCACATGACACATTTTTAATGTTTGACAGAGTTTCAGTAACATTGCATCAAACCAGGTTTGTCCGTAGCAGAAACGCTGTTTTCAGAGCTTTGAGACTCTAACATAATAATTCATGCAAAACTCTTCTAACACCTTCAGATGTGCATTACTGCATTACAAACAGCATTTTATTCATGCACTTGACAATTTTTTAATGTTTGACAAAGTTTCAGTAACATTGCATCAAACCAGGTTTGTCCGGAGCAGAAACGCTGTTTTCAGAGCTTTGAGACTCTAACATAATAATTCATGCAAAACTCTTCTAACACCTTCAGATGTGCATTACTGCATTGCAAACAGCATTTTATTCATGCACATGACAAACTTTTAATGTTTGACAGAGTTTCAGTAACATTGCATCAAACCAGGTCTGTCCGGAGCAGAAACGCTGTTTTCAGAGCTTTGAGACTCTAACATAATAATTCATGCAAAACTCTTCTAACACCTTCAGATGTGCATTACTGCATTGCAAACAGCATTTTATTCATGCACATGACAAACTTTTAATGTTTGACAGAGTTTCAGTAACATTGCATCAAACCAGGTTTGTCCTGAGCAGAAACGCTGTTTTCAGAGCTTTGAGACTCTAACATAATAATTCATGCAAAACTCTTCTAACACCTTCAGATGTGCATTACTGCATTGCAAACAGCATTTTATTCATGCACATGACAAACTTTTAATGTTTGACAGAGTTTCAGTAACATTGCATCAAACCAGGTTTGTCCGGAGCAGAAACGCTGTTTTCAGAGCTTTGAAACTCTAACATAATAATTCATGCAAAACTCTTCTAACACATTCAGATGTGCATTACTGCATTACAAATAGCATTTTATTCATGCACTTGACAAACTTTTAATGTTTGACAGAGTTTCAGTAACATTGCATCAAACCAGGTTTGTCCGGAGCAGAAACGCTGTTTTCAGAGCTTTGAAACTCTAACATAATAATTCATGCAAAACTCTTCTAACACCTTCAGATGTGCAATACTGCATTGCAAACAGCATTTTATTCATGCACATGACAAACTTTTAATGTTTGACAGAGTTTCAGTAACATTGCATCAAACCAGGTTTGTCCGGAGCAGAAACGCTGTTTTCAGAGCTTTGAGACTCTAACATAATAATTCATGCAAAATTCTTCTAACACCTTCAGATGTGCATTACTGCATTGCAAACAGCATTTTATTCATGCACTTGACAATTTTTTAATGTTTGACAGAGTTTCAGTAACATTGCATCAAACCAGGTTTGTCCGGAGCAGAAACGCTGTTTTCAGAGCTTTGAGAGTCTAACATAATAATTCATGCAAAACTCTTCTAACACCTTCAGATGTGCAACACTGCATTGCAAACAGCATTTTATTCATGCACTTGACAATTTTTTAATGTTTGACAGAGTTTCAGTAACATTGCATCAAACCAGGTTTGTCCGGAGCAGAAACGCTGTTTTCAGAGCTTTGAGACTCTAACAAAATAATTCATGCAAAACTCTTCTAACACCTTCAGATGTGCAGTACTGCATTGCAAACAGCATTTTATTCATGCACATGACAAACTTTTAATGTTTGACAGAGTTTCAGTAATATTGCATCAAACCAGGTCTGTCCGGAGCAGAAACGCTGTTTTCAGAGCTTTGAGACTCTAACATAATAATTCATGCAAAACTCTTCTAACACCTTCAGATGTGCATTACTGCATTGCAAATAGCATTTTATTCATGCACATGACAAACTTTTAATGTTTGACAGAGTTTCAGTAACATTGCATTAAACCAGGTTTGTCCGGAGCAGAAACGCTGTTTTCAGAGCTTTGAGACTCTAACATAATAATTCATGCAAAACTCTTCTAACACCTTCAGATGTGCAATACTGCATTGCAAACAGCATTTTATTCATGCACATGACAAACTTTTAATGTTTGACAGAGTTTCAGTAACATTGCATCAAACCAGGTTTGTCCGTAGCAGAAACGCTGTTTTCAGAGCTTTGAGACTCTAACATAATAATTCATGCAAAACTCTTCTAACACCTTCAAATGTGCATTACTGCATTACAAACAGCATTTTATTCATGCACTTGACAATTTTTTAATGTTTGACAAAGTTTCAGTAACATTGCATCAAACCAGGTTTGTCCGGAGCAGAAACGCTGTTTTCAGAGCTTTGAGACTCTAACATAATAATTCATGCAAAACTCTTCTAACACCTTCAGATGTGCAATACTGCATTGCAAACAGCATTTTATTCATGCACATGACAAACTTTTAATGTTTGACAGAGTTTCAGTAACATTGCATCAAACCAGGTTTGTCCGGAGCAGAAACGCTGTTTTCAGAGCTTTGAGACTCTAACATAATAATTCATGCAAAATTCTTCTAACACCTTCAGATGTGCATTACTGCATTGCAAACAGCATTTTATTCATGCACTTGACAATTTTTTAATGTTTGACAGAGTTTCAGTAACATTGCATCAAACCAGGTTTGTCCGGAGCAGAAACGCTATTTTCAGAGCTTTGAGAGTCTAACATAATAATTCATGCAAAACTCTTCTAACACCTTCAGATGTGCATTACTGCACTGCAAACAGCATTTTATTCATGCACATGACAAACTTTTAATGTTTGACAGAGTTTCAGTAACATTGCATCAAACCAGGTCTGTCCGGAGCAGAAACGCTGTTTTCAGAGCTTTGAGACTCTAACATAATAATTCATGCAAAACTCTTCTAACACCTTCAGATGTGCATTACTGCATTGCAAACAGCATTTTATTCATGCACATGACAAACTTTTAATGTTTGACAGAGTTTCAGTAACATTGCATCAAACCAGGTTTGTCCTGAGCAGAAACGCTGTTTTCAGAGCTTTGAGACTCTAACATAATAATTCATGCAAAACTCTTCTAACACCTTCAGATGTGCATTACTGCATTGCAAACAGCATTTTATTCATGCACATGACAAACTTTTAATGTTTGACAGAGTTTCAGTAACATTGCATCAAACCAAGTTTGTCCGGAGCAGAAACGCTGTTTTCAGAGCTTTGAAACTCTAACATAATAATTCATGCAAAACTCTTCTAACACATTCAGATGTGCATTACTGCATTACAAATAGCATTTTATTCATGCACTTGACAAACTTTTAATGTTTGACAGAGTTTCAGTAACATTGCATCAAACCAGGTTTGTCCGGAGCAGAAACGCTGTTTTCAGAGCTTTGAGACTCTAACATAATAATTCATGCAAAACTCTTCTAACACCTTCAGATGTGCAATACTGCATTGCAAACAGCATTTTATTCATGCACATGACAAACTTTTAATGTTTGACAGAGTTTCAGTAACATTGCATCAAACCAGGTTTGTCCGGAGCAGAAACGCTGTTTTCAGAGCTTTGAGACTCTAACATAATAATTCATGCAAAATTCTTCTAACACCTTCAGATGTGCATTACTGCATTGCAAACAGCATTTTATTCATGCACTTGACAATTTTTTAATGTTTGACAGAGTTTCAGTAACATTGCATCAAACCAGGTTTGTCCGGAGCAGAAACGCTATTTTCAGAGCTTTGAGAGTCTAACATAATAATTCATGCAAAACTCTTCTAACACCTTCAGATGTGCATTACTGCACTGCAAACAGCATTTTATTCATGCACATGACAAACTTTTAATGTTTGACAGAGTTTCAGTAACATTGCATCAAACCAGGTCTGTCCGGAGCAGAAACGCTGTTTTCAGAGCTTTGAGACTCTAACATAATAATTCATGCAAAACTCTTCTAACACCTTCAGATGTGCATTACTGCATTGCAAACAGCATTTTATTCATGCACATGACAAACTTTTAATGTTTGACAGAGTTTCAGTAACATTGCATCAAACCAGGTTTGTCCTGAGCAGAAACGCTGTTTTCAGAGCTTTGAGACTCTAACATAATAATTCATGCAAAACTCTTCTAACACCTTCAGATGTGCATTACTGCATTGCAAACAGCATTTTATTCATGCACATGACAAACTTTTAATGTTTGACAGAGTTTCAGTAACATTGCATCAAACCAGGTTTGTCCGGAGCAGAAACGCTGTTTTCAGAGCTTTGAAACTCTAACATAATAATTCATGCAAAACTCTTCTAACACATTCAGATGTGCATTACTGCATTACAAATAGCATTTTATTCATGCACTTGACAAACTTTTAATGTTTGACAGAGTTTCAGTAACATTGCATCAAACCAGGTTTGTCCGGAGCAGAAACGCTGTTTTCAGAGCTTTGAAACTCTAACATAATAATTCATGCAAAACTCTTCTAACACCTTCAGATGTGCAATACTGCATTGCAAACAGCATTTTATTCATGCACATGACAAACTTTTAATGTTTGACAGAGTTTCAGTAACATTGCATCAAACCAGGTTTGTCCGGAGCAGAAACGCTGTTTTCACAGCTTTGAGACTCTAACATAATAATTCATGCAAAACTCTTCTAACACCTTCAGATGTGCATTACTGCATTGAAAACAGCATTTTATTCATGCACATGACAAACTTTTAATGTTTGACAGAGTTTCAGTAACATTGCATCAAACCAGGTTTGTCCGGAGCAGAAACGCTGTTTTCAGAGCTTTGAAACTCTAACATAATAATTCATGCAAAACTCTTCTAACACCTTCAGATGTGCATTACTGCATTACAAATAGCATTTTATTCATGCACTTGACAAACTTTTAATGTTTGACAGAGTTTCAGTAACATTGCATCAAACCAGGTTTGTCCGGAGCAGAAACGCTGTTTTCAGAGCTTTGAGACTCTAACAAAATAATTCATGCAAAACTCTTCTAACACCTTCAGATGTGCAGTACTGCATTGCAAACAGCATTTTATTCATGCACATGACAAACTTTTAATGTTTGACAGAGTTTCAGTAATATTGCATCAAACCAGGTCTGTCCGGAGCAGAAACGCTGTTTTCAGAGCTTTGAGACTCTAACATAATAATTCATGCAAAACTCTTCTAACACCTTCAGATGTGCATTACTGCATTGCAAATAGCATTTTATTCATGCACATGACAAACTTTTAATGTTTGACAGAGTTTCAGTAACATTGCATTAAACCAGGTTTGTCCGGAGCAGAAACGCTGTTTTCAGAGCTTTGAGACTCTAACATAATAATTCATGCAAAACTCTTCTAACACCTTCAGATGTGCAATACTGCATTGCAAACAGCATTTTATTCATGCACATGACAAACTTTTAATGTTTGACAGAGTTTCAGTAACATTGCATCAAACCAGGTTTGTCCGGAGCAGAAACGCTGTTTTCAGAGCTTTGAGACTCTAACATAATAATTCATGCAAAATTCTTCTAACACCTTCAGATGTGCATTACTGCATTGCAAACAGCATTTTATTCATGCACTTGACAATTTTTTAATGTTTGACAGAGTTTCAGTAACATTGCATCAAACCAGGTTTGTCCGGAGCAGAAACGCTGTTTTCAGAGCTTTGAGAGTCTAACATAATAATTCATGCAAAACTCTTCTAACACCTTCAGATGTGCATTACTGCATTGCAAACAGCATTTTATTCATGCACATGAAAAACTTTTAATGTTTGACAGAGTTTCAGTAATATTGCATCAAACCAGGTCTGTCCGGAGCAGAAACGCTGTTTTCAGAGCTTTGAGACTCTAACATAATAATTAATGCAAAACTCTTCTAACACCTTCAGTTGTGCATTACTGCATTGCAAACAGCATTTTATTCATGCACATGACACATTTTTAATGTTTGACAGAGTTTCAGTAACATTGCATCAAACCAGGTTTGTCCGGAGCAGAAACGCTGTTTTCAGAGCTTTGAGACTCTAACATAATAATTCATGCAAAACTCTTCTAACACCTTCAGATGTGCATTACTGCATTACAAACAGCATTTTATTCATGCACTTGACAATTTTTTAATGTTTGACAGAGTTTCAGTAACATTGCATCAAACCAGGTTTGTCCGGAGCAGAAACGCTGTTTTCAGAGCTTTGAGACTCTAACAAAATAATTCATGCAAAACTCTTCTAACACCTTCAGATGTGCAGTACTGCATTGCAAACAGCATTTTATTCATGCACATGACAAACTTTTAATGTTTGACAGAGTTTCAGTAATATTGCATCAAACCAGGTCTGTCCGGAGCAGAAACGCTGTTTTCAGAGCTTTGAGACTCTAACATAATAATTCATGCAAAACTCTTCTAACACCTTCAGATGTGCATTACTGCATTGCAAATAGCATTTTATTCATGCACATGACAAACTTTTAATGTTTGACAGAGTTTCAGTAACATTGCATTAAACCAGGTTTGTCCGGAGCAGAAACGCTGTTTTCAGAGCTTTGAGACTCTAACATAATAATTCATGCAAAACTCTTCTAACACCTTCAGATGTGCAATACTGCATTGCAAACAGCATTTTATTCATGCACATGACAAACTTTTAATGTTTGACAGAGTTTCAGTAACATTGCATCAAACCAGGTTTGTCCGGAGCAGAAACGCTGTTTTCAGAGCTTTGAGACTCTAACATAATAATTCATGCAAAATTCTTCTAACACCTTCAGATGTGCATTACTGCATTGCAAACAGCATTGTATTCATGCACTTGACAATTTTTTAATGTTTGACAGAGTTTCAGTAACATTGCATCAAACCAGGTTTGTCCGGAGCAGAAACGCTGTTTTCAGAGCTTTGAGAGTCTAACATAATAATTCATGCAAAACTCTTCTAACACCTTCAGATGTGCATTACTGCATTGCAAACAGCATTTTATTCATGCACATGAAAAACTTTTAATGTTTGACAGAGTTTCAGTAATATTGCATCAAACCAGGTCTGTCCGGAGCAGAAACGCTGTTTTCAGAGCTTTGAGACTCTAACATAATAATTAATGCAAAACTCTTCTAACACCTTCAGTTGTGCATTACTGCATTGCAAACAGCATTTTATTCATGCACATGACACATTTTTAATGTTTGACAGAGTTTCAGTAACATTGCATCAAACCAGGTTTGTCCGGAGCAGAAACGCTGTTTTCAGAGCTTTGAGACTCTAACATAATAATTCATGCAAAACTCTTCTAACACCTTCAGATGTGCATTACTGCATTACAAACAGCATTTTATTCATGCACTTGACAATTTTTTAATGTTTGACAAAGTTTCAGTAACATTGCATCAAACCAGGTTTGTCCGGAGCAGAAACGCTGTTTTCAGAGCTTTGAGACTCTAACATAATAATTCATGCAAAACTCTTCTAACACCTTCAGATGTGCAGTACTGCATTGCAAACAGCATTTTATTCATGCACATGACACATTTTTAATGTTTGACAGAGTTTCAGTAACATTGCATCAAACCAGGTTTGTCCGTAGCAGAAACGCTGTTTTCAGAGCTTTGAGACTCTAACATAATAATTCATGCAAAACTCTTCTAACACCTTCAGATGTGCATTACTGCATTACAAACAGCATTTTATTCATGCACTTGACAATTTTTTAATGTTTGACAAAGTTTCAGTAACATTGCATCAAACCAGGTTTGTCCGGAGCAGAAACGCTGTTTTCAGAGCTTTGAGACTCTAACATAATAATTCATGCAAAACTCTTCTAACACCTTCAGATGTGCATTACTGCATTGCAAACAGCATTTTATTCATGCACATGACAAACTTTTAATGTTTGACAGAGTTTCAGTAACATTGCATCAAACCAGGTCTGTCCGGAGCAGAAACGCTGTTTTCAGAGCTTTGAGACTCTAACATAATAATTCATGCAAAACTCTTCTAACACCTTCAGATGTGCATTACTGCATTGCAAACAGCATTTTATTCATGCACATGACAAACTTTTAATGTTTGACAGAGTTTCAGTAACATTGCATCAAACCAGGTTTGTCCTGAGCAGAAACGCTGTTTTCAGAGCTTTGAGACTCTAACATAATAATTCATGCAAAACTCTTCTAACACCTTCAGATGTGCATTACTGCATTGCAAACAGCATTTTATTCATGCACATGACAAACTTTTAATGTTTAACAGAGTTTCAGTAACATTGCATCAAACCAGGTTTGTCCGGAGCAGAAACGCTGTTTTCAGAGCTTTGAAACTCTAACATAATAATTCATGCAAAACTCTTCTAACACATTCAGATGTGCATTACTGCATTACAAATAGCATTTTATTCATGCACTTGACAAACTTTTAATGTTTGACAGAGTTTCAGTAACATTGCATCAAACCAGGTTTGTCCGGAGCAGAAACGCTGTTTTCAGAGCTTTGAAACTCTAACATAATAATTCATGCAAAACTCTTCTAACACCTTCAGATGTGCAATACTGCATTGCAAACAGCATTTTATTCATGCACATGACAAACTTTTAATGTTTGACAGAGTTTCAGTAACATTGCATCAAACCAGGTTTGTCCGGAGCAGAAACGCTGTTTTCAGAGCTTTGAGACTCTAACATAATAATTCATGCAAAATTCTTCTAACACCTTCAGATGTGCATTACTGCATTGCAAACAGCATTTTATTCATGCACTTGACAATTTTTTAATGTTTGACAGAGTTTCAGTAACATTGCATCAAACCAGGTTTGTCCGGAGCAGAAACGCTGTTTTCAGAGCTTTGAGAGTCTAACATAATAATTCATGCAAAACTCTTCTAACACCTTCAGATGTGCAACACTGCATTGCAAACAGCATTTTATTCATGCACTTGACAATTTTTTAATGTTTGACAGAGTTTCAGTAACATTGCATCAAACCAGGTTTGTCCGGAGCAGAAACGCTGTTTTCAGAGCTTTGAGACTCTAACAAAATAATTCATGCAAAACTCTTCTAACACCTTCAGATGTGCAGTACTGCATTGCAAACAGCATTTTATTCATGCACATGACAAACTTTTAATGTTTGACAGAGTTTCAGTAATATTGCATCAAACCAGGTCTGTCCGGAGCAGAAACGCTGTTTTCAGAGCTTTGAGACTCTAACATAATAATTCATGCAAAACTCTTCTAACACCTTCAGATGTGCATTACTGCATTGCAAATAGCATTTTATTCATGCACATGACAAACTTTTAATGTTTGACAGAGTTTCAGTAACATTGCATTAAACCAGGTTTGTCCGGAGCAGAAACGCTGTTTTCAGAGCTTTGAGACTCTAACATAATAATTCATGCAAAACTCTTCTAACACCTTCAGATGTGCAATACTGCATTGCAAACAGCATTTTATTCATGCACATGACAAACTTTTAATGTTTGACAGAGTTTCAGTAACATTGCATCAAACCAGGTTTGTCCGTAGCAGAAACGCTGTTTTCAGAGCTTTGAGACTCTAACATAATAATTCATGCAAAACTCTTCTAACACCTTCAAATGTGCATTACTGCATTACAAACAGCATTTTATTCATGCACTTGACAATTTTTTAATGTTTGACAAAGTTTCAGTAACATTGCATCAAACCAGGTTTGTCCGGAGCAGAAACGCTGTTTTCAGAGCTTTGAGACTCTAACATAATAATTCATGCAAAACTCTTCTAACACCTTCAGATGTGCAATACTGCATTGCAAACAGCATTTTATTCATGCACATGACAAACTTTTAATGTTTGACAGAGTTTCAGTAACATTGCATCAAACCAGGTTTGTCCGGAGCAGAAACGCTGTTTTCAGAGCTTTGAGACTCTAACATAATAATTCATGCAAAATTCTTCTAACACCTTCAGATGTGCATTACTGCATTGCAAACAGCATTTTATTCATGCACTTGACAATTTTTTAATGTTTGACAGAGTTTCAGTAACATTGCATCAAACCAGGTTTGTCCGGAGCAGAAACGCTATTTTCAGAGCTTTGAGAGTCTAACATAATAATTCATGCAAAACTCTTCTAACACCTTCAGATGTGCATTACTGCACTGCAAACAGCATTTTATTCATGCACATGACAAACTTTTAATGTTTGACAGAGTTTCAGTAACATTGCATCAAACCAGGTCTGTCCGGAGCAGAAACGCTGTTTTCAGAGCTTTGAGACTCTAACATAATAATTCATGCAAAACTCTTCTAACACCTTCAGATGTGCATTACTGCATTGCAAACAGCATTTTATTCATGCACATGACAAACTTTTAATGTTTGACAGAGTTTCAGTAACATTGCATCAAACCAGGTTTGTCCTGAGCAGAAACGCTGTTTTCAGAGCTTTGAGACTCTAACATAATAATTCATGCAAAACTCTTCTAACACCTTCAGATGTGCATTACTGCATTGCAAACAGCATTTTATTCATGCACATGACAAACTTTTAATGTTTGACAGAGTTTCAGTAACATTGCATCAAACCAAGTTTGTCCGGAGCAGAAACGCTGTTTTCAGAGCTTTGAAACTCTAACATAATAATTCATGCAAAACTCTTCTAACACATTCAGATGTGCATTACTGCATTACAAATAGCATTTTATTCATGCACTTGACAAACTTTTAATGTTTGACAGAGTTTCAGTAACATTGCATCAAACCAGGTTTGTCCGGAGCAGAAACGCTGTTTTCAGAGCTTTGAGACTCTAACATAATAATTCATGCAAAACTCTTCTAACACCTTCAGATGTGCAATACTGCATTGCAAACAGCATTTTATTCATGCACATGACAAACTTTTAATGTTTGACAGAGTTTCAGTAACATTGCATCAAACCAGGTTTGTCCGGAGCAGAAACGCTGTTTTCAGAGCTTTGAGACTCTAACATAATAATTCATGCAAAATTCTTCTAACACCTTCAGATGTGCATTACTGCATTGCAAACAGCATTTTATTCATGCACTTGACAATTTTTTAATGTTTGACAGAGTTTCAGTAACATTGCATCAAACCAGGTTTGTCCGGAGCAGAAACGCTATTTTCAGAGCTTTGAGAGTCTAACATAATAATTCATGCAAAACTCTTCTAACACCTTCAGATGTGCATTACTGCACTGCAAACAGCATTTTATTCATGCACATGACAAACTTTTAATGTTTGACAGAGTTTCAGTAACATTGCATCAAACCAGGTCTGTCCGGAGCAGAAACGCTGTTTTCAGAGCTTTGAGACTCTAACATAATAATTCATGCAAAACTCTTCTAACACCTTCAGATGTGCATTACTGCATTGCAAACAGCATTTTATTCATGCACATGACAAACTTTTAATGTTTGACAGAGTTTCAGTAACATTGCATCAAACCAGGTTTGTCCTGAGCAGAAACGCTGTTTTCAGAGCTTTGAGACTCTAACATAATAATTCATGCAAAACTCTTCTAACACCTTCAGATGTGCATTACTGCATTGCAAACAGCATTTTATTCATGCACATGACAAACTTTTAATGTTTGACAGAGTTTCAGTAACATTGCATCAAACCAGGTTTGTCCGGAGCAGAAACGCTGTTTTCAGAGCTTTGAAACTCTAACATAATAATTCATGCAAAACTCTTCTAACACATTCAGATGTGCATTACTGCATTACAAATAGCATTTTATTCATGCACTTGACAAACTTTTAATGTTTGACAGAGTTTCAGTAACATTGCATCAAACCAGGTTTGTCCGGAGCAGAAACGCTGTTTTCAGAGCTTTGAAACTCTAACATAATAATTCATGCAAAACTCTTCTAACACCTTCAGATGTGCAATACTGCATTGCAAACAGCATTTTATTCATGCACATGACAAACTTTTAATGTTTGACAGAGTTTCAGTAACATTGCATCAAACCAGGTTTGTCCGGAGCAGAAACGCTGTTTTCAGAGCTTTGAGACTCTAACATAATAATTCATGCAAAATTCTTCTAACACCTTCAGATGTGCATTACTGCATTGCAAACAGCATTTTATTCATGCACTTGACAATTTTTTAATGTTTGACAGAGTTTCAGTAACATTGCATCAAACCAGGTTTGTCCGGAGCAGAAACGCTGTTTTCAGAGCTTTGAGAGTCTAACATAATAATTCATGCAAAACTCTTCTAACACCTTCAGATGTGCAACACTGCATTGCAAACAGCATTTTATTCATGCACTTGACAATTTTTTAATGTTTGACAGAGTTTCAGTAACATTGCATCAAACCAGGTTTGTCCGGAGCAGAAACGCTGTTTTCAGAGCTTTGAGACTCTAACAAAATAATTCATGCAAAACTCTTCTAACACCTTCAGATGTGCAGTACTGCATTGCAAACAGCATTTTATTCATGCACATGACAAACTTTTAATGTTTGACAGAGTTTCAGTAATATTGCATCAAACCAGGTCTGTCCGGAGCAGAAACACTGTTTTCAGAGCTTTGAGACTCTAACATAATAATTCATGCAAAACTCTTCTAACACCTTCAGATGTGCATTACTGCATTGCAAATAGCATTTTATTCATGCACATGACAAACTTTTAATGTTTGACAGAGTTTCAGTAACATTGCATTAAACCAGGTTTGTCCGGAGCAGAAACGCTGTTTTCAGAGCTTTGAGACTCTAACATAATAATTCATGCAAAACTCTTCTAACACCTTCAGATGTGCAATACTGCATTGCAAACAGCATTTTATTCATGCACATGACAAACTTTTAATGTTTGACAGAGTTTCAGTAACATTGCATCAAACCAGGTTTGTCCGGAGCAGAAACGCTGTTTTCAGAGCTTTGAGACTCTAACATAATAATTCATGCAAAATTCTTCTAACACCTTCAGATGTGCATTACTGCATTACAAACAGCATTTTATTCATGCACTTGACAATTTTTTAATGTTTGACAGAGTTTCAGTAACATTGCATCAAACCAGGTTTGTCCGGAGCAGAAACGCTGTTTTCAGAGCTTTGAGAGTCTAACATAATAATTCATGCAAAACTCTTCTAACACCTTCAGATGTGCATTACTGCATTGCAAACAGCATTTTATTCATGCACATGAAAAACTTTTAATGTTTGACAGAGTTTCAGTAATATTGCATCAAACCAGGTCTGTCCGGAGCAGAAACGCTGTTTTCAGAGCTTTGAGACTCTAACATAATAATTAATGCAAAACTCTTCTAACACCTTCAGTTGTGCATTACTGCATTGCAAACAGCATTTTATTCATGCACATGACACATTTTTAATGTTTGACAGAGTTTCAGTAACATTGCATCAAACCAGGTTTGTCCGGAGCAGAAACGCTGTTTTCAGAGCTTTGAGAGTCTAACATAATAATTCATGCAAAACTCTTCTAACACCTTCAGATGTGCAACACTGCATTGCAAACAGCATTTTATTCATGCACATGACAAACTTTTAATGTTTGACAGAGTTTCAGTAATATTGCATCAAACCAGGTCTGTCCGGAGCAGAAACGCTGTTTTCAGAGCTTTGAGACTCTAACATAATAATTCATGCAAAACTCTTCTAACACCTTCAGATGTGCATTACTGCATTGCAAATAGCATTTTATTCATGCACATGACAAACTTTTAATGTTTGACAGAGTTTCAGTAACATTGCATTAAACCAGGTTTGTCCGGAGCAGAAACGCTGTTTTCAGAGCTTTGAGACTCTAACATAATAATTCATGCAAAACTCTTCTAACACCTTCAGATGTGCAATACTGCATTGCAAACAGCATTTTATTCATGCACATGACAAACTTTTAATGTTTGACAGAGTTTCAGTAACATTGCATCAAACCAGGTTTGTCCGTAGCAGAAACGCTGTTTTCAGAGCTTTGAGACTCTAACATAATAATTCATGCAAAACTCTTCTAACACCTTCAAATGTGCATTACTGCATTACAAACAGCATTTTATTCATGCACTTGACAATTTTTTAATGTTTGACAAAGTTTCAGTAACATTGCATCAAACCAGGTTTGTCCGGAGCAGAAACGCTGTTTTCAGAGCTTTGAGACTCTAACATAATAATTCATGCAAAACTCTTCTAACACCTTCAGATGTGCAATACTGCATTGCAAACAGCATTTTATTCATGCACATGACAAACTTTTAATGTTTGACAGAGTTTCAGTAACATTGCATCAAACCAGGTTTGTCCGGAGCAGAAACGCTGTTTTCAGAGCTTTGAGACTCTAACATAATAATTCATGCAAAATTCTTCTAACACCTTCAGATGTGCATTACTGCATTGCAAACAGCATTTTATTCATGCACTTGACAATTTTTTAATGTTTGACAGAGTTTCAGTAACATTGCATCAAACCAGGTTTGTCCGGAGCAGAAACGCTATTTTCAGAGCTTTGAGAGTCTAACATAATAATTCATGCAAAACTCTTCTAACACCTTCAGATGTGCATTACTGCACTGCAAACAGCATTTTATTCATGCACATGACAAACTTTTAATGTTTGACAGAGTTTCAGTAACATTGCATCAAACCAGGTCTGTCCGGAGCAGAAACGCTGTTTTCAGAGCTTTGAGACTCTAACATAATAATTCATGCAAAACTCTTCTAACACCTTCAGATGTGCATTACTGCATTGCAAACAGCATTTTATTCATGCACATGACAAACTTTTAATGTTTGACAGAGTTTCAGTAACATTGCATCAAACCAGGTTTGTCCGGAGCAGAAACGCTGTTTTCAGAGCTTTGAAACTCTAACATAATAATTCATGCAAAACTCTTCTAACACATTCAGATGTGCATTACTGCATTACAAATAGCATTTTATTCATGCACTTGACAAACTTTTAATGTTTGACAGAGTTTCAGTAACATTGCATCAAACCAGGTTTGTCCGGAGCAGAAACGCTGTTTTCAGAGCTTTGAAACTCTAACATAATAATTCATGCAAAACTCTTCTAACACCTTCAGATGTGCAATACTGCATTGCAAACAGCATTTTATTCATGCACATGACAAACTTTTAATGTTTGACAGAGTTTCAGTAACATTGCATCAAACCAGGTTTGTCCGGAGCAGAAACGCTGTTTTCAGAGCTTTGAGACTCTAACATAATAATTCATGCAAAATTCTTCTAACACCTTCAGATGTGCATTACTGCATTGCAAACAGCATTTTATTCATGCACTTGACAATTTTTTAATGTTTGACAGAGTTTCAGTAACATTGCATCAAACCAGGTTTGTCCGGAGCAGAAACGCTGTTTTCAGAGCTTTGAGAGTCTAACATAATAATTCATGCAAAACTCTTCTAACACCTTCAGATGTGCAACACTGCATTGCAAACAGCATTTTATTCATGCACTTGACAATTTTTTAATGTTTGACAGAGTTTCAGTAACATTGCATCAAACCAGGTTTGTCCGGAGCAGAAACGCTGTTTTCAGAGCTTTGAGACTCTAACAAAATAATTCATGCAAAACTCTTCTAACACCTTCAGATGTGCAGTACTGCATTGCAAACAGCATTTTATTCATGCACATGACAAACTTTTAATGTTTGACAGAGTTTCAGTAATATTGCATCAAACCAGGTCTGTCCGGAGCAGAAACGCTGTTTTCAGAGCTTTGAGACTCTAACATAATAATTCATGCAAAACTCTTCTAACACCTTCAGATGTGCATTACTGCATTGCAAATAGCATTTTATTCATGCACATGACAAACTTTTAATGTTTGACAGAGTTTCAGTAACATTGCATTAAACCAGGTTTGTCCGGAGCAGAAACGCTGTTTTCAGAGCTTTGAGACTCTAACATAATAATTCATGCAAAACTCTTCTAACACCTTCAGATGTGCAATACTGCATTGCAAACAGCATTTTATTCATGCACATGACAAACTTTTAATGTTTGACAGAGTTTCAGTAACATTGCATCAAACCAGGTTTGTCCGGAGCAGAAACGCTGTTTTCAGAGCTTTGAGACTCTAACATAATAATTCATGCAAAATTCTTCTAACACCTTCAGATGTGCATTACTGCATTACAAACAGCATTTTATTCATGCACTTGACAATTTTTTAATGTTTGACAGAGTTTCAGTAACATTGCATCAAACCAGGTTTGTCCGGAGCAGAAACGCTGTTTTCAGAGCTTTGAGAGTCTAACATAATAATTCATGCAAAACTCTTCTAACACCTTCAGATGTGCATTACTGCATTGCAAACAGCATTTTATTCATGCACATGAAAAACTTTTAATGTTTGACAGAGTTTCAGTAATATTGCATCAAACCAGGTCTGTCCGGAGCAGAAACGCTGTTTTCAGAGCTTTGAGACTCTAACATAATAATTAATGCAAAACTCTTCTAACACCTTCAGTTGTGCATTACTGCATTGCAAACAGCATTTTATTCATGCACATGACACATTTTTAATGTTTGACAGAGTTTCAGTAACATTGCATCAAACCAGGTTTGTCCGGAGCAGAAACGCTGTTTTCAGAGCTTTGAGACTCTAACATAATAATTCATGCAAAACTCTTCTAACACCTTCAGATGTGCATTACTGCATTACAAACAGCATTTTATTCATGCACTTGACAATTTTTTAATGTTTGACAAAGTTTCAGTAACATTGCATCAAACCAGGTTTGTCCGGAGCAGAAACGCTGTTTTCAGAGCTTTGAGACTCTAACATAATAATTCATGCAAAACTCTTCTAACACCTTCAGATGTGCAGTACTGCATTGCAAACAGCATTTTATTCATGCACATGACACATTTTTAATGTTTGACAGAGTTTCAGTAACATTGCATCAAACCAGGTTTGTCCGTAGCAGAAACGCTGTTTTCAGAGCTTTGAGACTCTAACATAATAATTCATGCAAAACTCTTCTAACACCTTCAGATGTGCATTACTGCATTACAAACAGCATTTTATTCATGCACTTGACAATTTTTTAATGTTTGACAAAGTTTCAGTAACATTGCATCAAACCAGGTTTGTCCGGAGCAGAAACGCTGTTTTCAGAGCTTTGAGACTCTAACATAATAATTCATGCAAAACTCTTCTAACACCTTCAGATGTGCAATACTGCATTGCAAACAGCATTTTATTCATGCACATGACAAACTTTTAATGTTTGACAGAGTTTCAGTAACATTGCATCAAACCAGGTTTGTCCGGAGCAGAAACGCTGTTTTCAGAGCTTTGAGACTCTAACATAATAATTCATGCAAAATTCTTCTAACACCTTCAGATGTGCATTACTGCATTGCAAACAGCATTTTATTCATGCACTTGACAATTTTTTAATGTTTGACAGAGTTTCAGTAACATTGCATCAAACCAGGTTTGTCCGGAGCAGAAACGCTATTTTCAGAGCTTTGAGAGTCTAACATAATAATTCATGCAAAACTCTTCTAACACCTTCAGATGTGCATTACTGCATTGCAAACAGCATTTTATTCATGCACATGACAAACTTTTAATGTTTGACAGAGTTTCAGTAACATTGCATCAAACCAGGTCTGTCCGGAGCAGAAACGCTGTTTTCAGAGCTTTGAGACTCTAACATAATAATTCATGCAAAACTCTTCTAACACCTTCAGATGTGCATTACTGCATTGCAAACAGCATTTTATTCATGCACATGACAAACTTTTAATGTTTGACAGAGTTTCAGTAACATTGCATCAAACCAGGTTTGTCCTGAGCAGAAACGCTGTTTTCAGAGCTTTGAGACTCTAACATAATAATTCATGCAAAACTCTTCTAACACCTTCAGATGTGCATTACTGCATTGCAAACAGCATTTTATTCATGCACATGACAAACTTTTAATGTTTGACAGAGTTTCAGTAACATTGCATCAAACCAGGTTTGTCCGGAGCAGAAACGCTGTTTTCAGAGCTTTGAAACTCTAACATAATAATTCATGCAAAACTCTTCTAACACATTCAGATGTGCATTACTGCATTACAAATAGCATTTTATTCATGCACTTGACAAACTTTTAATGTTTGACAGAGTTTCAGTAACATTGCATCAAACCAGGTTTGTCCGGAGCAGAAACGCTGTTTTCAGAGCTTTGAAACTCTAACATAATAATTCATGCAAAACTCTTCTAACACCTTCAGATGTGCAATACTGCATTGCAAACAGCATTTTATTCATGCACATGACAAACTTTTAATGTTTGACAGAGTTTCAGTAACATTGCATCAAACCAGGTTTGTCCGGAGCAGAAACGCTGTTTTCAGAGCTTTGAGACTCTAACATAATAATTCATGCAAAA
This sequence comes from Garra rufa, assembly GCF_049309525.1. Lineage (NCBI taxonomy): Eukaryota > Metazoa > Chordata > Actinopteri > Cypriniformes > Cyprinidae > Garra > Garra rufa. The sequence continues at coordinate 5,882,534 of NW_027394278.1, read as the reverse complement.
TTCTTCTAACACCTTCAGATGTGCATTACTGCATTGCAAACAGCATTTTATTCATGCACTTGACAATTTTTTAATGTTTGACAGAGTTTCAGTAACATTGCATCAAACCAGGTTTGTCCGGAGCAGAAACGCTGTTTTCAGAGCTTTGAGAGTCTAACATAATAATTCATGCAAAACTCTTCTAACACCTTCAGATGTGCAACACTGCATTGCAAACAGCATTTTATTCATGCACATGACAAACTTTTAATGTTTGACAGAGTTTCAGTAATATTGCATCAAACCAGGTCTGTCCGGAGCAGAAACGCTGTTTTCAGAGCTTTGAGACTCTAACATAATAATTCATGCAAAACTCTTCTAACACCTTCAGATGTGCATTACTGCATTGCAAACAGCATTTTATTCATGCACATGACAAACTTTTAATGTTTGACAGAGTTTCAGTAACATTGCATCAAACCAGGTTTGTCCGGAGCAGAAACGCTGTTTTCAGAGCTTTGAAACTCTAACATAATAATTCATGCAAAACTCTTCTAACACATTTAGATGTGCATTACTGCATTACAAATAGCATTTTATTCATGCACTTGACAAACTTTTAATGTTTGACAGAGTTTCAGTAACATTGCATCAAACCAGGTTTGTCCGGAGCAGAAACGCTGTTTTCAGAGTTTTGAGACTCTAACATAATAATTCATGCAAAACTCTTCTAACACCTTCAGATGTGCATTACTGCATTGCAAACAGCATTTTATTCATGCACATGACAAACTTTTAATGTTTGACAGAGTTTCAGTAATATTGCATCAAACCAGGTTTGTCCGGAGCAGAAACGCTGTTTTCACAGCTTTGAGACTCTAACATAATAATTCATGCAAAACTCTTCTAACACCTTCAGATGTGCATTACTGCATTGAAAACAGCATTTTATTCATGCACATGACAAACTTTTAATGTTTGACAGAGTTTCAGTAACATTGCATCAAACCAGGTTTGTCCGGAGCAGAAACGCTGTTTTCAGAGCTTTGAAACTCTAACATAATAATTCATGCAAAACTCTTCTAACACATTCAGATGTGCATTACTGCATTACAAATAGCATTTTATTCATGCACTTGACAAACTTTTAATGTTTGACAGAGTTTCAGTAACATTGCATCAAACCAGGTTTGTCCGGAGCAGAAACGCTGTTTTCAGAGCTTTGAGACTCTAACATAATAATTCATGCAAAACTCTTCTAACACCTTCAGATGTGCAGTACTGCATTGCAAACAGCATTTTATTCATGCACATGACAAACTTTTAATGTTTGACAGAGTTTCAGTAATATTGCATCAAACCAGGTCTGTCCGGAGCAGAAACGCTGTTTTCAGAGCTTTGAGACTCTAACATAATAATTCATGCAAAACTCTTCTAACACCTTCAGATGTGCATTACTGCATTGCAAATAGCATTTTATTCATGCACATGACAAACTTTTAATGTTTGACAGAGTTTCAGTAATATTGCATCAAACCAGGTCTGTCCGGAGCAGAAACGCTGTTTTCAGAGCTTTGAGACTCTAACATAATAATTCATGCAAAACTCTTCTAACACCTTCAGATGTGCATTACTGCATTGCAAATAGCATTTTATTCATGCACATGACAAACTTTTAATGTTTGACAGAGTTTCAGTAATATTGCATCAAACCAGGTCTGTCCGGAGCAGAAACGCTGTTTTCAGAGCTTTGAGACTCTAACATAATAATTCATGCAAAACTCTTCTAACACCTTCAGATGTGCAGTACTGCATTGCAAACAGCATTTTATTCATGCACATGACACATTTTTAATGTTTGACAGAGTTTCAGTAACATTGCATCAAACCAGGTTTGTCCGGAGCAGAAACGCTGTTTTCAGAGCTTTGAGCCTCTAACATAATAATTCATGCAAAACTCTTCTAACACCTTCAGATGTGCATTACTGCATTACAAACAGCATTTTATTCATGCACTTGACAATTTTTTAATGTTTGACAAAGTTTCAGTAACATTGCATCAAACCAGGTTTGTGCGGAGCAGAAATGCTGTTTTCAGAGCTTTGAGACTCTAACATAATAATTCATGCAAAACTCTTCTAACACCTTCAGATGTGCAATACTGCATTGCAAACAGCATTTTATTCATGCACATGACAAACTTTTAATGTTTGACAGAGTTTCAGTAACATTGCATCAAACCAGGTTTGTCCGTAGCAGAAACGCTGTTTTCAGAGCTTTGAGACTCTAACATAATAATTCATGCAAAACTCTTCTAACACCTTCAGATGTGCATTACTGCATTACAAACAGCATTTTATTCATGCACTTGACAATTTTTTAATGTTTGACAAAGTTTCAGTAACATTGCATCAAACCAGGTTTGTCCGGAGCAGAAACGCTGTTTTCAGAGCTTTGAGACTCTAACATAATAATTCATGCAAAACTCTTCTAACACCTTCAGATGTGCAATACTGCATTGCAAACAGCATTTTATTCATGCACATGACAAACTTTTAATGTTTGACAGAGTTTCAGTAACATTGCATCAAACCAGGTTTGTCCGGAGCAGAAACGCTGTTTTCAGAGCTTTGAGACTCTAACATAATAATTCATGCAAAATTCTTCTAACACCTTCAGATGTGCATTACTGCATTGCAAACAGCATTTTATTCATGCACTTGACAATTTTTTAATGTTTGACAGAGTTTCAGTAACATTGCATCAAACCAGGTTTGTCCGGAGCAGAAACGCTGTTTTCAGAGCTTTGAGAGTCTAACATAATAATTCATGCAAAACTCTTCTAACACCTTCAGATGTGCAACACTGCATTGCAAACAGCATTTTATTCATGCACATGACAAACTTTTAATGTTTGACAGAGTTTCAGTAATATTGCATCAAACCAGGTCTGTCCGGAGCAGAAACGCTGTTTTCAGAGCTTTGAGACTCTAACATAATAATTCATGCAAAACTCTTCTAACACCTTCAGATGTGCATTACTGCATTGCAAACAGCATTTTATTCATGCACATGACAAACTTTTAATGTTTGACAGAGTTTCAGTAACATTGCATCAAACCAGGTTTGTCCGGAGCAGAAACGCTGTTTTCAGAGCTTTGAAACTCTAACATAATAATTCATGCAAAACTCTTCTAACACATTCAGATGTGCATTACTGCATTACAAATAGCATTTTATTCATGCACTTGACAAACTTTTAATGTTTGACAGAGTTTCAGTAACATTGCATCAAACCAGGTTTGTCCGGAGCAGAAACGCTGTTTTCAGAGTTTTGAGACTCTAACATAATAATTCATGCAAAACTCTTCTAACACCTTCAGATGTGCATTACTGCATTGCAAACAGCATTTTATTCATGCACATGACAAACTTTTAATGTTTGACAGAGTTTCAGTAATATTGCATCAAACCAGGTTTGTCCGGCGCAGAAACGCTGTTTTCACAGCTTTGAGACTCTAACATAATAATTCATGCAAAACTCTTCTAACACCTTCAGATGTGCATTACTGCATTGAAAACAGCATTTTATTCATGCACATGACACATTTTTAATGTTTGACAGAGTTTCAGTAACATTGCATCAAACCAGGTTTGTCCGTAGCAGAAACGCTGTTTTCAGAGCTTTGAGACTCTAACATAATAATTCATGCAAAACTCTTCTAACACCTTCAGATGTGCATTACTGCATTACAAACAGCATTTTATTCATGCACTTGACAATTTTTTAATGTTTGACAAAGTTTCAGTAACATTGCATCAAACCAGGTTTGTCCGGAGCAGAAACGCTGTTTTCAGAGCTTTGAGACTCTAACATAATAATTCATGCAAAACTCTTCTAACACCTTCAGATGTGCAATACTGCATTGCAAACAGCATTTTATTCATGCACATGACAAACTTTTAATGTTTGACAGAGTTTCAGTAACATTGCATCAAACCAGGTTTGACCGTAGCAGAAACGCTGTTTTCAGAGCTTTGAGACTCTAACATAATAATTCATGCAAAACTCTTCTAACACCTTCAGATGTGCATTACTGCATTACAAACAGCATTTTATTCATGCACTTGACAATTTTTTAATGTTTGACAAAGTTTCAGTAACATTGCATCAAACCAGGTTTGTCCGGAGCAGAAACGCTGTTTTCAGAGCTTTGAGAGTCTAACATAATAATTCATGCAAAACTCTTCTAACACCTTCAGATGTGCAACACTGCATTGCAAACAGCATTTTATTCATGCACATGACAAACTTTTAATGTTTGACAGAGTTTCAGTAATATTGCATCAAACCAGGTCTGTCCGGAGCAGAAACGCTGTTTTCAGAGCTTTGAGACTCTAACATAATAATTCATGCAAAACTCTTCTAACACCTTCAGATGTGCATTACTGCATTGCAAACAGCATTTTATTCATGCACATGACAAACTTTTAATGTTTGACAGAGTTTCAGTAACATTGCATCAAACCAGGTTTGTCCGGAGCAGAAACGCTGTTTTCAGAGCTTTGAAACTCTAACATAATAATTCATGCAAAACTCTTCTAACACATTCAGATGTGCATTACTGCATTACAAATAGCATTTTATTCATGCACTTGACAAACTTTTAATGTTTGACAGAGTTTCAGTAACATTGCATCAAACCAGGTTTGTCCGGAGCAGAAACGCTGTTTTCAGAGTTTTGAGACTCTAACATAATAATTCATGCAAAACTCTTCTAACACCTTCAGATGTGCATTACTGCATTGCAAACAGCATTTTATTCATGCACATGACAAACTTTTAATGTTTGACAGAGTTTCAGTAATATTGCATCAAACCAGGTTTGTCCGGCGCAGAAACGCTGTTTTCACAGCTTTGAGACTCTAACATAATAATTCATGCAAAACTCTTCTAACACCTTCAGATGTGCATTACTGCATTGAAAACAGCATTTTATTCATGCACATGACAAACTTTTAATGTTTGACAGAGTTTCAGTAACATTGCATCAAACCAGGTTTGTCCGGAGCAGAAACGCTGTTTTCAGAGCTTTGAAACTCTAACATAATAATTCATGCAAAACTCTTCTAACACATTCAGATGTGCATTACTGCATTACAAATAGCATTTTATTCATGCACTTGACAAACTTTTAATGTTTGACAGAGTTTCAGTAACATTGCATCAAACCAGGTTTGTCCGGAGCAGAAACGCTGTTTTCAGAGCTTTGAGACTCTAACATAATAATTCATGCAAAACTCTTCTAACACTTTCAGATGTGCATTACTGCATTGCAAACAGCATTTTATTCATGCACATGACACATTTTTAATGTTTGACAGAGTTTCAGTAACATTGCATCAAACCAGGTTTGTCCGGAGCAGAAACGCTGTTTTCAGAGCTTTGAGACTCTAACATAATAATTCATGCAAAACTCTTCTAACACCTTCAGATGTGCATTACTGCATTACAAACAGCATTTTATTCATGCACTTGACAATTTTTTAATGTTTGACAAAGTTTCAGTAACATTGCATCAAACCAGGTTTGTCCGGAGCAGAAACGCTGTTTTCAGAGCTTTGAGACTCTAACATAATAATTCATGCAAAACTCTTCTAACACCTTCAGATGTGCAGTACTGCATTGCAAACAGCATTTTATTCATGCACATGACACATTTTTAATGTTTGACAGAGTTTCAGTAACATTGCATCAAACCAGGTTTGTCCGTAGCAGAAACGCTGTTTTCAGAGCTTTGAGACTCTAACATAATAATTCATGCAAAACTCTTCTAACACCTTCAGATGTGCATTACTGCATTACAAACAGCATTTTATTCATGCACTTGACAATTTTTTTAATGTTTGACAAAGTTTCAGTAACATTGCATCAAACCAGGTTTGTCCGGAGCAGAAACGCTGTTTTCAGAGCTTTGAGACTCTAACATAATAATTCATGCAAAACTCTTCTAACACCTTCAGATGTGCAATACTGCATTGCAAACAGCATTTTATTCATTCACATGACAAACTTTTAATGTTTGACAGAGTTTCAGTAACATTGCATCAAACCAGGTTTGTCCGGAGCAGAAACGCTGTTTTCAGAGCTTTGAGACTCTAACATAATAATTCATGCAAAACTCTCCTAACACCTTCAGATGTGCATTACTGCATTGCAAACAGCATTTTATTCATGCACTTGACAATTTTTTAATGTTTGACAGAGTTTCAGTAACATTGCATCAAACCAGGTTTGTCCGGAGCAGAAACGCTGTTTTCAGAGCTTTGAGACTCTAACATAATAATTCATGCAAAACTCTTCTAACACCTTCAGATGTGCAATACTGCATTGCAAACAGCATTTTATTCATGCACATGACAAACTTTTAATGTTTGACAGAGTTTCAGTAACATTGCATCAAACCAGGTTTGTCCGGAGCAGAAACGCTGTTTTCAGAGCTTTGAGACTCTAACATAATAATTCATGCAAAATTCTTCTAACACCTTCAGATGTGCATTACTGCATTGCAAACAGCATTTTATTCATGCACTTGACAATTTTTTAATGTTTGACAGAGTTTCAGTAACATTGCATCAAACCAGGTTTGTCCGGAGCAGAAACGCTGTTTTCAGAGCTTTGAGAGTCTAACATAATAATTCATGCAAAACTCTTCTAACACCTTCAGATGTGCAACACTGCATTGCAAACAGCATTTTATTCATGCACATGACAAACTTTTAATGTTTGACAGAGTTTCAGTAATATTGCATCAAACCAGGTCTGTCCGGAGCAGAAACGCTGTTTTCAGAGCTTTGAGACTCTAACATAATAATTCATGCAAAACTCTTCTAACACCTTCAGATGTGCATTACTGCATTGCAAACAGCATTTTATTCATGCACATGACAAACTTTTAATGTTTGACAGAGTTTCAGTAACATTGCATCAAACCAGGTTTGTCCGGAGCAGAAACGCTGTTTTCAGAGCTTTGAAACTCTAACATAATAATTCATGCAAAACTCTTCTAACACATTCAGATGTGCATTACTGCATTACAAATAGCATTTTATTCATGCACTTGACAAACTTTTAATGTTTGACAGAGTTTCAGTAACATTGCATCAAACCAGGTTTGTCCGGAGCAGAAACGCTGTTTTCAGAGTTTTGAGACTCTAACATAATAATTCATGCAAAACTCTTCTAACACCTTCAGATGTGCATTACTGCATTGCAAACAGCATTTTATTCATGCACATGACAAACTTTTAATGTTTGACAGAGTTTCAGTAATATTGCATCAAACCAGGTTTGTCCGGCGCAGAAACGCTGTTTTCACAGCTTTGAGACTCTAACATAATAATTCATGCAAAACTCTTCTAACACCTTCAGATGTGCATTACTGCATTGAAAACAGCATTTTATTCATGCACATGACACATTTTTAATGTTTGACAGAGTTTCAGTAACATTGCATCAAACCAGGTTTGTCCGGAGCAGAAACGCTGTTTTCAGAGCTTTGAGACTCTAACATAATAATTCATGCAAAACTCTTCTAACACCTTCAGATGTGCAATACTGCATTGCAAACAGCATTTTATTCATGCACATGACAAACTTTTAATGTTTGACAGAGTTTCAGTAACATTGCATCAAACCAGGTTTGTCCGGAGCAGAAACGCTGTTTTCAGAGCTTTGAGACTCTAACATAATAATTCATGCAAAATTCTTCTAACACCTTCAGATGTGCATTACTGCATTGCAAACAGCATTTTATTCATGCACTTGACAATTTTTTAATGTTTGACAGAGTTTCAGTAACATTGCATCAAACCAGGTTTGTCCGGAGCAGAAACGCTGTTTTCAGAGCTTTGAGAGTCTAACATAATAATTCATGCAAAACTCTTCTAACACCTTCAGATGTGCAACACTGCATTGCAAACAGCATTTTATTCATGCACATGACAAACTTTTAATGTTTGACAGAGTTTCAGTAATATTGCATCAAACCAGGTCTGTCCGGAGCAGAAACGCTGTTTTCAGAGCTTTGAGACTCTAACATAATAATTCATGCAAAACTCTTCTAACACCTTCAGATGTGCATTACTGCATTGCAAACAGCATTTTATTCATGCACATGACAAACTTTTAATGTTTGACAGAGTTTCAGTAACATTGCATCAAACCAGGTTTGTCCGGAGCAGAAACGCTGTTTTCAGAGCTTTGAAACTCTAACATAATAATTCATGCAAAACTCTTCTAACACATTCAGATGTGCATTACTGCATTACAAATAGCATTTTATTCATGCACTTGACAAACTTTTAATGTTTGACAGAGTTTCAGTAACATTGCATCAAACCAGGTTTGTCCGGAGCAGAAACGCTGTTTTCAGAGTTTTGAGACTCTAACATAATAATTCATGCAAAACTCTTCTAACACCTTCAGATGTGCATTACTGCATTACAAACAGCATTTTATTCATGCACTTGACAATTTTTTAATGTTTGACAAAGTTTCAGTAACATTGCATCAAACCAGGTTTGTCCGGAGCAGAAACGCTGTTTTCAGAGCTTTGAGACTCTAACATAATAATTCATGCAAAACTCTTCTAACACCTTCAGATGTGCAATACTGCATTGCAAACAGCATTTTATTCATGCACATGACAAACTTTTAATGTTTGACAGAGTTTCAGTAACATTGCATCAAACCAGGTTTGTCCGTAGCAGAAACGCTGTTTTCAGAGCTTTGAGACTCTAACATAATAATTCATGCAAAACTCTTCTAACACCTTCAGATGTGCATTACTGCATTACAAACAGCATTTTATTCATGCACTTGACAATTTTTTAATGTTTGACAAAGTTTCAGTAACATTGCATCAAACCAGGTTTGTCCGGAGCAGAAACGCTGTTTTCAGAGCTTTGAGACTCTAACATAATAATTCATGCAAAACTCTTCTAACACCTTCAGATGTGCAATACTGCATTGCAAACAGCATTTTATTCATGCACATGACAAACTTTTAATGTTTGACAGAGTTTCAGTAACATTGCATCAAACCAGGTTTGTCCGGAGCAGAAACGCTGTTTTCAGAGCTTTGAGACTCTAACATAATAATTCATGCAAAATTCTTCTAACACCTTCAGATGTGCATTACTGCATTGCAAACAGCATTTTATTCATGCACTTGACAATTTTTTAATGTTTGACAGAGTTTCAGTAACATTGCATCAAACCAGGTTTGTCCGGAGCAGAAACGCTGTTTTCAGAGCTTTGAGAGTCTAACATAATAATTCATGCAAAACTCTTCTAACACCTTCAGATGTGCAACACTGCATTGCAAACAGCATTTTATTCATGCACATGACAAACTTTTAATGTTTGACAGAGTTTCAGTAATATTGCATCAAACCAGGTCTGTCCGGAGCAGAAACGCTGTTTTCAGAGCTTTGAGACTCTAACATAATAATTCATGCAAAACTCTTCTAACACCTTCAGATGTGCATTACTGCATTGCAAACAGCATTTTATTCATGCACATGACAAACTTTTAATGTTTGACAGAGTTTCAGTAACATTGCATCAAACCAGGTTTGTCCGGAGCAGAAACGCTGTTTTCAGAGCTTTGAAACTCTAACATAATAATTCATGCAAAACTCTTCTAACACATTCAGATGTGCATTACTGCATTACAAATAGCATTTTATTCATGCACTTGACAAACTTTTAATGTTTGACAGAGTTTCAGTAACATTGCATCAAACCAGGTTTGTCCGGAGCAGAAACGCTGTTTTCAGAGTTTTGAGACTCTAACATAATAATTCATGCAAAACTCTTCTAACACCTTCAGATGTGCATTACTGCATTGCAAACAGCATTTTATTCATGCACATGACAAACTTTTAATGTTTGACAGAGTTTCAGTAATATTGCATCAAACCAGGTTTGTCCGGCGCAGAAACGCTGTTTTCACAGCTTTGAGACTCTAACATAATAATTCATGCAAAACTCTTCTAACACCTTCAGATGTGCATTACTGCATTGAAAACAGCATTTTATTCATGCACATGACACATTTTTAATGTTTGACAGAGTTTCAGTAACATTGCATCAAACCAGGTTTGTCCGTAGCAGAAACGCTGTTTTCAGAGCTTTGAGACTCTAACATAATAATTCATGCAAAACTCTTCTAACACCTTCAGATGTGCATTACTGCATTACAAACAGCATTTTATTCATGCACTTGACAATTTTTTAATGTTTGACAAAGTTTCAGTAACATTGCATCAAACCAGGTTTGTCCGGAGCAGAAACGCTGTTTTCAGAGCTTTGAGACTCTAACATAATAATTCATGCAAAACTCTTCTAACACCTTCAGATGTGCAATACTGCATTGCAAACAGCATTTTATTCATGCACATGACAAACTTTTAATGTTTGACAGAGTTTCAGTAACATTGCATCAAACCAGGTTTGACCGTAGCAGAAACGCTGTTTTCAGAGCTTTGAGACTCTAACATAATAATTCATGCAAAACTCTTCTAACACCTTCAGATGTGCATTACTGCATTACAAACAGCATTTTATTCATGCACTTGACAATTTTTTAATGTTTGACAAAGTTTCAGTAACATTGCATCAAACCAGGTTTGTCCGGAGCAGAAACGCTGTTTTCAGAGCTTTGAGACTCTAACATAATAATTCATGCAAAACTCTTCTAACACCTTCAGATGTGCAATACTGCATTGCAAACAGCATTTTATTCATGCACATGACAAACTTTTAATGTTTGACAGAGTTTCAGTAACATTGCATCAAACCAGGTTTGTCCGGAGCAGAAACGCTGTTTTCAGAGCTTTGAGACTCTAACATAATAATTCATGCAAAATTCTTCTAACACCTTCAGATGTGCATTACTGCATTGCAAACAGCATTTTATTCATGCACTTGACATTTTTTTAATGTTTGACAGAGTTTCAGTAACATTGCATCAAACCAGGTTTGTCCGGAGCAGAAACGCTGTTTTCAGAGCTTTGAGAGTCTAACATAATAATTCATGCAAAACTCTTCTAACACCTTCAGATGTGCAACACTGCATTGCAAACAGCATTTTATTCATGCACATGACAAACTTTTAATGTTTGACAGAGTTTCAGTAATATTGCATCAAACCAGGTCTGTCCGGAGCAGAAACGCTGTTTTCAGAGCTTTGAGACTCTAACATAATAATTCATGCAAAACTCTTCTAACACCTTCAGATGTGCATTACTGCATTGCAAACAGCATTTTATTCATGCACATGACAAACTTTTAATGTTTGACAGAGTTTCAGTAACATTGCATCAAACCAGGTTTGTCCGGAGCAGAAACGCTGTTTTCAGAGCTTTGAAACTCTAACATAATAATTCATGCAAAACTCTTCTAACACATTCAGATGTGCATTACTGCATTACAAATAGCATTTTATTCATGCACTTGACAAACTTTTAATGTTTGACAGAGTTTCAGTAACATTGCATCAAACCAGGTTTGTCCGGAGCAGAAACGCTGTTTTCAGAGTTTTGAGACTCTAACATAATAATTCATGCAAAACTCTTCTAACACCTTCAGATGTGCATTACTGCATTGCAAACAGCATTTTATTCATGCACATGACAAACTTTTAATGTTTGACAGAGTTTCAGTAATATTGCATCAAACCAGGTTTGTCCGGCGCAGAAACGCTGTTTTCACAGCTTTGAGACTCTAACATAATAATTCATGCAAAACTCTTCTAACACCTTCAGATGTGCATTACTGCATTGAAAACAGCATTTTATTCATGCACATGACAAACTTTTAATGTTTGACAGAGTTTCAGTAACATTGCATCAAACCAGGTTTGTCCGGAGCAGAAACGCTGTTTTCAGAGCTTTGAAACTCTAACATAATAATTCATGCAAAACTCTTCTAACACATTCAGATGTGCATTACTGCATTACAAATAGCATTTTATTCATGCACTTGACAAACTTTTAATGTTTGACAGAGTTTCAGTAACATTGCATCAAACCAGGTTTGTCCGGAGCAGAAACGCTGTTTTCAGAGTTTTGAGACTCTAACATAATAATTCATGCAAAACTCTTCTAACACCTTCAGATGTGCATTACTGCATTGCAAACAGCATTTTATTCATGCACATGACAAACTTTTAATGTTTGACAGAGTTTCAGTAATATTGCATCAAACCAGGTTTGTCCGGCGCAGAAACGCTGTTTTCACAGCTTTGAGACTCTAACATAATAATTCATGCAAAACTCTTCTAACACCTTCAGATGTGCATTACTGCATTGAAAACAGCATTTTATTCATGCACATGACACATTTTTAATGTTTGACAGAGTTTCAGTAACATTGCATCAAACCAGGTTTGTCCGTAGCAGAAACGCTGTTTTCAGAGCTTTGAGACTCTAACATAATAATTCATGCAAAACTCTTCTAACACCTTCAGATGTGCATTACTGCATTACAAACAGCATTTTATTCATGCACTTGACAATTTTTTAATGTTTGACAAAGTTTCAGTAACATTGCATCAAACCAGGTTTGTCCGGAGCAGAAACGCTGTTTTCAGAGCTTTGAGACTCTAACATAATAATTCATGCAAAACTCTTCTAACACCTTCAGATGTGCAATACTGCATTGCAAACAGCATTTTATTCATGCACATGACAAACTTTTAATGTTTGACAGAGTTTCAGTAACATTGCATCAAACCAGGTTTGACCGTAGCAGAAACGCTGTTTTCAGAGCTTTGAGACTCTAACATAATAATTCATGCAAAACTCTTCTAACACCTTCAGATGTGCATTACTGCATTACAAACAGCATTTTATTCATGCACTTGACAATTTTTTAATGTTTGACAAAGTTTCAGTAACATTGCATCAAACCAGGTTTGTCCGGAGCAGAAACGCTGTTTTCAGAGCTTTGAGACTCTAACATAATAATTCATGCAAAACTCTTCTAACACCTTCAGATGTGCAATACTGCATTGCAAACAGCATTTTATTCATGCACATGACAAACTTTTAATGTTTGACAGAGTTTCAGTAACATTGCATCAAACCAGGTTTGTCCGGAGCAGAAACGCTGTTTTCAGAGCTTTGAGACTCTAACATAATAATTCATGCAAAATTCTTCTAACACCTTCAGATGTGCATTACTGCATTGCAAACAGCATTTTATTCATGCACTTGACATTTTTTTAATGTTTGACAGAGTTTCAGTAACATTGCATCAAACCAGGTTTGTCCGGAGCAGAAACGCTGTTTTCAGAGCTTTGAGAGTCTAACATAATAATTCATGCAAAACTCTTCTAACACCTTCAGATGTGCAACACTGCATTGCAAACAGCATTTTATTCATGCACATGACAAACTTTTAATGTTTGACAGAGTTTCAGTAATATTGCATCAAACCAGGTCTGTCCGGAGCAGAAACGCTGTTTTCAGAGCTTTGAGACTCTAACATAATAATTCATGCAAAACTCTTCTAACACCTTCAGATGTGCATTACTGCATTGCAAACAGCATTTTATTCATGCACATGACAAACTTTTAATGTTTGACAGAGTTTCAGTAACATTGCATCAAACCAGGTTTGTCCGGAGCAGAAACGCTGTTTTCAGAGCTTTGAAACTCTAACATAATAATTCATGCAAAACTCTTCTAACACATTCAGATGTGCATTACTGCATTACAAATAGCATTTTATTCATGCACTTGACAAACTTTTAATGTTTGACAGAGTTTCAGTAACATTGCATCAAACCAGGTTTGTCCGGAGCAGAAACGCTGTTTTCAGAGTTTTGAGACTCTAACATAATAATTCATGCAAAACTCTTCTAACACCTTCAGATGTGCATTACTGCATTGCAAACAGCATTTTATTCATGCACATGACAAACTTTTAATGTTTGACAGAGTTTCAGTAATATTGCATCAAACCAGGTTTGTCCGGCGCAGAAACGCTGTTTTCACAGCTTTGAGACTCTAACATAATAATTCATGCAAAACTCTTCTAACACCTTCAGATGTGCATTACTGCATTGAAAACAGCATTTTATTCATGCACATGACAAACTTTTAATGTTTGACAGAGTTTCAGTAACATTGCATCAAACCAGGTTTGTCCGGAGCAGAAACGCTGTTTTCAGAGCTTTGAAACTCTAACATAATAATTCATGCAAAACTCTTCTAACACATTCAGATGTGCATTACTGCATTACAAATAGCATTTTATTCATGCACTTGACAAACTTTTAATGTTTGACAGAGTTTCAGTAACATTGCATCAAACCAGGTTTGTCCGGAGCAGAAACGCTGTTTTCAGAGCTTTGAGACTCTAACATAATAATTCATGCAAAACTCTTCTAACACTTTCAGATGTGCATTACTGCATTGCAAACAGCATTTTATTCATGCACATGACACATTTTTAATGTTTGACAGAGTTTCAGTAACATTGCATCAAACCAGGTTTGTCCGGAGCAGAAACGCTGTTTTCAGAGCTTTGAGACTCTAACATAATAATTCATGCAAAACTCTTCTAACACCTTCAGATGTGCATTACTGCATTACAAACAGCATTTTATTCATGCACTTGACAATTTTTTAATGTTTGACAAAGTTTCAGTAACATTGCATCAAACCAGGTTTGTCCGGAGCAGAAACGCTGTTTTCAGAGCTTTGAGACTCTAACATAATAATTCATGCAAAACTCTTCTAACACCTTCAGATGTGCAGTACTGCATTGCAAACAGCATTTTATTCATGCACATGACACATTTTTAATGTTTGACAGAGTTTCAGTAACATTGCATCAAACCAGGTTTGTCCGTAGCAGAAACGCTGTTTTCAGAGCTTTGAGACTCTAACATAATAATTCATGCAAAACTCTTCTAACACCTTCAGATGTGCATTACTGCATTACAAACAGCATTTTATTCATGCACTTGACAATTTTTTAATGTTTGACAAAGTTTCAGTAACATTGCATCAAACCAGGTTTGTCCGGAGCAGAAACGCTGTTTTCAGAGCTTTGAGACTCTAACATAATAATTCATGCAAAACTCTTCTAACACCTTCAGATGTGCAATACTGCATTGCAAACAGCATTTTATTCATTCACATGACAAACTTTTAATGTTTGACAGAGTTTCAGTAACATTGCATCAAACCAGGTTTGTCCGGAGCAGAAACGCTGTTTTCAGAGCTTTGAGACTCTAACATAATAATTCATGCAAAACTCTCCTAACACCTTCAGATGTGCATTACTGCATTGCAAACAGCATTTTATTCATGCACTTGACAATTTTTTAATGTTTGACAGAGTTTCAGTAACATTGCATCAAACCAGGTTTGTCCGGAGCAGAAACGCTGTTTTCAGAGCTTTGAGACTCTAACATAATAATTCATGCAAAACTCTCCTAACACCTTCAGATGTGCATTACTGCATTGCAAACAGCATTTTATTCATGCACATGACACATTTTTAATGTTTGACAGAGTTTCAGTAACATTGCATCAAACCAGGTTTGTCCGTAGCAGAAACGCTGTTTTCAGAGCTTTGAGACTCTAACATAATAATTCATGCAAAACTCTTCTAACACCTTCAGATGTGCATTACTGCATTACAAACAGCATTTTATTCATGCACTTGACAATTTTTTAATGTTTGACAAAGTTTCAGTAACATTGCATCAAACCAGGTTTGTCCGGAGCAGAAACGCTGTTTTCAGAGCTTTGAGACTCTAACATAATAATTCATGCAAAACTCTTCTAACACCTTCAGATGTGCAATACTGCATTGCAAACAGCATTTTATTCATGCACATGACAAACTTTTAATGTTTGACAGAGTTTCAGTAACATTGCATCAAACCAGGTTTGTCCGGAGCAGAAACGCTGTTTTCAGAGCTTTGAGACTCTAACATAATAATTCATGCAAAATTCTTCTAACACCTTCAGATGTGCATTACTGCATTGCAAACAGCATTTTATTCATGCACTTGACAATTTTTTAATGTTTGACAGAGTTTCAGTAACATTGCATCAAACCAGGTTTGTCCGGAGCAGAAACGCTGTTTTCAGAGCTTTGAGAGTCTAACATAATAATTCATGCAAAACTCTTCTAACACCTTCAGATGTGCAACACTGCATTGCAAACAGCATTTTATTCATGCACATGACAAACTTTTAATGTTTGACAGAGTTTCAGTAATATTGCATCAAACCAGGTCTGTCCGGAGCAGAAACGCTGTTTTCAGAGCTTTGAGACTCTAACATAATAATTCATGCAAAACTCTTCTAACACCTTCAGATGTGCATTACTGCATTGCAAACAGCATTTTATTCATGCACATGACAAACTTTTAATGTTTGACAGAGTTTCAGTAACATTGCATCAAACCAGGTTTGTCCGGAGCAGAAACGCTGTTTTCAGAGCTTTGAAACTCTAACATAATAATTCATGCAAAACTCTTCTAACACATTCAGATGTGCATTACTGCATTACAAATAGCATTTTATTCATGCACTTGACAAACTTTTAATGTTTGACAGAGTTTCAGTAACATTGCATCAAACCAGGTTTGTCCGGAGCAGAAACGCTGTTTTCAGAGTTTTGAGACTCTAACATAATAATTCATGCAAAACTCTTCTAACACCTTCAGATGTGCATTACTGCATTGCAAACAGCATTTTATTCATGCACATGACAAACTTTTAATGTTTGACAGAGTTTCAGTAATATTGCATCAAACCAGGTTTGTCCGGCGCAGAAACGCTGTTTTCACAGCTTTGAGACTCTAACATAATAATTCATGCAAAACTCTTCTAACACCTTCAGATGTGCATTACTGCATTGAAAACAGCATTTTATTCATGCACATGACACATTTTTAATGTTTGACAGAGTTTCAGTAACATTGCATCAAACCAGGTTTGTCCATAGCAGAAACGCTGTTTTCAGAGCTTTGAGACTCTAACATAATAATTCATGCAAAACTCTTCTAACACCTTCAGATGTGCATTACTGCATTACAAACAGCATTTTATTCATGCACTTGACAATTTTTTAATGTTTGACAAAGTTTCAGTAACATTGCATCAAACCAGGTTTGTCCGGAGCAGAAACGCTGTTTTCAGAGCTTTGAGACTCTAACATAATAATTCATGCAAAACTCTTCTAACACCTTCAGATGTGCAATACTGCATTGCAAACAGCATTTTATTCATGCACATGACAAACTTTTAATGTTTGACAGAGTTTCAGTAACATTGCATCAAACCAGGTTTGACCGTAGCAGAAACGCTGTTTTCAGAGCTTTGAGACTCTAACATAATAATTCATGCAAAACTCTTCTAACACCTTCAGATGTGCATTACTGCATTACAAACAGCATTTTATTCATGCACTTGACAATTTTTTAATGTTTGACAAAGTTTCAGTAACATTGCATCAAACCAGGTTTGTCCGGAGCAGAAACGCTGTTTTCAGAGCTTTGAGACTCTAACATAATAATTCATGCAAAACTCTTCTAACACCTTCAGATGTGCAATACTGCATTGCAAACAGCATTTTATTCATGCACATGACAAACTTTTAATGTTTGACAGAGTTTCAGTAACATTGCATCAAACCAGGTTTGTCCGGAGCAGAAACGCTGTTTTCAGAGCTTTGAGACTCTAACATAATAATTCATGCAAAATTCTTCTAACACCTTCAGATGTGCATTACTGCATTGCAAACAGCATTTTATTCATGCACTTGACAATTTTTTAATGTTTGACAGAGTTTCAGTAACATTGCATCAAACCAGGTTTGTCCGGAGCAGAAACGCTGTTTTCAGAGCTTTGAGAGTCTAACATAATAATTCATGCAAAACTCTTCTAACACCTTCAGATGTGCAACACTGCATTGCAAACAGCATTTTATTCATGCACATGACAAACTTTTAATGTTTGACAGAGTTTCAGTAATATTGCATCAAACCAGGTCTGTCCGGAGCAGAAACGCTGTTTTCAGAGCTTTGAGACTCTAACATAATAATTCATGCAAAACTCTTCTAACACCTTCAGATGTGCATTACTGCATTGCAAACAGCATTTTATTCATGCACATGACAAACTTTTAATGTTTGACAGAGTTTCAGTAACATTGCATCAAACCAGGTTTGTCCGGAGCAGAAACGCTGTTTTCAGAGCTTTGAAACTCTAACATAATAATTCATGCAAAACTCTTCTAACACATTCAGATGTGCATTACTGCATTACAAATAGCATTTTATTCATGCACTTGACAAACTTTTAATGTTTGACAGAGTTTCAGTAACATTGCATCAAACCAGGTTTGTCCGGAGCAGAAACGCTGTTTTCAGAGTTTTGAGACTCTAACATAATAATTCATGCAAAACTCTTCTAACACCTTCAGATGTGCATTACTGCATTGAAAACAGCATTTTATTCATGCACATGACAAACTTTTAATGTTTGACAGAGTTTCAGTAACATTGCATCAAACCAGGTTTGTCCGGAGCAGAAACGCTGTTTTCAGAGCTTTGAAACTCTAACATAATAATTCATGCAAAACTCTTCTAACACATTCAGATGTGCATTACTGCATTACAAATAGCATTTTATTCATGCACTTGACAAACTTTTAATGTTTGACAGAGTTTCAGTAACATTGCATCAAACCAGGTTTGTCCGGAGCAGAAACGCTGTTTTCAGAGCTTTGAGACTCTAACATAATAATTCATGCAAAACTCTTCTAACACTTTCAGATGTGCATTACTGCATTGCAAACAGCATTTTATTCATGCACATGACACATTTTTAATGTTTGACAGAGTTTCAGTAACATTGCATCAAACCAGGTTTGTCCGGAGCAGAAACGCTGTTTTCAGAGCTTTGAGACTCTAACATAATAATTCATGCAAAACTCTTCTAACACCTTCAGATGTGCATTACTGCATTACAAACAGCATTTTATTCATGCACTTGACAATTTTTTAATGTTTGACAAAGTTTCAGTAACATTGCATCAAACCAGGTTTGTCCGGAGCAGAAACGCTGTTTTCAGAGCTTTGAGACTCTAACATAATAATTCATGCAAAACTCTTCTAACACCTTCAGATGTGCAGTACTGCATTGCAAACAGCATTTTATTCATGCACATGACACATTTTTAATGTTTGACAGAGTTTCAGTAACATTGCATCAAACCAGGTTTGTCCGTAGCAGAAACGCTGTTTTCAGAGCTTTGAGACTCTAACATAATAATTCATGCAAAACTCTTCTAACACCTTCAGATGTGCATTACTGCATTGCAAACAGCATTTTATTCATGCACATGACAAACTTTTAATGTTTGACAGAGTTTCAGTAACATTGCATCAAACCAGGTCTGTCCGGAGCAGAAACGCTGTTTTCAGAGCTTTGAGACTCTAACATAATAATTCATGCAAAACTCTTCTAACACCTTCAGATGTGCATTACTGCATTGCAAACAGCATTTTATTCATGCACATGACAAACTTTTAATGTTTGACAGAGTTTCAGTAACATTGCATCAAACCAGGTTTGTCCTGAGCAGAAACGCTGTTTTCAGAGCTTTGAGACTCTAACATAATAATTCATGCAAAACTCTTCTAACACCTTCAGATGTGCATTACTGCATTGCAAACAGCATTTTATTCATGCACATGACAAACTTTTAATGTTTGACAGAGTTTCAGTAACATTGCATCAAACCAGGTTTGTCCGGAGCAGAAACGCTGTTTTCAGAGCTTTGAAACTCTAACATAATAATTCATGCAAAACTCTTCTAACACATTCAGATGTGCATTACTGCATTACAAATAGCATTTTATTCATGCACTTGACAAACTTTTAATGTTTGACAGAGTTTCAGTAACATTGCATCAAACCAGGTTTGTCCGGAGCAGAAACGCTGTTTTCAGAGCTTTGAGACTCTAACATAATAATTCATGCAAAACTCTTCTAACACCTTCAGATGTGCAGTACTGCATTGCAAACAGCATTTTATTCATGCACATGACACATTTTTAATGTTTGACAGAGTTTCAGTAACATTGCATCAAACCAGGTTTGTCCGTAGCAGAAACGCTGTTTTCAGAGCTTTGAGACTCTAACATAATAATTCATGCAAAACTCTTCTAACACCTTCAGATGTGCATTACTGCATTACAAACAGCATTTTATTCATGCACTTGACAATTTTTTAATGTTTGACAAAGTTTCAGTAACATTGCATCAAACCAGGTTTGTCCGGAGCAGAAACGCTGTTTTCAGAGCTTTGAGACTCTAACATAATAATTCATGCAAAACTCTTCTAACACCTTCAGATGTGCAATACTGCATTGCAAACAGCATTTTATTCATGCACATGACAAACTTTTAATGTTTGACAGAGTTTCAGTAACATTGCATCAAACCAGGTTTGTCCGGAGCAGAAACGCTGTTTTCAGAGCTTTGAGACTCTAACATAATAATTCATGCAAAACTCTTCTAACACCTTCAGATGTGCATTACTGCATTGCAAACAGCATTTTATTCATGCACATGACAAACTTTTAATGTTTGACAGAGTTTCAGTAATATTGCATCAAACCAGGTCTGTCCGGAGCAGAAACGCTGTTTTCAGAGCTTTGAGACTCTAACATAATAATTCATGCAAAACTCTTCTAACACCTTCAGATGTGCATTACTGCATTGCAAACAGCATTTTATTCATGCACATGACAAACTTTTAATGTTTGACAGAGTTTCAGTAACATTGCATCAAACCAGGTTTGTCCTGAGCAGAAACACTGTTTTCAGAGCTTTGAGACTCTAACAGAATAATTCATGCAAAACTCTTCTAACACCTTCAGATGTGCATTACTGCATTGCAAACAGCATTTTATTCATGCACATGACAAACTTTTAATGTTTGACAGAGTTTCAGTAACATTGCATCAAACCAGGTTTGTCCGGAGCAGAAACGCTGTTTTCAGAGCTTTGAAACTCTAACATAATAATTCATGCAAAACTCTTCTAACACATTCAGATGTGCATTACTGCATTACAAATAGCATTTTATTCATGCACTTGACAAACTTTTAATGTTTGACAGAGTTTCAGTAACATTGCATCAAACCAGGTTTGTCCGGAGCAGAAACGCTGTTTTCAGAGTTTTGAGACTCTAACATAATAATTCATGCAAAACTCTTCTAACACCTTCAGATGTGCATTACTGCATTGCAAACAGCATTTTATTCATGCACATGACAAACTTTTAATGTTTGACAGAGTTTCAGTAATATTGCATCAAACCAGGTTTGTCCGGCGCAGAAACGCTGTTTTCACAGCTTTGAGACTCTAACATAATAATTCATGCAAAACTCTTCTAACACCTTCAGATGTGCATTACTGCATTGAAAACAGCATTTTATTCATGCACATGACAAACTTTTAATGTTTGACAGAGTTTCAGTAACATTGCATCAAACCAGGTTTGTCCGGAGCAGAAACGCTGTTTTCAGAGCTTTGAAACTCTAACATAATAATTCATGCAAAACTCTTCTAACACATTCAGATGTGCATTACTGCATTACAAATAGCATTTTATTCATGCACTTGACAAACTTTTAATGTTTGACAGAGTTTCAGTAACATTGCATCAAACCAGGTTTGTCCGGAGCAGAAACGCTGTTTTCAGAGCTTTGAGACTCTAACATAATAATTCATGCAAAACTCTTCTAACACTTTCAGATGTGCATTACTGCATTGCAAACAGCATTTTATTCATGCACATGACACATTTTTAATGTTTGACAGAGTTTCAGTAACATTGCATCAAACCAGGTTTGTCCGGAGCAGAAACGCTGTTTTCAGAGCTTTGAGACTCTAACATAATAATTCATGCAAAACTCTTCTAACACCTTCAGATGTGCATTACTGCATTACAAACAGCATTTTATTCATGCACTTGACAATTTTTTAATGTTTGACAAAGTTTCAGTAACATTGCATCAAACCAGGTTTGTCCGGAGCAGAAACGCTGTTTTCAGAGCTTTGAGACTCTAACATAATAATTCATGCAAAACTCTTCTAACACCTTCAGATGTGCAGTACTGCATTGCAAACAGCATTTTATTCATGCACATGACACATTTTTAATGTTTGACAGAGTTTCAGTAACATTGCATCAAACCAGGTTTGTCCGTAGCAGAAACGCTGTTTTCAGAGCTTTGAGACTCTAACATAATAATTCATGCAAAACTCTTCTAACACCTTCAGATGTGCATTACTGCATTACAAACAGCATTTTATTCATGCACTTGACAATTTTTTAATGTTTGACAAAGTTTCAGTAACATTGCATCAAACCAGGTTTGTCCGGAGCAGAAACGCTGTTTTCAGAGCTTTGAGACTCTAACATAATAATTCATGCAAAACTCTTCTAACACCTTCAGATGTGCAATACTGCATTGCAAACAGCATTTTATTCATTCACATGACAAACTTTTAATGTTTGACAGAGTTTCAGTAACATTGCATCAAACCAGGTTTGTCCGGAGCAGAAACGCTGTTTTCAGAGCTTTGAGACTCTAACATAATAATTCATGCAAAACTCTCCTAACACCTTCAGATGTGCATTACTGCATTGCAAACAGCATTTTATTCATGCACTTGACAATTTTTTAATGTTTGACAGAGTTTCAGTAACATTGCATCAAACCAGGTTTGTCCGGAGCAGAAACGCTATTTTCAGAGCTTTGAGAGTCTAACATAATAATTCATGCAAAACTCTTCTAACACCTTCAGATGTGCATTACTGCATTGCAAACAGCATTTTATTCATGCACATGACAAACTTTTAATGTTTGACAGAGTTTCAGTAACATTGCATCAAACCAGGTCTGTCCGGAGCAGAAACGCTGTTTTCAGAGCTTTGAGACTCTAACATAAAAATTCATGCAAAACTCTTCTAACACCTTCAGATGTGCATTACTGCGTTACAAACAGCATTTTATTCATGCACATGACAAACTTTTAATGTTTGACAGAGTTTCAGTAACATTGCATCAAACCAGGTTTGTCCTGAGCAGAAACGCTGTTTTCAGAGCTTTGAGACTCTAACATAATAATTCATGCAAAACTCTTCTAACACCTTCAGATGTGCATTACTGCATTGCAAACAGCATTTTATTCATGCACATGACAAACTTTTAATGTTTGACAGAGTTTCAGTAACATTGCATCAAACCAGGTTTGTCCGGAGCAGAAACGCTGTTTTCAGAGCTTTGAAACTCTAACATAATAATTCATGCAAAACTCTTCTAACACATTCAGATGTGCATTACTGCATTACAAATAGCATTTTATTCATGCACTTGACAAACTTTTAATGTTTGACAGAGTTTCAGTAACATTGCATCAAACCAGGTTTGTCCGGAGCAGAAACGCTGTTTTCAGAGCTTTGAAACTCTAACATAATAATTCATGCAAAACTCTTCTAACACATTCAGATGTGCATTACTGCATTACAAATAGCATTTTATTCATGCACTTGACAAACTTTTAATGTTTGACAGAGTTTCAGTAACATTGCATCAAACCAGGTTTGTCCGGAGCAGAAACGCTGTTTAAAGAGCTTTGAGACTCTAACATAATAATTCATGCAAAACTCTTCTAACACCTTCAGATGTGCAGTACTGCATTGCAAACAGCATTTTATTCATGCACATGACACATTTTTAATGTTTGACAGAGTTTCAGTAACATTGCATCAAACCAGGTTTGTCCGTAGCAGAAACGCTGTTTTCAGAGCTTTGAGACTCTAACATAATAATTCATGCAAAACTCTTCTAACACCTTCAGATGTGCATTACTGCATTACAAACAGCATTTTATTCATGCACTTGACAATTTTTTAATGTTTGACAAAGTTTCAGTAACATTGCATCAAACCAGGTTTGTCCGGAGCAGAAACGCTGTTTTCAGAGCTTTGAGACTCTAACATAATAATTCATGCAAAACTCTTCTAACACCTTCAGATGTGCAATACTGCATTGCAAACAGCATTTTATTCATGCACATGACAAACTTTTAATGTTTGACAGAGTTTCAGTAACATTGCATCAAGCCAGGTTTGTCCGGAGCAGAAACGCTGTTTTCAGAGCTTTGAGACTCTAACATAATAATTCATGCAAAACTCTTCTAACACCTTCCGATGTGCATTACTGCATTGCAAACAGCATTTTATTCATGCACATGACAAACTTTTAATGTTTGACAGAGTTTCAGTAACATTGCATCAAACCAGGTTTGTCCTGAGCAGAAACGCTGTTTTCAGAGCTTTGAGACTCTAACATAATAATT
Organism: Garra rufa; assembly: GCF_049309525.1. Classification (NCBI taxonomy): domain Eukaryota; kingdom Metazoa; phylum Chordata; class Actinopteri; order Cypriniformes; family Cyprinidae; genus Garra; species Garra rufa. The sequence goes on along the minus strand of NW_027394278.1, from coordinate 5,858,078 downwards.
CATGCAAAACTCTTCTAACACCTTCAGTTGTGCATTACTGCATTGCAAACAGCATTTTATTCATGCACATGACAAACTTTTAATGTTTGACAGAGTTTCAGTAATATTGCATCAAACCAGGTCTGTCCGGAGCAGAAACGCTGTTTTCAGAGCTTTGAGACTCTAACATAATAATTCATGCAAAACTCTTCTAACACCTTCAGATGTGCATTACTGCATTGCAAACAGCATTTTATTCATGCACATGACAAACTTTTAATGTTTGACAGAGTTTCAGTAACATTGCATCAAACCAGGTTTGTCCTGAGCAGAAACGCTGTTTTCAGAGCTTTGAGACTCTAACATAATAATTCATGCAAAACTCTTCTAACACCTTCAGATGTGCATTACTGCATTGCAAACAGCATTTTATTCATGCACATGACAAACTTTTAATGTTTGACAGAGTTTCAGTAACATTGCATCAAACCAGGTTTGTCCGGAGCAGAAACGCTGTTTTCAGAGCTTTGAAACTCTAACATAATAATTCATGCAAAACTCTTCTAACACATTCAGTTGTGCATTACTGCATTACAAATAGCATTTTATTCATGCACTTGACAAACTTTTAATGTTTGACAGAGTTTCAGTAACATTGCATCAAACCAGGTTTGTCCGGAGCAGAAACGCTGTTTTCAGAGTTTTGAGACTCTAACATAATAATTCATGCAAAACTCTTCTAACACCTTCAGATGTGCATTACTGCATTGCAAACAGCATTTTATTCATGCACATGACAAACTTTTAATGTTTGACAGAGTTTCAGTAATATTGCATCAAACCAGGTTTGTCCGGAGCAGAAACGCTGTTTTCACAGCTTTGAGACTCTAACATAATAATTCATGCAAAACTCTTCTAACACCTTCAGATGTGCATTACTGCATTGAAAACAGCATTTTATTCATGCACATGACAAACTTTTAATGTTTGACAGAGTTTCAGTAACATTGCATCAAACCAGGTTTGTCCGGAGCAGAAACGCTGTTTTCAGAGCTTTGAAACTCTTACATAATAATTCATGCAAAACTCTTCTAACACATTCAGATGTGCATTACTGCATTACAAATAGCATTTTATTCATGCACTTGACAAACTTTTAATGTTTGACAGAGTTTCAGTAACATTGCATCAAACCAGGTTTGTCCGGAGCAGAAACGCTGTTTTCAGAGCTTTGAGACTCTAACATAATAATTCATGCAAAACTCTTCTAACACCTTCAGATGTGCAGTACTGCATTGCAAACAGCATTTTATTCATGCACATGACACATTTTTAATGTTTGACAGAGTTTCAGTAACATTGCATCAAACCAGGTTTGTCCGGAGCAGAAACGCTGTTTTCAGAGCTTTGAGACTCTAACATAATAATTCATGCAAAACTCTTCTAACACCTTCAGATGTGCATTACTGCATTACAAACAGCATTTTATTCATGCACTTGACAATTTTTTAATGTTTGACAAAGTTTCAGTAACATTGCATCAAACCAGGTTTGTCCGGAGCAGAAACGCTGTTTTCAGAGCTTTGAGACTCTAACATAATAATTCATGCAAAACTCTTCTAACACCTTCAGATGTGCAATACTGCATTGCAAACAGCATTTTATTCATGCACATGACAAACTTTTAATGTTTGACAGAGTTTCAGTAACATTGCATCAAACCAGGTTTGTCCGGAGCAGAAACGCTGTTTTCAGAGCTTTGAGACTCTAACATAATAATTCATGCAAAATTCTTCTAACACCTTCAGATGTGCATTACTGCATTGCAAACAGCATTTTATTCATGCACTTGACAATTTTTTAATGTTTGACAGAGTTTCAGTAACATTGCATCAATCCAGGTTTGTCCGGAGCAGAAACGCTGTTTTCAGAGCTTTGAGAGTCTAACATAATATTTCATGCAAAACTCTTCTAACACCTTCAGATGTGCATTACTGCATTGCAAACAGCATTTTATTCATGCACATGACAAACTTTTAATGTTTGACAGAGTTTCAGTAATATTGCATCAAACCAGGTCTGTCCGGAGCAGAAACGCTATTTTCAGAGCTTTGAAACTCTAACATAATAATTCATGCAAAACTCTTCTAACACATTCAGATGTGCATTACTGCATTACAAATAGCATGTTATTCATGCACTTGACAAACTTTTAATGTTTGACAGAGTTTCAGTAACATTGCATCAAACCAGGTTTGTCCGGAGCAGAAACGCTGTTTTCAGAGCTTTGAGACTCTAACATAATAATATACAGAACTCTTCTAACACCTTCAGATGTGCAGTACTGCATTGCAAACAGCATTTTATTCATGCACATGACAAACTTTTAATGTTTGACAGAGTTTCAGTAATATTGCATCAAACCAGGTCTGTCCGGAGCAGAAACGCTGTTTTCAGAGCTTTGAGACTCTAACATAATAATTCATGCAAAACTCTTCTAACACCTTCAGATGTGCATTACTGCATTGCAAATAGCATTTTATTCATGCACATGACAAACTTTTAATGTTTGACAGAGTTTCAGTAACATTGCATCAAACCAGGTTTGTCCGGAGCAGAAACGCTGTTTTCAGAGCTTTGAAACTCTAACATAATAATTCATGCAAAACTCTTCTAACACATTCAGATGTGCATTACTGCATTACAAATAGCATTTTATTCATGCACTTGACAAACTTTTAATGTTTGACAGAGTTTCAGTAACATTGCATCAAACCAGGTTTGTCCGGAGCAGAAACGCTGTTTTCAGAGCTTTGAGACTCTAACAAAATAATTCATGCAAAACTCTTCTAACACCTTCAGATGTGCAGTACTGCATTGCAAACAGCATTTTATTCATGCACATGACAAACTTTTAATGTTTGACAGAGTTTCAGTAACATTGCATCAAACCAGGTTTGTCCGGAGCAGAAACGCTGTTTTCAGAGCTTTGAAACTCTAACATAATAATTCATGCAAAACTCTTCTAACACATTGTAAGGAATTAATTAGCTCAAATTTATAATGATTCAAATAAGGAATCGAATCGAAAGATTCGAAACTTGATTAAATTGATTCAGAATTAATAGATTACACTTCTTAACCATTCGTCCAGCAAAGTGGTCAATTCAGCATAATGTATTAACTCAAAAGGTTTATATTATGTTCCTGGCCAAGATCACAAATAAACCAAAATATTACGTTAGGGAATTTTAAAGCTGAGGTAGCTTGATCTAAACACAGATAGAACTTTTGTGAACATAAAGTCAAGACACTTCTTTTAATGAAACAATGATTTATTGAACTACTCTAAGACACAACGCTAATCTACTAAACACAAATAAACACACGCACATTCACACTCACACTCATACAGTTCCGGGGATGAGAAATTACTGAGTTGAAGAGAACCCCAAATGTTCTATCATCTTAACTAGTTCTTAGATCGCAACCTTAGAAAATCACAAAAGCAGAGACTTAGCTTTTAACTACTTAGGGAGTATTTTTCACCAGTTTCAGCGAAGTAAACAGAGATCTTGTTACTTGCGTTTGTGCCGGGAACGGGGGTTCCGGGGGCTCGTCTGAGCGAAAGTTCTGGTTGGTTGCTGGTCGATGACGCAGTTTGGGAAATCCCTCGACGTGGAGGAGTAGTTTTCTGGGGCCGATCTTTCGGTTGCCTGGTTACGCAGGTTGATGCGCTGGAAGTTCTTTTGAGTCGGCGTTGCGAGACTTGGAAAAGTTCGGCCGTCACGAAGCTTCAGTTCTGTAGAGTTTTGATGGCGCCGTCGCGTGCTTGGTCGAGTGGTCGAGCGCAGATGGAAAAGCACTCAAACCACAAGAGGCGAAAGGCGAGAGGCGAGAGCTGAGAGCTCTGAGTTCGCTGAGTTCTTGCTGAGTTCGCCTAAGTTCTGTTAGGAACATGAAGTTTTAAACGGGCCGCTAGGGCACGTCCCACGATGCTGGGATCCAATGGCATTGCTGAAGGGTCGGGTCACGCCACCCCCTTTCCGTCCTGTAATTCCTTCTGGTACGTAACTTATTAGGATATGGATTTCTCTGCAATTTTTTTTGTTATTAACTTCAATAAACTATTTCGATGCCTAAAGTATACACTATCATTTTCTCATTCATTTTGCTGTGCATCATTCATTCAGACAATTTATTACATATCAAATAAAGCTATATTGCTTGCATGCTAATACATTTGATAACTTCCTTTCCTAAAGGCATATAATGCATAGATTAAACTCCAATGATCACATAAAACACATAATATAAAAGAAAACATGAAAACATATGATACTGTTGAAAAGCTGATTGTTTCTTAAAGATTGTCTCTGCAGTGTACTCAATTGAGACGCTGCGTTGGATTCGGAATGTCAGACGAGAGTGGGACAGGAAGTCCGAAAAACCATGTGAGTCACGCTGGACGCATCATGTGCCATGCCAGCTTAATTTCAGAAGACTGGAGGTTTGTTTCTTAGGTGCTCTGAGACAGAGAGCATTTTCTTCTCTCTGGATGCGTAAGTCGCAGATCTCGACAAAAGCGGTCCATACAATGAGCGTCTGGTGATTATCATGTGATGGTCATGTCTCAGCATTTTGACTGAGAAAGAGGGTCCTTTTGTTTCTTTGGAATATGGCCATTTCTGTTTTGTACGTTGTTCTGCAAGTTACAATCTTCTTGTACTCCTTTCGTGAATTAATGTTAACGGGGCAGGCCGGGTCAAGACTAGTGAAGACTTGTAGACTAGCTGGCGTCTACCAGATGGTCATGTGCTGGTTGTGATTAATTTTATGGCTGGCTTGATTCTCTGCAGTTTGTGTGGTGCTCTGTTGATCGAGATCCTACAACATTCAGATGTGCATTACTGCATTACAAATAGCATTTTATTCATGCACTTGACAAACTTTTAATGTTTGACAGAGTTTCAGTAACATTGCATCAAACCAGGTTTGTCCGGAGCAGAAACGCTGTTTTCAGAGTTTTGAGACTCTAACATAATAATTCATGCAAAACTCTTCTAACACCTTCAGATGTGCATTACTGCATTGCAAACAGCATTTTATTCATGCACATGACAAACTTTTAATGTTTGACAGAGTTTCAGTAATATTGCATCAAACCAGGTTTGTCCGGAGCAGAAACGCTGTTTTCACAGCTTTGAGACTCTAACATAATAATTCATGCAAAACTCTTCTAACACCTTCAGATGTGCATTACTGCATTGAAAACAGCATTTTATTCATGCACATGACAAACTTTTAATGTTTGACAGAGTTTCAGTAACATTGCATCAAACCAGGTTTGTCCGGAGCAGAAACGCTGTTTTCAGAGCTTTGAAACTCTAACATAATAATTCATGCAAAACTCTTCTAACACATTCAGATGTGCATTACTGCATTACAAATAGCATTTTATTCATGCACTTGACAAACTTTTAATGTTTGACAGAGTTTCAGTAACATTGCATCAAACCAGGTTTGTCCGGAGCAGAAACGCTGTTTTCAGAGCTTTGAGACTCTAACATAATAATTCATGCAAAACTCTTCTAACACCTTCAGATGTGCAGTACTGCATTGCAAACAGCATTTTATTCATGCACATGACAAACTTTTAATGTTTGACAGAGTTTCAGTAATATTGCATCAAACCAGGTCTGTCCGGAGCAGAAACGCTGTTTTCAGAGCTTTGAGACTCTAACATAATAATTCATGCAAAACTCTTCTAACACCTTCAGATGTGCATTACTGCATTGCAAATAGCATTTTATTCATGCACATGACAAACTTTTAATGTTTGACAGAGTTTCAGTAATATTGCATCAAACCAGGTCTGTCCGGAGCAGAAACGCTGTTTTCAGAGCTTTGAGACTCTAACATAATAATTCATGCAAAACTCTTCTAACACTTTCAGATGTGCATTACTGCATTGCAAACAGCATTTTATTCATGCACATGACACATTTTTAATGTTTGACAGAGTTTCAGTAACATTGCATCAAACCAGGTTTGTCCGGAGCAGAAACGCTGTTTTCAGAGCTTTGAGACTCTAACATAATAATTCATGCAAAACTCTTCTAACACCTTCAGATGTGCATTACTGCATTACAAACAGCATTTTATTCATGCACTTGACAATTTTTTAATGTTTGACAAAGTTTCAGTAACATTGCATCAAACCAGGTTTGTCCGGAGCAGAAACGCTGTTTTCAGAGCTTTGAGACTCTAACATAATAATTCATGCAAAACTCTTCTAACACCTTCAGATGTGCAATACTGCATTGCAAACAGCATTTTATTCATGCACATGACAAACTTTTAATGTTTGACAGAGTTTCAGTAACATTGCATCAAACCAGGTTTGTCCGGAGCAGAAACGCTGTTTTCAGAGCTTTGAGACTCTAACATAATAATTCATGCAAAATTCTTCTAACACCTTCAGATGTGCATTACTGCATTGCAAACAGCATTTTATTCATGCACTTGACAATTTTTTAATGTTTGACAGAGTTTCAGTAACATTGCATCAATCCAGGTTTGTCCGGAGCAGAAACGCTGTTTTCAGAGCTTTGAGAGTCTAACATAATAATTCATGCAAAACTCTTCTAACACCTTCAGATGTGCATTGCTGCATTGCAAACAGCATTTTATTCATGCACATGACAAACTTTTAATGTTTGACAGAGTTTCAGTAATATTGCATCAAACCAGGTCTGTCCGGAGCAGAAACGCTGTTTTCAGAGCTTTGAGAGTCTAACATAATAATTCATGCAAAACTCTTCTAACACCTTCAGATGTGCATTACTGCATTGCAAACAGCATTTTATTCATGCACATGACAAACTTTTAATGTTTGACAGAGTTTCAGTAATATTGCATCAAACCAGGTCTGTCCGGAGCAGAAACGCTGTTTTCAGAGCTTTGAGACTCTAACATAATAATTCATGCAAAACTCTTCTAACACCTTCAGATGTGCATTACTGCATTGCAAACAGCATTTTATTCATGCACATGACAAACTTTTAATGTTTGACAGAGTTTCAGTAACATTGCATCAAACCAGGTTTGTCCTGAGCAGAAACACTGTTTTCAGAGCTTTGAGACTCTAACAGAATAATTCATGCAAAACTCTTCTAACACCTTCAGATGTGCATTACTGCATTGCAAACAGCATTTTATTCATGCACATGACAAACTTTTAATGTTTGACAGAGTTTCAGTAACATTGCATCAAACCAGGTCTGTCCGGAGCAGAAACGCTGTTTTCAGAGCTTTGAAACTCTAACATAATAATTCATGCAAAACTCTTCTAACACATTCAGATGTGCATTACTGCATTACAAATAGCATTTTATTCATGCACTTGACAAACTTTTAATGTTTGACAGAGTTTCAGTAACATTGCATCAAACCAGGTTTGTCCGGAGCAGAAACGCTGTTTTCAGAGTTTTGAGACTCTAACATAATAATTCATGCAAAACTCTTCTAACACCTTCAGATGTGCATTACTGCATTGCAAACAGCATTTTATTCATGCACATGACAAACTTTTAATGTTTGACAGAGTTTCAGTAATATTGCATCAAACCAGGTTTGTCCGGAGCAGAAACGCTGTTTTCACAGCTTTGAGACTCTAACATAATAATTCATGCAAAACTCTTCTAACACCTTCAGATGTGCATTACTGCATTGAAAACAGCATTTTATTCATGCACATGACAAACTTTTAATGTTTGACAGAGTTTCAGTAACATTGCATCAAACCAGGTTTGTCCGGAGCAGAAACGCTGTTTTCAGAGCTTTGAAACTCTAACATAATAATTCATGCAAAACTCTTCTAACACATTCAGATGTGCATTACTGCATTACAAATAGCATTTTATTCATGCACTTGACAAACTTTTAATGTTTGACAGAGTTTCAGTAACATTGCATCAAACCAGGTTTGTCCGGAGCAGAAACGCTGTTTTCAGAGCTTTGAGACTCTAACATAATAATTCATGCAAAATTCTTCTAACACCTTCAGATGTGCAGTACTGCATTACAAACAGCATTTTATTCATGCACATGACAAACTTTTAATGTTTGACAGAGTTTCAGTAATATTGCATCAAACCAGGTCTGTCCGGAGCAGAAACGCTGTTTTCAGAGCTTTGAGACTCTAACATAATAATTCATGCAAAACTCTTCTAACACCTTCAGATGTGCATTACTGCATTGCAAATAGCATTTTATTCATGCACATGACAAACTTTTAATGTTTGACAGAGTTTCAGTAACATTGCATCAAACCAGGTTTGTCCGGAGCAGAAACGCTGTTTTCAGAGCTTTGAAACTCTAACATAATAATTCATGCAAAACTCTTCTAACACATTCAGATGTGCATTACTGCATTACAAATAGCATTTTATTCATGCACTTGACAAACTTTTAATGTTTGACAGAGTTTCAGTAACATTGCATCAAACCAGGTTTGTCCGGAGCAGAAACGCTGTTTTCAGAGCTTTGAGACTCTAACAAAATAATTCATGCAAAACTCTTCTAACACCTTCAGATGTGCAGTACTGCATTGCAAACAGCATTTTATTCATGCACATGACAAACTTTTAATGTTTGACAGAGTTTCAGTAATATTGCATCAAACCAGGTCTGTCCGGAGCAGAAACGCTGTTTTCAGAGCTTTGAGACTCTAACATAATAATTCATGCAAAACTCTTCTAACACTTTCAGATGTGCATTACTGCATTGCAAACAGCATTTTATTCATGCACATGACACATTTTTAATGTTTGACAGAGTTTCAGTAACATTGCATCAAACCAGGTTTGTCCGGAGCAGAAACGCTGTTTTCAGAGCTTTGAGACTCTAACATAATAATTCATGCAAAACTCTTCTAACACCTTCAGATGTGCATTACTGCATTACAAACAGCATTTTATTCATGCACTTGACAATTTTTTAATGTTTGACAAAGTTTCAGTAACATTGCATCAAACCAGGTTTGTCCTGAGCAGAAACGCTGTTTTCAGAGCTTTGAGACTCTAACATAATAATTCATGCAAAACTCTTCTAACACCTTCAGATGTGCAATACTGCATTGCAAACAGCATTTTATTCATGCACATGACAAACTTTTAATGTTTGACAGAGTTTCAGTAACATTGCATCAAACCAGGTTTGTCCGGAGCAGAAACGCTGTTTTCAGAGCTTTGAGACTCTAACATAATAATTCATGCAAAATTCTTCTAACACCTTCAGATGTGCATTACTGCATTGCAAACAGCATTTTATTCATGCACTTGACAATTTTTTAATGTTTGACAGAGTTTCAGTAACATTGCATCAAACCAGGTTTGTCCGGAGCAGAAACGCTGTTTTCAGAGCTTTGAGAGTCTAACATAATAATTCATGCAAAACTCTTCTAACACCTTCAGATGTGCATTACTGCATTGCAAACAGCATTTTATTCATGCACATGACAAACTTTTAATGTTTGACAGAGTTTCAGTAATATTGCATCAAACCAGGTCTGTCCGGAGCAGAAACGCTGTTTTCAGAGCTTTGAGACTCTAACATAATAATTCATGCAAAACTCTTCTAACACCTTCAGATGTGCATTACTGCATTGCAAACAGCATTTTATTCATGCACATGACAAACTTTTAATGTTTGACAGAGTTTCAGTAACATTGCATCAAACCAGGTTTGTCCGGAGCAGAAACGCTGTTTTCAGAGTTTTGAGACTCTAACATAATAATTCATGCAAAACTCTTCTAACACCTTCAGATGTGCATTACTGCATTGCAAACAGCATTTTATTCATGCACATGACAAACTTTTAATGTTTGACAGAGTTTCAGTAATATTGCATCAAACCAGGTTTGTCCGGAGCAGAAACGCTGTTTTCACAGCTTTGAGACTCTAACATAATAATTCATGCAAAACTCTTCTAACACCTTCAGATGTGCATTACTGCATTGAAAACAGCATTTTATTCATGCACATGACAAACTTTTAATGTTTGACAGAGTTTCAGTAACATTGCATCAAACCAGGTTTGTCCGGAGCAGAAACGCTGTTTTCAGAGCTTTGAAACTCTAACATAATAATTCATGCAAAACTCTTCTAACACATTCAGATGTGCATTACTGCATTACAAATAGCATTTTATTCATGCACTTGACAAACTTTTAATGTTTGACAGAGTTTCAGTAACATTGCATCAAACCAGGTTTGTCCGGAGCAGAAACGCTGTTTTCAGAGCTTTGAGACTCTAACATAATAATTCTTGCAAAACTCTTCTAACACCTTCAGATGTGCAGTACTGCATTGCAAACAGCATTTTATTCATGCACATGACAAACTTTTAATGTTTGACAGAGTTTCAGTAATATTGCATCAAACCAGGTCTGTCCGGAGCAGAAACGCTGTTTTCAGAGCTTTGAGACTCTAACATAATAATTCATGCAAAACTCTTCTAACACCTTCAGATGTGCATTACTGCATTGCAAATAGCATTTTATTCATGCACATGACAAACTTTTAATGTTTGACAGAGTTTCAGTAATATTGCATCAAACCAGGTCTGTCCGGAGCAGAAACGCTGTTTTCAGAGCTTTGAGACTCTAACATAATAATTCATGCAAAACTCTTCTAACACTTTCAGATGTGCATTACTGCATTGCAAACAGCATTTTATTCATGCACATGACACATTTTTAATGTTTGACAGAGTTTCAGTAACATTGCATCAAACCAGGTTTGTCCGGAGCAGAAACGCTGTTTTCAGAGCTTTGAGACTCTAACATAATAATTCATGCAAAACTCTTCTAACACCTTCAGATGTGCATTACTGCATTACAAACAGCATTTTATTCATGCACTTGACAATTTTTTAATGTTTGACAAAGTTTCAGTAACATTGCATCAAACCAGGTTTGTCCGGAGCAGAAACGCTGTTTTCAGAGCTTTGAGACTCTAACATAATAATTCATGCAAAACTCTTCTAACACCTTCAGATGTGCAATACTGCATTGCAAACAGCATTTTATTCATGCACATGACAAACTTTTAATGTTTGACAGAGTTTCAGTAACATTGCATCAAACCAGGTTTGTCCGGAGCAGAAACGCTGTTTTCAGAGCTTTGAGACTCTAACATAATAATTCATGCAAAATTCTTCTAACACCTTCAGATGTGCATTACTGCATTGCAAACAGCATTTTATTCATGCACTTGACAATTTTTTAATGTTTGACAGAGTTTCAGTAACATTGCATCAATCCAGGTTTGTCCGGAGCAGAAACGCTGTTTTCAGAGCTTTGAGAGTCTAACATAATAATTCATGCAAAACTCTTCTAACACCTTCAGATGTGCATTGCTGCATTGCAAACAGCATTTTATTCATGCACATGACAAACTTTTAATGTTTGACAGAGTTTCAGTAATATTGCATCAAACCAGGTCTGTCCGGAGCAGAAACGCTGTTTTCAGAGCTTTGAGAGTCTAACATAATAATTCATGCAAAACTCTTCTAACACCTTCAGATGTGCATTACTGCATTGCAAACAGCATTTTATTCATGCACATGACAAACTTTTAATGTTTGACAGAGTTTCAGTAATATTGCATCAAACCAGGTCTGTCCGGAGCAGAAACGCTGTTTTCAGAGCTTTGAGACTCTAACATAATAATTCATGCAAAACTCTTCTAACACCTTCAGATGTGCATTACTGCATTGCAAACAGCATTTTATTCATGCACATGACAAACTTTTAATGTTTGACAGAGTTTCAGTAACATTGCATCAAACCAGGTTTGTCCTGAGCAGAAACACTGTTTTCAGAGCTTTGAGACTCTAACAGAATAATTCATGCAAAACTCTTCTAACACCTTCAGATGTGCATTACTGCATTGCAAACAGCATTTTATTCATGCACATGACAAACTTTTAATGTTTGACAGAGTTTCAGTAACATTGCATCAAACCAGGTCTGTCCGGAGCAGAAACGCTGTTTTCAGAGCTTTGAAACTCTAACATAATAATTCATGCAAAACTCTTCTAACACATTCAGATGTGCATTACTGCATTACAAATAGCATTTTATTCATGCACTTGACAAACTTTTAATGTTTGACAGAGTTTCAGTAACATTGCATCAAACCAGGTTTGTCCGGAGCAGAAACGCTGTTTTCAGAGTTTTGAGACTCTAACATAATAATTCATGCAAAACTCTTCTAACACCTTCAGATGTGCATTACTGCATTGCAAACAGCATTTTATTCATGCACATGACAAACTTTTAATGTTTGACAGAGTTTCAGTAATATTGCATCAAACCAGGTTTGTCCGGAGCAGAAACGCTGTTTTCACAGCTTTGAGACTCTAACATAATAATTCATGCAAAACTCTTCTAACACCTTCAGATGTGCATTACTGCATTGAAAACAGCATTTTATTCATGCACATGACAAACTTTTAATGTTTGACAGAGTTTCAGTAACATTGCATCAAACCAGGTTTGTCCGGAGCAGAAACGCTGTTTTCAGAGCTTTGAAACTCTAACATAATAATTCATGCAAAACTCTTCTAACACATTCAGATGTGCATTACTGCATTACAAATAGCATTTTATTCATGCACTTGACAAACTTTTAATGTTTGACAGAGTTTCAGTAACATTGCATCAAACCAGGTTTGTCCGGAGCAGAAACGCTGTTTTCAGAGCTTTGAGACTCTAACATAATAATTCATGCAAAATTCTTCTAACACCTTCAGATGTGCAGTACTGCATTACAAACAGCATTTTATTCATGCACATGACAAACTTTTAATGTTTGACAGAGTTTCAGTAATATTGCATCAAACCAGGTCTGTCCGGAGCAGAAACGCTGTTTTCAGAGCTTTGAGACTCTAACATAATAATTCATGCAAAACTCTTCTAACACCTTCAGATGTGCATTACTGCATTGCAAATAGCATTTTATTCATGCACATGACAAACTTTTAATGTTTGACAGAGTTTCAGTAACATTGCATCAAACCAGGTTTGTCCGGAGCAGAAACGCTGTTTTCAGAGCTTTGAAACTCTAACATAATAATTCATGCAAAACTCTTCTAACACATTCAGATGTGCATTACTGCATTACAAATAGCATTTTATTCATGCACTTGACAAACTTTTAATGTTTGACAGAGTTTCAGTAACATTGCATCAAACCAGGTTTGTCCGGAGCAGAAACGCTGTTTTCAGAGCTTTGAGACTCTAACAAAATAATTCATGCAAAACTCTTCTAACACCTTCAGATGTGCAGTACTGCATTGCAAACAGCATTTTATTCATGCACATGACAAACTTTTAATGTTTGACAGAGTTTCAGTAATATTGCATCAAACCAGGTCTGTCCGGAGCAGAAACGCTGTTTTCAGAGCTTTGAGACTCTAACATAATAATTCATGCAAAACTCTTCTAACACTTTCAGATGTGCATTACTGCATTGCAAACAGCATTTTATTCATGCACATGACACATTTTTAATGTTTGACAGAGTTTCAGTAACATTGCATCAAACCAGGTTTGTCCGGAGCAGAAACGCTGTTTTCAGAGCTTTGAGACTCTAACATAATAATTCATGCAAAACTCTTCTAACACCTTCAGATGTGCATTACTGCATTACAAACAGCATTTTATTCATGCACTTGACAATTTTTTAATGTTTGACAAAGTTTCAGTAACATTGCATCAAACCAGGTTTGTCCTGAGCAGAAACGCTGTTTTCAGAGCTTTGAGACTCTAACATAATAATTCATGCAAAACTCTTCTAACACCTTCAGATGTGCAATACTGCATTGCAAACAGCATTTTATTCATGCACATGACAAACTTTTAATGTTTGACAGAGTTTCAGTAACATTGCATCAAACCAGGTTTGTCCGGAGCAGAAACGCTGTTTTCAGAGCTTTGAGACTCTAACATAATAATTCATGCAAAATTCTTCTAACACCTTCAGATGTGCATTACTGCATTGCAAACAGCATTTTATTCATGCACTTGACAATTTTTTAATGTTTGACAGAGTTTCAGTAACATTGCATCAAACCAGGTTTGTCCGGAGCAGAAACGCTGTTTTCAGAGCTTTGAGAGTCTAACATAATAATTCATGCAAAACTCTTCTAACACCTTCAGATGTGCATTACTGCATTGCAAACAGCATTTTATTCATGCACATGACAAACTTTTAATGTTTGACAGAGTTTCAGTAATATTGCATCAAACCAGGTCTGTCCGGAGCAGAAACGCTGTTTTCAGAGCTTTGAGACTCTAACATAATAATTCATGCAAAACTCTTCTAACACCTTCAGATGTGCATTACTGCATTGCAAACAGCATTTTATTCATGCACATGACAAACTTTTAATGTTTGACAGAGTTTCAGTAACATTGCATCAAACCAGGTTTGTCCGGAGCAGAAACGCTGTTTTCAGAGTTTTGAGACTCTAACATAATAATTCATGCAAAACTCTTCTAACACCTTCAGATGTGCATTACTGCATTGCAAACAGCATTTTATTCATGCACATGACAAACTTTTAATGTTTGACAGAGTTTCAGTAATATTGCATCAAACCAGGTTTGTCCGGAGCAGAAACGCTGTTTTCACAGCTTTGAGACTCTAACATAATAATTCATGCAAAACTCTTCTAACACCTTCAGATGTGCATTACTGCATTGAAAACAGCATTTTATTCATGCACATGACAAACTTTTAATGTTTGACAGAGTTTCAGTAACATTGCATCAAACCAGGTTTGTCCGGAGCAGAAACGCTGTTTTCAGAGCTTTGAAACTCTAACATAATAATTCATGCAAAACTCTTCTAACACATTCAGATGTGCATTACTGCATTACAAATAGCATTTTATTCATGCACTTGACAAACTTTTAATGTTTGACAGAGTTTCAGTAACATTGCATCAAACCAGGTTTGTCCGGAGCAGAAACGCTGTTTTCAGAGCTTTGAGACTCTAACATAATAATTCTTGCAAAACTCTTCTAACACCTTCAGATGTGCAGTACTGCATTGCAAACAGCATTTTATTCATGCACATGACAAACTTTTAATGTTTGACAGAGTTTCAGTAATATTGCATCAAACCAGGTCTGTCCGGAGCAGAAACGCTGTTTTCAGAGCTTTGAGACTCTAACATAATAATTCATGCAAAACTCTTCTAACACCTTCAGATTTACTGCATTGCAAATAGCATTTTATTCATGCACATGACAAACTTTTAATGTTTGACAGAGTTTCAGTAACATTGCATCAAACCAGGTTTGTCCGGAGCAGAAACGCTGTTTTCAGAGTTTTGAGACTCTAACATAATAATTCATGCAAAACTCTTCTAACACCTTCAGATGTGCATTACTGCATTGCAAACAGCATTTTATTCATGCACATGACAAACTTTTAATGTTTGACAGAGTTTCAGTAATATTGCATCAAACCAGGTTTGTCCGGAGCAGAAACGCTGTTTTCACAGCTTTGAGACTCTAACATAATAATTCATGCAAAACTCTTCTAACACCTTCAGATGTGCATTACTGCATTGAAAACAGCATTTTATTCATGCACATGACAAACTTTTAATGTTTGACAGAGTTTCAGTAACATTGCATCAAACCAGGTTTGTCCGGAGCAGAAACGCTGTTTTCAGAGCTTTGAAACTCTAACATAATAATTCATGCAAAACTCTTCTAACACATTCAGATGTGCATTACTGCATTACAAATAGCATTTTATTCATGCACTTGACAAACTTTTAATGTTTGACAGAGTTTCAGTAACATTGCATCAAACCAGGTTTGTCCGGAGCAGAAACGCTGTTTTCAGAGCTTTGAGACTCTAACATAATAATTCTTGCAAAACTCTTCTAACACCTTCAGATGTGCAGTACTGCATTGCAAACAGCATTTTATTCATGCACATGACAAACTTTTAATGTTTGACAGAGTTTCAGTAATATTGCATCAAACCAGGTCTGTCCGGAGCAGAAACGCTGTTTTCAGAGCTTTGAGACTCTAACATAATAATTCATGCAAAACTCTTCTAACACCTTCA
This sequence comes from Garra rufa, assembly GCF_049309525.1. NCBI lineage: Eukaryota > Metazoa > Chordata > Actinopteri > Cypriniformes > Cyprinidae > Garra > Garra rufa. Next base: position 5,841,941 of record NW_027394278.1, on the reverse strand, counting down.
GATTTACTGCATTGCAAATAGCATTTTATTCATGCACATGACAAACTTTTAATGTTTGACAGAGTTTCAGTAACATTGCATCAAACCAGGTTTGTCCGGAGCAGAAACGCTGTTTTCAGAGCTTTGAAACTCTAACATAATAATTCATGCAAAACTCTTCTAACACATTCAGATGTGCATTACTGCATTACAAATAGCATTTTATTCATGCACTTGACAATTTTTTAATGTTTGACAGAGTTTCAGTAACATTGCATCAAACCAGGTTTGTCCGGAGCAGAAACGCTGTTTTCAGAGCTTTGAGAGTCTAACATAATAATTCATGCAAAACTCTTCTAACACCTTCAGATGTGCAGTACTGCATTGCAAACAGCATTTTATTCATGCACATGACAAACTTTTAATGTTTGACAGAGTTTCAGTAATATTGCATCAAACCAGGTCTGTCCGGAGCAGAAACGCTGTTTTCAGAGCTTTGAGACTCTAACATAATAATTCATGCAAAACTCTTCTAACACCTTCAGATGTGCATTACTGCATTGCAAATAGCATTTTACTCATGCACATGACAAACTTTTAATGTTTGACAGAGTTTCAGTAATATTGCATCAAACCAGGTCTGTCCGGAGCAGAAACGCTGTTTTCAGAGCTTTGAGACTCTAACATAATAATTCATGCAAAACTCTTCTAACACTTTCAGATGTGAATTACTGCATTGCAAACAGCATTTTATTCATGCACATGACACATTTTTAATGTTTGACAGAGTTTCAGTAACATTGCATCAAACCAGGTTTGTCCGGAGCAGAAACGCTGTTTTCAGAGCTTTGAGACTCTAACATAATAATTCATGCAAAACTCTTCTAACACCTTCAGATGTGCATTACTGCATTACAAACAGCATTTTATTCATGCACTTGACAATTTTTTAATGTTTGACAAAGTTTCAGTAACATTGCATCAAACCAGGTTTGTTCGGAGCAGAAACGCTGTTTTCAGAGCTTTGAGACTCTAACATAATAATTCATGCAAAACTCTTCTAACACCTTCAGATGTGCAATACTGCATTGCAAACAGCATTTTATTCATGCACATGACAAACTTTTAATGTTTGACAGAGTTTCAGTAACATTGCATCAAACCAGGTTTGTCCGGAGCAGAAACGCTGTTTTCAGAGCTTTGAGACTCTAACATAATAATTCATGCAAAATTCGTCTAACACCTTCAGATGTGCATTACTGCATTGCAAACAGCATTTTATTCATGCACTTGACAATTTTTTAATGTTTGACAGAGTTTCAGTAACATTGCATCAATCCAGGTTTGTCCGGAGCAGAAACGCTGTTTTCAGAGCTTTGAGAGTCTAACATAATAATTCATGCAAAACTCTTCTAACACCTTCAGATGTGCATTACTGCATTGCAAACAGCATTTTATTCATGCACATGACAAACTTTTAATGTTTGACAGAGTTTCAGTAATATTGCATCAAACCAGGTCTGTCCGGAGCAGAAACGCTGTTTTCAGAGCTTTGAGACTCTAACATAATAATTCATGCAAAACTCTTCTAACACCTTCAGATGTGCATTACTGCATTGCAAACAGCATTTTATTCATGCACATGACAAACTTTTAATGTTTGACAGAGTTTCAGTAACATTGCATCAAACCAGGTTTGTCCTGAGCAGAAACGCTGTTTTCAGAGCTTTGAGACTCTAACATAATAATTCATGCAAAACTCTTCTAACACCTTCAGATGTGCATTACTGCATTGCAAACAGCATTTTATTCATGCACATGACAAACTTTTAATGTTTGACAGAGTTTCAGTAACATTGCATCAAACCAGGTTTGTCCGGAGCAGAAACGTTGTTTTCACAGCTTTGAGACTCTAACATAATAATTCATGCAAAACTCTTCTAACACCTTCAGATGTGCATTACTGCATTGAAAACAGCATTTTAGTCATGCACATGACAAACTTTTAATGTTTGACAGAGTTTCAGTAACATTGCATCAAACCAGGTTTGTCCGGAGCAGAAACGCTGTTTTCAGAGCTTTGAAACTCTTACATAATAATTCATGCAAAACTCTTCTAACACATTCAGATGTGCATTACTGCATTACAAATAGCATTTTATTCATGCACTTGACAAACTTTTAATGTTTGACAGAGTTTCAGTAACATTGCATCAAACCAGGTTTGTCCGGAGCAGAAACGCTGTTTTCAGAGCTTTGAGACTCTAACATAATAATTCATGCAAAACTCTTCTAACACCTTCAGATGTGCAGTACTTCATTGCAAACAGCATTTTATTCATGCACATCACACATTTTTAATGTTTGACAGAGTTTCAGTAACATTGCATCAAACCAGGTTTGTCCGGAGCAGAAACGCTGTTTTCAGAGCTTTGAGACTCTAACATAATAATTCATGCAAAACTCTTCTAACACCTTCAGATGTGCATTACTGCATTACAAACAGCATTTTATTCATGCACTTGACAATTTTTTAATGTTTGACAAAGTTTCAGTAACATTGCATCAAACCAGGTTTGTCCGGAGCAGAAACGCTGTTTTCAGAGCTTTGAGACTCTAACATAATAATTCATGCAAAACTCTTCTAACACTTTCAGATGTGAATTACTGCATTGCAAACAGCATTTTATTCATGCACATGACACATTTTTAATGTTTGACAGAGTTTCAGTAACATTGCATCAAACCAGGTTTGTCCGGAGCAGAAACGCTGTTTTCAGAGCTTTGAGACTCTAACATAATAATTCATGCAAAACTCTTCTAACACCTTCAGATGTGCATTACTGCATTACAAACAGCATTTTATTCATGCACTTGACAATTTTTTAATGTTTGACAAAGTTTCAGTAACATTGCATCAAACCAGGTTTGTCCGGAGCAGAAACGCTGTTTTCAGAGCTTTGAGACTCTAACATAATAATTCATGCAAAACTCTTCTAACACCTTCAGATGTGCAATACTGCATTGCAAACAGCATTTTATTCATGCACATGACAAACTTTTAATGTTTGACAGAGTTTCAGTAACATTGCATCAAACCAGGTTTGTCCGGAGCAGAAACGCTGTTTTCAGAGCTTTGAGACTCTAACATAATAATTCATGCAAAATTCTTCTAACACCTTCAGATGTGCATTACTGCATTGCAAACAGCATTTTATTCATGCACTTGACAATTTTTTAATGTTTGACAGAGTTTCAGTAACATTGCATCAATCCAGGTTTGTCCGGAGCAGAAACGCTGTTTTCAGAGCTTTGAGAGTCTAACATAATAATTCATGCAAAACTCTTCTAACACCTTCAGATGTGCATTACTGCATTGCAAACAGCATTTTATTCATGCACATGACAAACTTTTAATGTTTGACAGAGTTTCAGTAATATTGCATCAAACCAGGTCTGTCCGGAGCAGAAACGCTGTTTTCAGAGCTTTGAGACTCTAACATAATAATTCATGCAAAACTCTTCTAACACCTTCAGATGTGCATTACTGCATTGCAAACAGCATTTTATTCATGCACATGACAAACTTTTAATGTTTGACAGAGTTTCAGTAACATTGCATCAAACCAGGTTTGTCCTGAGCAGAAACGCTGTTTTCAGAGCTTTGAGACTCTAACATAATAATTCATGCAAAACTCTTCTAACACCTTCAGATGTGCATTACTGCATTGCAAACAGCATTTTATTCATGCACATGACAAACTTTTAATGTTTGACAGAGTTTCAGTAACATTGCATCAAACCAGGTTTGTCCGGAGCAGAAACGCTGTTTTCAGAGCTTTGAAACTCTAACATAATAATTCATGCAAAACTCTTCTAACACATTCAGTTGTGCATTACTGCATTACAAATAGCATTTTATTCATGCACTTGACAAACTTTTAATGTTTGACAGAGTTTCAGTAACATTGCATCAAACCAGGTTTGTCCGGAGCAGAAACGTTGTTTTCAGAGTTTTGAGACTCTAACATAATAATTCATGCAAAACTCTTCTAACACCTTCAGATGTGCATTACTGCATTGCAAACAGCATTTTATTCATGCACATGACAAACTTTTAATGTTTGACAGAGTTTCAGTAATATTGCATCAAACCAGGTTTGTCCGGAGCAGAAACGCTGTTTTCACAGCTTTGAGACTCTAACATAATAATTCATGCAAAACTCTTCTAACACCTTCAGATGTGCATTACTGCATTGAAAACAGCAATTTATTCATGCACATGACAAACTTTTAATGTTTGACAGAGTTTCAGTAACATTGCATCAAACCAGGTTTGTCCGGAGCAGAAACGCTGTTTTCAGAGCTTTGAAACTCTTACATAATAATTCATGCAAAACTCTTCTAACACATTCAGATGTGCAACACTGCATTGCAAACAGCATTTTATTCATGCACATGACAAACTTTTAATGTTTGACAGAGTTTCAGTAACATTGCATCAAACCAGGTTTGTCCGGAGCAGAAACGCTGTTTTCAGAGCTTTGAAACTCTACAATAATAATTCATGCAAAACTCTTCTAACACATTCAGATGTGCATTACTGCATTACAAATAGCATTTTATTCATGCACTTGACAAACTTTTAATGTTTGACAGAGTTTCAGTAATATTGCATCAAACCAGGTCTGTCCGGAGCAGAAACGCTGTTTTCAGAGCTTTGAGACTCTAACATAATAATTCATGCAAAACTCTTCTAACACCTTCAGATGTGCATTACTGCATTGCAAACAGCATTTTATTCATGCACATGACAAACTTTTAATGTTTGACAGAGTTTCAGTAACATTGCATCAAACCAGGTTTGTCCGGAGCAGAAACGCTGTTTTCAGAGCTTTGAAACTCTACAATAATAATTCATGCAAAACTCTTCTAACACATTCAGATGTGCATTACTGCATTACAAATAGCATTTTATTCATGCACTTGACAAACTTTTAATGTTTGACAGAGTTTCAGTAACATTGCATCAAACCAGGTTTGTTCGGAGCAGAAACGTTGTTTTCAGAGCTTTGAGACTCTAACATAATAATTCATGCAAAACTCTTCTAAGACCTTCAGATGTGCATTACTGCATTGCAAACAGCATTTTATTCATGCACATGACAAACTTTTAATGTTTGACAGAGTTTCCGTAACATTGCATCAAACCAGGTTTGTCCGGAGCAGAAACGCTGTATTCAGAGCTTTGAAACTCTAACATAATAATTCATGCAAAACTCTTCTAACACCTTCAGATGTGCATTACTGCATTACAAATAGCATTTTATTCATGCACTTGACAAACTTTTAATGTTTGACAGAGTTTCAGTAACATTGCATCAAACCAGGTTTGTCCGGAGCAGAAACGCTGTTTTCAGAGCTTTGAGACTCTAACATAATAATTCATGCAAAACTCTTCTAACACCTTCAGATGTGCAATACTGCATTGCAAACAGCATTTTATTCATGCACATGACAAACTTTTAATGTTTGACAGAGTTTCAGTAATATTGCATCAAACCAGGTCTGTCCGGAGCAGAAACGCTGTTTTCAGAGCTTTGAGACTCTAACATAATAATTCATGCAAAACTCTTCTAACACCTTCAGATGTGCATTACTGCATTGCAAATAGCATTTTATTCATGCACATGACAAACTTTTAATGTTTGACAGAGTTTCAGTAACATTGCATTAAACCAGGTTTGTCCGGAGCAGAAACGCTGTTTTCAGAGCTTTGAGACTCTAACATAATAATTCATGCAAAACTCTTCTAACTCCTTCAGATGTGCAATACTGCATTGCAAACAGCATTTTATTCATGCACATGACAAACTTTTAATGTTTGACAGAGTTTCAGTAACATTGCATCAAACCAGGTTTGTCCTGAGCAGAAACGCTGTTTTCAGAGCTTTGAGAATCTAACATAATAATTCATGCAAAACTCTTCTAACACCTTCAGATGTGCATTACTGCATTGCAAACAGCATTTTATTCATGCACATGACAAACTTTTAATGTTTGACAGAGTTTCAGTAATATTGCATCAAACCAGGTCTGTCCGGAGCAGAAACGCTGTTTTCAGAGCTTTGAGAGTCTAACATAATAATTCATGCAAAACTCTTCTGACACCTTCAGATGTGCATTACTGCATTGCAAACAGCATTTTATTCATGCACATGACAAACTTTTAATGTTTGACAGAGTTTCAGTAATATTGCATCAAACCAGGTCTGTCCGGAGCAGAAACGCTGTTTTCAGAGCTTTGAGACTCTAACATAATAATTCATGCAAAACTCTTCTAACACATTCAGATGTGCATTACTGCATTACAAATAGCATTTTATTCATGCACTTGACAAACTTTTAATGTCTGACAGAGTTTCAGTAACATTGCATCAAACCAGGTTTGTCCGGAGCAGAAACGCTGTTTTCAGAGCTTTGAGACTCTAACATAATAATTCATGCAAAACTCTTCTAACACCTTCAGATGTGCATTACTGCATTGCAAACAGCATTTTATTCATGCACATGACAAACTTTTAATGTTTGACAGAGTTTCAGTAACATTGCATCAAACCAGGTTTGTCCGGAGCAGAAACGCTGTTTTCAGAGCTTTGAAACTCTAACATAATAATTCATGCAAAACTCTTCTAACACATTCACATGTGCATTACTGCATTACAAATAGCATTTTATTCATGCACTTGACAAACTTTTAATGTTTGACAGAGTTTCAGTAACATTGCATCAAACCTGGTTTGTCCGGAGCAGAAACGCTGTTTTCAGAGTTTTGAGACTCTAACATAATAATTCATGCAAAACTCTTCTAACACCTTCAGATGTGCATTACTGCATTGCAAACAGCATTTTATTCATGCACATGACAAACTTTTAATGTTTGACAGAGTTTCAGTAATATTGCATCAAACCAGGTTTGTCCGGAGCAGAAACGCTGTTTTCACAGCTTTGAGACTCTAACATAATAATTCATGCAAAACTCTTCTAACACATTCAGATGTGCATTACTGCATTACAAATAGCATTTTATTCATGCACTTGACAAACTTTTAATGTCTGACAGAGTTTCAGTAACATTGCATCAAACCAGGTTTGTCCGGAGCAGAAACGCTGTTTTCAGAGCTTTGAGACTCTAACATAATAATTCATGCAAAACTCTTCTAACACCTTCAGATGTGCAGTACTGCATTGCAAACAGCATTTTATTCATGCACATGACAAACTTTTAATGTTTGACAGAGTTTCAGTAATATTGCATCAAACCAGGTCTGTCCGGAGCAGAAACGCTGTTTTCAGAGCTTTGAGACTCTAACATAATAATTCATGCAAAACTCTTCTAACACCTTCAGATGTGCATTACTGCATTGCAAATAGCATTTTATTCATGCACATGACAAACTTTTAATGTTTGACAGAGTTTCAGTAATATTGCATCAAACCAGGTCTGTCCGGAGCAGAAACGCTGTTTTCAGAGCTTTGAGACTCTAACATAATAATTCATGCAAAACTCTTCTAACACTTAAAGATGTGCATTACTGCATTGCAAACAGCATTTTATTCATGCACATGACACATTTTTAATGTTTGACAGAGTTTCAGTAACATTGCATCAAACCAGGTTTGTCCGGAGCAGAAACGCTGTTTTCAGAGCTTTGAGACTCTAACATAATAATTCATGCAAAACTCTTCAAACACCTTCAGATGTGCATTACTGCATTACAAACAGCATTTTATTCATGCACTTGACAATTTTTTAATGTTTGACAAAGTTTCAGTAACATTGCATCAAACCAGGTTTGTCCGGAGCAGAAACGCTGTTTTCAGAGCTTTGAGACTCTAACATAATAATTCATGCAAAACTCTTCTAACACCTTCAGATGTGCAATACTGCATTGCAAACAGCATTTTATTCATGCACATGACAAACTTTTAATGTTTGACAGAGTTTCAGTAACATTGCATCAAACCAGGTTTGTCCGGAGCAGAAACTTTGTTTTCAGAGCTTTGAGACTCTAACATAATAATTCATGCAAAATTCTTCTAACACCTTCAGATGTGCATTACTGCATTGCAAACAGCATTTTATTCATGCACTTGACAATTTTTTAATGTTTGACAGAGTTTCAGTAACATTGCATCAAACCAGGTTTGTCCGGAGCAGAAACGCTGTTTTCAGAGCTTTGAGAGTCTAATATAATAATTCATGCAAAACTCTTCTAACACCTTCAGATGTGCATTACTGCATTGCAAACAGCATTTTATTCATGCACATGACAAACTTTTAATGTCTGACAGAGTTTCAGTAACATTGCATCAAACCAGGTTTGTCCGGAGCAGAAACGCTGTTTTCAGAGCTTTGAAACTCTAACATAATAATTCATGCAAAACTCTTCTAACACATTCAGATGTGCATTACTGCATTACAAATAGCATTTTATTCATGCACTTGACAAACTTTTAATGTTTGACAGAGTTTCAGTAACATTGCATCAAACCAGGTTTGTCTGGAGCAGAAACACTGTTTTCAGAGTTTTGAGACTCTAACATAATAATTCATGCAAAACTCTTCTAACACCTTCAGATGTGCATTACTGCATTGCAAACAGCATTTTATTCATGCACATGACAAACTTTTAATGTTTGACAGAGTTTCAGTAATATTGCATCAAACCAGGTTTGTCCGGAGCAGAAACGCTGTTTTCACAGCTTTGAGACTCTAACATAATAATTCATGCAAAACTCTTCTAACACCTTCAGATGTGCATTACTGCATTGCAAACAGCATTTTATTCATGCACTTGACAATTTTTTAATGTTTGACAGAGTTTCAGTAACATTGCATCAATCCAGGTTTGTCCGGAGCAGAAACGCTGTTTTCAGAGCTTTGAGAGTCTAACATAATAAATCATGCAAAACTCTTCTAACACCTTCAGATGTGCATTACTGCATTGCAAACAGCATTTTATTCATGCACATGACAAACTTTTAATGTTTGACAGAGTTTCAGTAATATTGCATCAAACCAGGTCTGTCCGGAGCAGAAACGCTGTTTTCAGAGCTTTGAGACTCTAACATAATAATTCATGCAAAACTCTTCTAACACCTTCAGATGTGCATTACTGCATTGCAAACAGCATTTTATTCATGCACATGACAAACTTTTAATGTTTGACAGAGTTTCAGTAACATTGCATCAAACCAGGTTTGTCCTGAGCAGAAACGCTGTTTTCAGAGCTTTGAGACTCTAACATAATAATTCATGCAAAACTCTTCTAACACCTTCAGATGTGCATTACTGCATTGCAAACAGCATTTTATTCATGCACATGACAAACTTTTAATGTTTGACAGAGTTTCAGTAACATTGCATCAAACCAGGTTTGTCCGGAGCAGAAACGTTGTTTTCACAGCTTTGAGACTCTAACATAATAATTCATGCAAAACTCTTCTAACACCTTCAGATGTGCATTACTGCATTGAAAACAGCATTTTATTCATGCACATGACAAACTTTTAATGTTTGACAGAGTTTCAGTAACATTGCATCAAACCAGGTTTGTCCGGAGCAGAAACGCTGTTTTCAGAGCTTTGAAACTCTTACATAATAATTCATGCAAAACTCTTCTAACACATTCAGATGTGCATTACTGCATTACAAATAGCATTTTATTCATGCACTTGACAAACTTTTAATGTTTGACAGAGTTTCAGTAACATTGCATCAAACCAGGTTTGTCCGGAGCAGAAACGCTGTTTTCAGAGCTTTGAGACTCTAACATAATAATTCATGCAAAACTCTTCTAACACCTTCAGATGTGCAGTACTTCATTGCAAACAGCATTTTATTCATGCACATCACACATTTTTAATGTTTGACAGAGTTTCAGTAACATTGCATCAAACCAGGTTTGTCCGGAGCAGAAACGCTGTTTTCAGAGCTTTGAGACTCTAACATAATAATTCATGCAAAACTCTTCTAACACCTTCAGATGTGCATTACTGCATTACAAACAGCATTTTATTCATGCACTTGACAATTTTTTAATGTTTGACAAAGTTTCAGTAACATTGCATCAAACCAGGTTTGTCCGGAGCAGAAACGCTGTTTTCAGAGCTTTGAGACTCTAACATAATAATTCATGCAAAACTCTTCTAACACCTTCAGATGTGCATTACTGCATTGCAAATAGCATTTTATTCATGCACATGACAAACTTTTAATGTTTGACAGAGTTTCAGTAATATTGCATCAAACCAGGTCTGTCCGGAGCAGAAACGCTGTTTTCAGAGCTTTGAGACTCTAACATAATAATTCATGCAAAACTCTTCTAACACTTTCAGATGTGAATTACTGCATTGCAAACAGCATTTTATTCATGCACATGACACATTTTTAATGTTTGACAGAGTTTCAGTAACATTGCATCAAACCAGGTTTGTCCGGAGCAGAAACGCTGTTTTCAGAGCTTTGAGACTCTAACATAATAATTCATGCAAAACTCTTCTAACACCTTCAGATGTGCATTACTGCATTACAAACAGCATTTTATTCATGCACTTGACAATTTTTTAATGTTTGACAAAGTTTCAGTAACATTGCATCAAACCAGGTTTGTCCGGAGCAGAAACGCTGTTTTCAGAGCTTTGAAACTCTTACATAATAATTCATGCAAAACTCTTCTAACACATTCAGATGTGCAACACTGCATTGCAAACAGCATTTTATTCAAGCACATGACAAACTTTTAATGTTTGACAGAGTTTCAGTAATATTGCATCAAACCAGGTCTGTCCGGAGCAGAAACGCTGTTTTCAGAGCTTTAAGACTCTAACATAATAATTCATGCAAAACTCTTCTAACACCTTCAGATGTGCATTACTGCATTGCAAACAGCATTTTATTCATGCACATGACAAACTTTTAATGTTTGACAGAGTTTCAGTAACATTGCATCAAACCAGGTTTGTCCGGAGCAGAAACGCTGTTTTCAGAGCTTTGAAACTCTACAATAATAATTCATGCAAAACTCTTCTAACACATTCAGATGTGCATTACTGCATTACAAATAGCATTTTATTCATGCACTTGACAAACTTTTAATGTTTGACAGAGTTTCAGTAATATTGCATCAAACCAGGTCTGTCCGGAGCAGAAACGCTGTTTTCAGAGCTTTGAGACTCTAACATAATAATTCATGCAAAACTCTTCTAACACCTTCAGATGTGCATTACTGCATTGCAAACAGCATTTTATTCATGCACATGACAAACTTTTAATGTTTGACAGAGTTTCAGTAACATTGCATCAAACCAGGTTTGTCCGGAGCAGAAACGCTGTTTTCAGAGCTTTGAAACTCTACAATAATAATTCATGCAAAACTCTTCTAACACATTCAGATGTGCATTACTGCATTACAAATAGCATTTTATTCATGCACTTGACAAACTTTTAATGTTTGACAGAGTTTCAGTAACATTGCATCAAACCAGGTTTGTCCGGAGCAGAAACGCTGTATTCAGAGCTTTGAAACTCTAACATAATAATTCATGCAAAACTCTTCTAACACATTCAGATGTGCATTACTGCATTACAAATAGCATTTTATTATGCACTTGACAAACTTTTAATGTTTGACAGAGTTTCAGTAACATTGCATCAAACCAGGTCTGTCCGGAGCAGAAACGCTGTTTTCAGAGCTTTGAGACTCTAACATAATAATTCATGCAAAACTCTTCTAACACCTTCAGATGTGCAATACTGCATTGCAAACAGCATTTTATTCATGCACATGACAAACTTTTAATGTTTGACAGAGTTTCAGTAACATTGCATCAAACCAGATTTGTCCTGAGCAGAAACGCTGTTTTCAGAGCTTTGAGACTCTAACATAATAATTCATGCAAAACTCTTCTAAGACCTTCAGATGTGCATTACTGCATTGCAAACAGCATTTTATTCATGCACATGACAAACTTTTAATGTTTGACAGAGTTTCAGTAACATTGCATCAAACCAGGTTTGTTCGGAGCAGAAACGTTGTTTTCAGAGCTTTGAGACTCTAACATAATAATTCATGCAAAACTCTTCTAAGACCTTCAGATGTGCATTACTGCATTGCAAACAGCATTTTATTCATGCACATGACAAACTTTTAATGTTTGACAGAGTTTCCGTAACATTGCATCAAACCAGGTTTGTCCGGAGCAGAAACGCTGTATTCAGAGCTTTGAAACTCTAACATAATAATTCATGCAAAACTCTTCTAACACATTCAGATGTGCATTACTGCATTACAAATAGCATTTTATTCATGCACTTGACAAACTTTTAATGTTTGACAGAGTTTCAGTAACATTGCATCAAACCAGGTTTGTCCGGAGCAGAAACGCTGTTTTCAGAGCTTTGAGACTCTAACATAATAATTCATGCAAAACTCTTCTAACACCTTCAGATGTGCAATACTGCATTGCAAACAGCATTTTATTCATGCACATGACAAACTTTTAATGTTTGACAGAGTTTCAGTAATATTGCATCAAACCAGGTCTGTCCGGAGCAGAAACGCTGTTTTCAGAGCTTTGAGACTCTAACATAATAATTCATGCAAAACTCTTCTAACACCTTCAGATGTGCATTACTGCATTGCAAATAGCATTTTATTCATGCACATGACAAACTTTTAATGTTTGACAGAGTTTCAGTAACATTGCATTAAACCAGGTTTGTCCGGAGCAGAAACGCTGTTTTCAGAGCTTTGAGACTCTAACATAATAATTCATGCAAAACTCTTCTAACTCCTTCAGATGTGCAATACTGCATTGCAAACAGCATTTTATTCATGCACATGACAAACTTTTAATGTTTGACAGAGTTTCAGTAACATTGCATCAAACCAGGTTTGTCCTGAGCAGAAACGCTGTTTTCAGAGCTTTGAGAATCTAACATAATAATTCATGCAAAACTCTTCTAACACCTTCAGATGTGCATTACTGCATTGCAAACAGCATTTTATTCATGCACATGACAAACTTTTAATGTTTGACAGAGTTTCAGTAATATTGCATCAAACCAGGTCTGTCCGGAGCAGAAACGCTGTTTTCAGAGCTTTGAGAGTCTAACATAATAATTCATGCAAAACTCTTCTGACACCTTCAGATGTGCATTACTGCATTGCAAACAGCATTTTATTCATGCACATGACAAACTTTTAATGTTTGACAGAGTTTCAGTAATATTGCATCAAACCAGGTCTGTCCGGAGCAGAAACGCTGTTTTCAGAGCTTTGAGACTCTAACATAATAATTCATGCAAAACTCTTCTAACACATTCAGATGTGCATTACTGCATTACAAATAGCATTTTATTCATGCACTTGACAAACTTTTAATGTCTGACAGAGTTTCAGTAACATTGCATCAAACCAGGTTTGTCCGGAGCAGAAACGCTGTTTTCAGAGCTTTGAGACTCTAACATAATAATTCATGCAAAACTCTTCTAACACCTTCAGATGTGCATTACTGCATTGCAAACAGCATTTTATTCATGCACATGACAAACTTTTAATGTTTGACAGAGTTTCAGTAACATTGCATCAAACCAGGTTTGTCCTGAGCAGAAACACTGTTTTCAGAGCTTTGAGACTCTAACAGAATAATTCATGCAAAACTCTTCTAACACCTTCAGATGTGCATTACTGCATTGCAAACAGCATTTTATTCATGCACATGACAAACTTTTAATGTTTGACAGAGTTTCAGTAACATTGCATCAAACCAGGTTTGTCCGGAGCAGAAACGCTGTTTTCAGAGCTTTGAAACTCTAACATAATAATTCATGCAAAACTCTTCTAACACATTCACATGTGCATTACTGCATTACAAATAGCATTTTATTCATGCACTTGACAAACTTTTAATGTTTGACAGAGTTTCAGTAACATTGCATCAAACCAGGTTTGTCCGGAGCAGAAACGCTGTTTTCAGAGTTTTGAGACTCTAACATAATAATTCATGCAAAACTCTTCTAACACCTTCAGATGTGCATTACTGCATTGCAAACAGCATTTTATTCATGCACATGACAAACTTTTAATGTTTGACAGAGTTTCAGTAATATTGCATCAAACCAGGTTTGTCCGGAGCAGAAACGCTGTTTTCACAGCTTTGAGACTCTAACATAATAATTCATGCAAAACTCTTCTAACACATTCAGATGTGCATTACTGCATTACAAATAGCATTTTATTCATGCACTTGACAAACTTTTAATGTCTGACAGAGTTTCAGTAACATTGCATCAAACCAGGTTTGTCCGGAGCAGAAACGCTGTTTTCAGAGCTTTGAGACTCTAACATAATAATTCATGCAAAACTCTTCTAACACCTTCAGATGTGCAGTACTGCATTGCAAACAGCATTTTATTCATGCACATGACAAACTTTTAATGTTTGACAGAGTTTCAGTAATATTGCATCAAACCAGGTCTGTCCGGAGCAGAAACGCTGTTTTCAGAGCTTTGAGACTCTAACATAATAATTCATGCAAAACTCTTCTAACACCTTCAGATGTGCATTACTGCATTGCAAATAGCATTTTATTCATGCACATGACAAACTTTTAATGTTTGACAGAGTTTCAGTAATATTGCATCAAACCAGGTCTGTCCGGAGCAGAAACGCTGTTTTCAGAGCTTTGAGACTCTAACATAATAATTCATGCAAAACTCTTCTAACACTTAAAGATGTGCATTACTGCATTGCAAACAGCATTTTATTCATGCACATGACACATTTTTAATGTTTGACAGAGTTTCAGTAACATTGCATCAAACCAGGTTTGTCCGGAGCAGAAACGCTGTTTTCAGAGCTTTGAGACTCTAACATAATAATTCATGCAAAACTCTTCAAACACCTTCAGATGTGCATTACTGCATTACAAACAGCATTTTATTCATGCACTTGACAATTTTTTAATGTTTGACAAAGTTTCAGTAACATTGCATCAAACCAGGTTTGTCCGGAGCAGAAACGCTGTTTTCAGAGCTTTGAGACTCTAACATAATAATTCATGCAAAACTCTTCTAACACCTTCAGATGTGCAATACTGCATTGCAAACAGCATTTTATTCATGCACATGACAAACTTTTAATGTTTGACAGAGTTTCAGTAACATTGCATCAAACCAGGTTTGTCCGGAGCAGAAACTTTGTTTTCAGAGCTTTGAGACTCTAACATAATAATTCATGCAAAATTCTTCTAACACCTTCAGATGTGCATTACTGCATTGCAAACAGCATTTTATTCATGCACTTGACAATTTTTTAATGTTTGACAGAGTTTCAGTAACATTGCATCAAACCAGGTTTGTCCGGAGCAGAAACGCTGTTTTCAGAGGTTTGAGAGTCTAATATAATAATTCATGCAAAACTCTTCTAACACCTTCAGATGTGCATTACTGCATTGCAAACAGCATTTTATTCATGCACATGACAAACTTTTAATGTCTGACAGAGTTTCAGTAACATTGCATCAAACCAGGTTTGTCCGGAGCAGAAACGCTGTTTTCAGAGCTTTGAAACTCTAACATAATAATTCATGCAAAACTCTTCTAACACATTCAGATGTGCATTACTGCATTACAAATAGCATTTTATTCATGCACTTGACAAACTTTTAATGTTTGACAGAGTTTCAGTAACATTGCATCAAACCAGGTTTGTCTGGAGCAGAAACGCTGTTTTCAGAGTTTTGAGACTCTAACATAATAATTCATGCAAAACTCTTCTAACACCTTCAGATGTGCATTACTGCATTGCAAACAGCATTTTATTCATGCACATGACAAACTTTTAATGTTTGACAGAGTTTCAGTAATATTGCATCAAACCAGGTTTGTCCGGAGCAGAAACGCTGTTTTCACAGCTTTGAGACTCTAACATAATAATTCATGCAAAACTCTTCTAACACCTTCAGATGTGCATTACTGCATTGAAAACAGCATTTTATTCATGCACATGACAAACTTTTAATGTTTGACAGAGTTTCAGTAACATTGCATCAAACCAGGTTTGTTCGGAGCAGAAACGTTGTTTTCAGAGCTTTGAGACTCTAACATAATAATTCATGCAAAACTTTTCTAAGACCTTCAGATGTGCATTACTGCATTGCAAACAGCATTTTATTCATGCACATGACAAACTTTTAATGTTTGACAGAGTTTCAGTAACATTGCATCAAACCAGGTTTGTCGGAAGCAGAAACGCTGTATTCAGAGCTTTGAAACTCTAACATAATAATTCATGCAAAACTCTTCTAACACATTCAGATGTGCATTACTGCATTACAAATAGCATTTTATTCATGCACTTGACAAACTTTTAATGTTTGACAGAGTTTCAGTAACATTGCATCAAACCAGGTTTGTCCGGAGCAGAAACGCTGTTTTCAGAGCTTTGAGACTCTAACATAATAATTCATGCAAAACTCTTCTAACACCTTCAGATGTGCAATACTGCATTGCAAACAGCATTTTATTCATGCACATGACAAACTTTTAATGTTTGACAGAGTTTCAGTAATATTGCATCAAACCAGGTCTGTCCGGAGCAGAAACGCTGTTTTCAGAGCTTTGAGACTCTAACATAATAATTCATGCAAAACTCTTCTAACACCTTCAGATGTGCATTACTGCATTGCAAATAGCATTTTATTCATGCACATGACAAACTTTTAATGTTTGACAGAGTTTCAGTAACATTGCATTAAACCAGGTTTGTCCGGAGCAGAAACGCTGTTTTCAGAGCTTTGAGACTCTAACATAATAATTCATGCAAAACTCTTCTAACACCTTCAGATGTGCAATACTGCATTGCAAACAGCATTTTATTCATGCACATGACAAACTTTTAATGTTTGACAGAGTTTCAGTAACATTGCATCAAACCAGGTTTGTCCTGAGCAGAAACGCTGTTTTCAGAGCTTTGAGACTCTAACATAATAATTTATGCAAAACTCTTCTAAGACCTTCAGATGTGCATTACTGCATTGCAAACAGCATTTTATTCATGCACATGACAAACTTTTAATGTTTGACAGAGTTTCAGTAACATTGCATCAAACCAGGTTTGTCCGGAGCAGAAACGCTGTTTTCAGAGCTTTGAAACTCTAACATAATAATTCATGCAAAACTCTTCTAACACATTCAGATGTGCATTACTGCATTACAAATAGCATTTTATTCATGCACTTGACAAACTTTTAATGTTTGACAGAGTTTCAGTAACATTGCATCAAACCAGGTTTGTCCGGAGCAGAAACGCTGTTTTCAGAGCTTTGAGACTCTAACATAATAATTCATGCAAAACTCTTCTAACACCTTCAGATGTGCAGTACTGCATTGCAAACAGCATTTTATTCATGCACATGACAAACTTTTAATGTTTGACAGAGTTTCAGTAATATTGCATCAAACCAGGTCTGTCCGGAGCAGAAACGCTGTTTTCAGAGCTTTGAGACTCTAACATAATAATTCATGCAAAACTCTTCTAACACCTTCAGATGTGCATTACTGCATTGCAAATAGCATTTTATTCATGCACATGACAAACTTTTAATGTTTGACAGAGTTTCAGTAACATTGCATTAAATCAGGTTTGTCCGGAGCAGAAACGCTGTTTTCAGAGCTTTGAGACTCTAACATAATAATTCATGCAAAACTCTTCTAACACCTTCAGATGTGCAATACTGCATTGCAAACAGCATTTTATTCGTGCACATGACAAACTTTTAATGTTTGACAGAGTTTCAGTAACATTGCATCAAACCAGGTTTGTCCGGAGCAGAAACGCTGTTTTCAGAGCTTTGAGACTCTAACATAATAATTCATGCAAAATTCTTCTAACACCTTCAGATGTGCATTACTGCATTGCAAACAGCATTTTATTCATGCACTTGACAATTTTTTAATGTTTGACAGAGTTTCAGTAACATTGCATCAAACCAGGTTTGTCCGGAGCAGAAACGCTGTTTTCAGAGCTTTGAGAGTCTAACATAATAATTCATGCAAAACTCTTCTAACACCTTCAGATGTGCATTACTGCATTGCAAACAGCATTTTATTCATGCACATGAAAAACTTTTAATGTTTGACAGAGTTTCAGTAATATTGCATCAAACCAGGTCTGTCCGGAGCAGAAACGCTGTTTTCAGAGCTTTGAGACTCTAACATAATAATTCATGCAAAACTCTTCTAACACCTTCAGATGTGCAGTACTGCATTGCAAACAGCATTTTATTCATGCACATGACAAACTTTTAATGTTTGACAGAGTTTCAGTAATATTGCATCAAACCAGGTCTGTCCGGAGCAGAAACGCTGTTTTCAGAGCTTTGAGACTCTAACATAATAATTCATGCAAAACTCTTCTAACACCTTCAGATGTGCATTACTGCATTGCAAATAGCATTTTATTCATGCACATGACAAACTTTTAATGTTTGACAGAGTTTCAGTAATATTGCATCAAACCAGGTCTGTCCGGAGCAGAAACGCTGTTTTCAGAGCTTTGAGACTCTAACATAATAATTCATGCAAAACTCTTCTAACACTTTCAGATGTGCATTACTGCATTGCAAACAGCATTTTATTCATGCACATGACACATTTTTAATGTTTGACAGAGTTTCAGTAACATTGCATCAAACCAAGTTTGTCCGGAGCAGAAACGCTGTTTTCAGAGCTTTGAGACTCTAACATAATAATTAATGCAAAACTCTTCTAACACCTTCAGATGTGCATTACTGCATTACAAACAGCATTTTATTCATGCACTTGACAATTTTTTAATGTTTGACAAAGTTTCAGTAACATTGCATCAAACCAGGTTTGTCCGGAGCAGAAACGCTGTTTTCAGAGCTTTGAGACTCTAACATAATAATTCATGCAAAACTCTTCTAACACCTTCAGATGTGCAATACTGCATTGCAAACAGCATTTTATTCATGCACATGACAAACTTTTAATGTTTGACAGAGTTTCAGTAACATTGCATCAAACCAGGTTTGTCCGGAGCAGAAACGCTGTTTTCAGAGCTTTGAGAGTCTAACATAATAATTCATGCAAAACTCTTCTAACACCTTCAGATGTGCATTACTGCATTGCAAACAGCATTTTATTCATGCACATGACAAACTTTTAATGTTTGACAGAGTTTCAGTAATATTGCATCAAACCAGGTCTGTCCGGAGCAGAAACGCTGTTTTCAGAGCTTTGAGAGTCTAACATAATAATTCATGCAAAACTCTTCTGACACCTTCAGATGTGCATTACTGCATTGCAAACAGCATTTTATTCATGCACATGACAAACTTTTAATGTTTGACAGAGTTTCAGTAACATTGCATCAAACCAGGTTTGTCCGGAGCAGAAACGCTGTTTTCAGAGCTTTGAGACTCTAACATAATAATTCATGCAAAACTCTTCTAACACCTTCAGATGTGCAGTACTGCATTGCAAACAGCATTTTATTCATGCACATGACAAACTTTTAATGTTTGACAGAGTTTCAGTAATATTGCATCAAACCAGGTCTGTCCGGAGCAGAAACGCTGTTTTCAGAGCTTTGAGACTCTAACATAATAATTCATGCAAAACTCTTCTAACACCTTCAGATGTGCATTACTGCATTGCAAATAGCATTTTATTCATGCACATGACAAACTTTTAATGTTTGACAGAGTTTCAGTAACATTGCATTAAATCAGGTTTGTCCGGAGCAGAAACGCTGTTTTCAGAGCTTTGAGACTCTAACATAATAATTCATGCAAAACTCTTCTAACACCTTCAGATGTGCAATACTGCATTGCAAACAGCATTTTATTCGTGCACATGACAAACTTTTAATGTTTGACAGAGTTTCAGTAACATTGCATCAAACCAGGTTTGTCCGGAGCAGAAACGCTGTTTTCAGAGCTTTGAGACTCTAACATAATAATTCATGCAAAATTCTTCTAACACCTTCAGATGTGCATTACTGCATTGCAAACAGCATTTTATTCATGCACTTGACAATTTTTTAATGTTTGACAGAGTTTCAGTAACATTGCATCAAACCAGGTTTGTCCGGAGCAGAAACGCTGTTTTCAGAGCTTTGAGAGTCTAACATAATAATTCATGCAAAACTCTTCTAACACCTTCAGATGTGCATTACTGCATTGCAAACAGCATTTTATTCATGCACATGAAAAACTTTTAATGTTTGACAGAGTTTCAGTAATATTGCATCAAACCAGGTCTGTCCGGAGCAGAAACGCTGTTTTCAGAGCTTTGAGACTCTAACATAATAATTCATGCAAAACTCTTCTAACACCTTCAGATGTGCAGTACTGCATTGCAAACAGCATTTTATTCATGCACATGACAAACTTTTAATGTTTGACAGAGTTTCAGTAATATTGCATCAAACCAGGTCTGTCCGGAGCAGAAACGCTGTTTTCAGAGCTTTGAGACTCTAACATAATAATTCATGCAAAACTCTTCTAACACCTTCAGATGTGCATTACTGCATTGCAAATAGCATTTTATTCATGCACATGACAAACTTTTAATGTTTGACAGAGTTTCAGTAATATTGCATCAAACCAGGTCTGTCCGGAGCAGAAACGCTGTTTTCAGAGCTTTGAGACTCTAACATAATAATTCATGCAAAACTCTTCTAACACTTTCAGATGTGCATTACTGCATTGCAAACAGCATTTTATTCATGCACATGACACATTTTTAATGTTTGACAGAGTTTCAGTAACATTGCATCAAACCAAGTTTGTCCGGAGCAGAAACGCTGTTTTCAGAGCTTTGAGACTCTAACATAATAATTAATGCAAAACTCTTCTAACACCTTCAGATGTGCATTACTGCATTACAAACAGCATTTTATTCATGCACTTGACAATTTTTTAATGTTTGACAAAGTTTCAGTAACATTGCATCAAACCAGGTTTGTCCGGAGCAGAAACGCTGTTTTCAGAGCTTTGAGACTCTAACATAATAATTCATGCAAAACTCTTCTAACACCTTCAGATGTGCAATACTGCATTGCAAACAGCATTTTATTCATGCACATGACAAACTTTTAATGTTTGACAGAGTTTCAGTAACATTGCATCAAACCAGGTTTGTCCGGAGCAGAAACGCTGTTTTCAGAGCTTTGAGAGTCTAACATAATAATTCATGCAAAACTCTTCTAACACCTTCAGATGTGCATTACTGCATTGCAAACAGCATTTTATTCATGCACATGACAAACTTTTAATGTTTGACAGAGTTTCAGTAATATTGCATCAAACCAGGTCTGTCCGGAGCAGAAACGCTGTTTTCAGAGC
This sequence comes from Garra rufa, assembly GCF_049309525.1. NCBI lineage: Eukaryota > Metazoa > Chordata > Actinopteri > Cypriniformes > Cyprinidae > Garra > Garra rufa. The sequence goes on along the minus strand of NW_027394278.1, from coordinate 5,820,524 downwards.
TTTGAGAGTCTAACATAATAATTCATGCAAAACTCTTCTGACACCTTCAGATGTGCATTACTGCATTGCAAACAGCATTTTATTCATGCACATGACAAACTTTTAATGTTTGACAGAGTTTCAGTAATATTGCATCAAACCAGGTCTGTCCGGAGCAGAAACGCTGTTTTCAGAGCTTTGAGACTCTAACATAATAATTCATGCAAAACTCTTCTAACACCTTCAGATGTGCATTACTGCATTGCAAACAGCATTTTATTCATGCACATGACAAACTTTTAATGTTTGACAGAGTTTCAGTAACATTGCATCAAACCAGGTTTGTCCTGAGCAGAAACACTGTTTTCAGAGCTTTGAGACTCTAACAGAATAATTCATGCAAAACTCTTCTAACACCTTCAGATGTGCATTACTGCATTGCAAACAGCATTTTATTCATGCACATGACAAACTTTTAATGTTTGACAGAGTTTCAGTAACATTGCATCAAACCAGGTTTATCCGGAGCAGAAACGCTGTTTTCAGAGCTATGAAACTCTAACATAATAATTCATGCAAAACTCTTCTAACACATTCACATGTGCATTACTGCATTACAAATAGCATTTTATTCATGCACTTGACAAACTTTTAATGTTTGACAGAGTTTCAGTAACATTGCATCAAACCAGGTTTGTCCGGAGCAGAAACGCTGTTTTCAGAGTTTTGAGACTCTAACATAATAATTCATGCAAAACTCTTCTAACACCTTCAGATGTGCATTACTGCATTGCAAACAGCATTTTATTCATGCACATGACAAACTTTTAATGTTTGACAGAGTTTCAGTAATATTGCATCAAACCAGGTTTGTCCGGAGCAGAAACGCTGTTTTCACAGCTTTGAGACTCTAACATAATAATTCATGCAAAACTCTTCTAACACATTCAGATGTGCATTACTGCATTACAAATAGCATTTTATTCATGCACTTGACAAACTTTTAATGTCTGACAGAGTTTCAGTAACATTGCATCAAACCAGGTTTGTCCGGAGCAGAAACGCTGTTTTCAGAGCTTTGAGACTCTAACATAATAATTCATGCAAAACTCTTCTAACACCTTCAGATGTGCAGTACTGCATTGCAAACAGCATTTTATTCATGCACATGACAAACTTTTAATGTTTGACAGAGTTTCAGTAATATTGCATCAAACCAGGTCTGTCCGGAGCAGAAACGCTGTTTTCAGAGCTTTGAGACTCTAACATAATAATTCATGCAAAACTCTTCTAACACCTTCAGATGTGCATTACTGCATTGCAAATAGCATTTTATTCATGCACATGACAAACTTTTAATGTTTGACAGAGTTTCAGTAATATTGCATCAAACCAGGTCTGTCCGGAGCAGAAACGCTGTTTTCAGAGCTTTGAGACTCTAACATAATAATTCATGCAAAACTCTTCTAACACTTAAAGATGTGCATTACTGCATTGCAAACAGCATTTTATTCATGCACATGACACATTTTTAATGTTTGACAGAGTTTCAGTAACATTGCATCAAACCAGGTTTGTCCGGAGCAGAAACGCTGTTTTCAGAGCTTTGAGACTCTAACATAATAATTCATGCAAAACTCTTCAAACACCTTCAGATGTGCATTACTGCATTACAAACAGCATTTTATTCATGCACTTGACAATTTTTTAATGTTTGACAAAGTTTCAGTAACATTGCATCAAACCAGGTTTGTCCGGAGCAGAAACGCTGTTTTCAGAACTTTGAGACTCTAACATAATAATTCATGCAAAACTCTTCTAACACCTTCAGATGTGCAATACTGCATTGCAAACAGCATTTTATTCATGCACATGACAAACTTTTAATGTTTGACAGAGTTTCAGTAACATTGCATCAAACCAGGTTTGTCCGGAGCAGAAACTTTTGTTTTCAGAGCTTTGAGACTCTAACATAATAATTCATGCAAAACTCTTCTAACACATTCAGATGTGCATTACTGCATTACAAATAGCATTTTATTCATGCACTTGACAAACTTTTAATGTTTAACAGAGTTTCAGTAACATTGCATCAAACCAGGTTTGTCCGGAGCAGAAACGCTGTTTTCAGAGCTTTGAGACTCTAACATAATAATTCATGCAAAACTCTTCTAACACCTTCAGATGTGCATTACTGCATTGCAAATAGCATTTTATTCATGCACATGACAAACTTTTAATGTTTGACAGAGTTTCAGTAACATTGCATTAAACCAGGTTTGTCCGGAGCAGAAACGCTGTTTTCAGAGCTTTGAGACTCTAACATAATAATTCATGCAAAACTCTTCTAACACCTTCAGATGTGCAATACTGCATTGCAAACAGCATTTTATTTATGCACATGACAAACTTTTAATGTTTGACAGAGTTTCAGTAACATTGCATCAAACCAGATTTGTCCTGAGCAGAAACGCTGTTTTCAGAGCTTTGAGACTCTAACATAATAATTCATGCAAAACTCTTCTAAGACCTTCAGATGTGCATTACTGCATTGCAAACAGCATTTTATTCATGCACATGACAAACTTTTAATGTTTGACAGAGTTTCAGTAACATTGCATCAAACCAGGTTTATCCGGAGCAGAAACGCTGTTTTCAGAGCTATGAAACTCTAACATAATAATTCATGCAAAACTCTTCTAACACATTCACATGTGCATTACTGCATTACAAATAGCATTTTATTCATGCACTTGACAAACTTTTAATGTTTGACAGAGTTTCAGTAACATTGCATCAAACCAGGTTTGTCCGGAGCAGAAACGCTGTTTTCAGAGTTTTGAGACTCTAACATAATAATTCATGCAAAACTCTTCTAACACCTTCAGATGTGCATTACTGCATTGCAAACAGCATTTTATTCATGCACATGACAAACTTTTAATGTTTGACAGAGTTTCAGTAATATTGCATCAAACCAGGTTTGTCCGGAGCAGAAACGCTGTTTTCACAGCTTTGAGACTCTAACATAATAATTCATGCAAAACTCTTCTAACACATTCAGATGTGCATTACTGCATTACAAATAGCATTTTATTCATGCACTTGACAAACTTTTAATGTCTGACAGAGTTTCAGTAACATTGCATCAAACCAGGTTTGTCCGGAGCAGAAACGCTGTTTTCAGAGCTTTGAGACTCTAACATAATAATTCATGCAAAACTCTTCTAACACCTTCAGATGTGCAGTACTGCATTGCAAACAGCATTTTATTCATGCACATGACAAACTTTTAATGTTTGACAGAGTTTCAGTAATATTGCATCAAACCAGGTCTGTCCGGAGCAGAAACGCTGTTTTCAGAGCTTTGAGACTCTAACATAATAATTCATGCAAAACTCTTCTAACACCTTCAGATGTGCATTACTGCATTGCAAATAGCATTTTATTCATGCACATGACAAACTTTTAATGTTTGACAGAGTTTCAGTAATATTGCATCAAACCAGGTCTGTCCGGAGCAGAAACGCTGTTTTCAGAGCTTTGAGACTCTAACATAATAATTCATGCAAAACTCTTCTAACACTTAAAGATGTGCATTACTGCATTGCAAACAGCATTTTATTCATGCACATGACACATTTTTAATGTTTGACAGAGTTTCAGTAACATTGCATCAAACCAGGTTTGTCCGGAGCAGAAACGCTGTTTTCAGAGCTTTGAGACTCTAACATAATAATTCATGCAAAACTCTTCAAACACCTTCAGATGTGCATTACTGCATTACAAACAGCATTTTATTCATGCACTTGACAATTTTTTAATGTTTGACAAAGTTTCAGTAACATTGCATCAAACCAGGTTTGTCCGGAGCAGAAACGCTGTTTTCAGAACTTTGAGACTCTAACATAATAATTCATGCAAAACTCTTCTAACACCTTCAGATGTGCAATACTGCATTGCAAACAGCATTTTATTCATGCACATGACAAACTTTTAATGTTTGACAGAGTTTCAGTAACATTGCATCAAACCAGGTTTGTCCGGAGCAGAAACTTTTGTTTTCAGAGCTTTGAGACTCTAACATAATAATTCATGCAAAACTCTTCTAACACATTCAGATGTGCATTACTGCATTACAAATAGCATTTTATTCATGCACTTGACAAACTTTTAATGTTTAACAGAGTTTCAGTAACATTGCATCAAACCAGGTTTGTCCGGAGCAGAAACGCTGTTTTCAGAGCTTTGAGACTCTAACATAATAATTCATGCAAAACTCTTCTAACACCTTCAGATGTGCATTACTGCATTGCAAATAGCATTTTATTCATGCACATGACAAACTTTTAATGTTTGACAGAGTTTCAGTAACATTGCATTAAACCAGGTTTGTCCGGAGCAGAAACGCTGTTTTCAGAGCTTTGAGACTCTAACATAATAATTCATGCAAAACTCTTCTAACACCTTCAGATGTGCAATACTGCATTGCAAACAGCATTTTATTTATGCACATGACAAACTTTTAATGTTTGACAGAGTTTCAGTAACATTGCATCAAACCAGATTTGTCCTGAGCAGAAACGCTGTTTTCAGAGCTTTGAGACTCTAACATAATAATTCATGCAAAACTCTTCTAAGACCTTCAGATGTGCATTACTGCATTGCAAACAGCATTTTATTCATGCACTTGACAAACTTTTAATGTTTGACAGAGTTTCAGTAACATTGCATCAAACCAGGTCTGTCCGGAGCAGAAACGCTGTTTTCAGAGCTTTGAGACTCTAACATAATAATTCATGCAAAACTCTTCTAACACCTTCAGATGTGCATTACTGCATTGCAAATAGCATTTTATTCATGCACATGACAAACTTTTAATGTTTGACAGAGTTTCAGTAACATTGCATCAAACCAGGTTTGTCCTGAGCAGAAACGCTGTTTTCAGAGCTTTGAGACTCTAACATAATAATTTATGCAAAACTCTTCTAAGACCTTCAGATGTGCATTACTGCATTGCAAACAGCATTTTATTCATGCACATGACAAACTTTTAATGTTTGACAGAGTTTCAGTAACATTGCATCAAACCAGGTTTGTCCGGAGCAGAAACGCTGTTTTCAGAGCTTTGAAACTCTAACATAATAATTCATGCAAAACTCTTCTAACACATTCAGATGTGCATTACTGCATTACAAATAGCATTTTATTCATGCACTTGACAAACTTTTAATGTTTGACAGAGTTTCAGTAACATTGCATCAAACCAGGTTTGTCCGGAGCAGAAACGCTGTTTTCAGAGCTTTGAGACTCTAACATAATAATTCATGCAAAACTCTTCTAACACCTTCAGATGTGCAGTACTGCATTGCAAACAGCATTTTATTCATGCACATGACAAACTTTTAATGTTTGACAGAGTTTCAGTAATATTGCATCAAACCAGGTCTGTCCGGAGCAGAAACGCTGTTTTCAGAGCTTTGAGACTCTAACATAATAATTCATGCAAAACTCTTCTAACACTTAAAGATGTGCATTACTGCATTGCAAACAGCATTTTATTCATGCACATGACACATTTTTAATGTTTGACAGAGTTTCAGTAACATTGCATCAAACCAGGTTTGTCCGGAGCAGAAACGCTGTTTTCAGAGCTTTGAGACTCTAACATAATAATTCATGCAAAACTCTTCAAACACCTTCAGATGTGCATTACTGCATTACAAACAGCATTTTATTCATGCACTTGACAATTTTTTAATGTTTGACAAAGTTTCAGTAACATTGCATCAAACCAGGTTTGTCCGGAGCAGAAACGCTGTTTTCAGAGCTTTGAGACTCTAACATAATAATTCATGCAAAACTCTTCTAACACCTTCAGATGTGCAATACTGCATTGCAAACAGCATTTTATTCATGCACATGACAAACTTTTAATGTTTGACAGAGTTTCAGTAACATTGCATCAAACCAGGTTTGTCCGGAGCAGAAACTTTTGTTTTCAGAGCTTTGAGACTCTAACATAATAATTCATGCAAAATTCTTCTAACACCTTCAGATGTGCATTACTGCATTGCAAACAGCATTTTATTCATGCACTTGACAAACTTTTAATGTTTGACAGAGTTTCAGTAACATTGCATCAAACCAGGTTTGTCCGGAGCAGAAACGCTGTTTTCAGAGCTTTGAAACTCTAACATAATAATTCATGCAAAACTCTTCTAACACCTTCAGATGTGCATTACTGCATTGCAAACAGCATTTTATTCATGCACATGACAAACTTTTAATGTTTGACAGAGTTTCAGTAACATTGCATCAAACCAGGTTTGTCCGGAGCAGTAACGCTGTTTTCAGAGCTTTGAAACTCTAACATAATAATTCATGCAAAACTCTTCTAACACATTCAGATGTGCATTACTGCATTACAAATAGCATTTTATTCATGCACTTGACAATCTTTTAATGTTTGACAGAGTTTCAGTAACATTGCATCAAACCAGGTTTGTCCGGAGCAGAAACGCTGTTTTCACAGCTTTGAGACTCTAACATAATAATTCATGCAAAACTCTTCTAACACCTTCAGATGTGCATTACTGCATTGCAAACAGCATTTTATTCATGCACATGACAAACTTTTAATGTTTGACAGAGTTTCAGTAACATTGCATCAAACCAGGTTTGTCCGGAGCAGAAACGCTGTTTTCACAGCTTTGAGACTCTAACATAATAATTCATGCAAAACTCTTCTAACACCTTCAGATGTGCATTACTGCATTGAAAACAGCATTTTATTCATGCACATGACAAACTTTTAATGTTTGACAGAGTTTCAGTAACATTGCATCAAACCAGGTTTGTTCGGAGCAGAAACGTTGTTTTCAGAGCTTTGAGACTCTAACATAATAATTCATGCAAAACTTTTCTAAGACCTTCAGATGTGCATTACTGCATTGCAAACAGCATTTTATTCATGCACATGACAAACTTTTAATGTTTGACAGAGTTTCAGTAACATTGCATCAAACCAGGTTTGTCCGGAGCAGAAACGCTGTATTCAGAGCTTTGAAACTCTAACATAATAATTCATGCAAAACTCTTCTAACACATTCAGATGTGCATTACTGCATTACAAATAGCATTTTATTCATGCACTTGACAAACTTTTAATGTTTGACAGAGTTTCAGTAACATTGCATCAAACCAGGTCTGTCCGGAGCAGAAACGCTGTTTTCAGAGCTTTGAGACTCTAACATAATAATTCATGCAAAACTCTTCTAACACCTTCAGATGTGCATTACTGCATTGCAAATAGCATTTTATTCATGCACATGACAAACTTTTAATGTTTGACAGAGTTTCAGTAACATTGCATTAAACCAGGTTTGTCCGGAGCAGAAATGCTGTTTTCAGAGCTTTGAGACTCTAACATAATAATTCATGCAAAACTCTTCTAACACCTTCAGATGTGCAATACTGCATTGCAAACAGCATTTTATTCATGCACATGACAAACTTTTAATGTTTGACAGAGTTTCAGTAACATTGCATCAAACCAGGTTTGTCCTGAGCAGAAACGCTGTTTTCAGAGCTTTGAGACTCTAACATAATAATTTATGCAAAACTCTTCTAAGACCTTCAGATGTGCATTACTGCATTGCAAACAGCATTTTATTCATGCACATGACAAACTTTTAATGTTTGACAGAGTTTCAGTAACATTGCATCAAACCAGGTTTGTCCGGAGCAGAAACGCTGTTTTCAGAGCTTTGAAACTCTAACATAATAATTCATGCAAAACTCTTCTAACACATTCAGATGTGCATTACTGCATTACAAATAGCATTTTATTCATGCACTTGACAAACTTTTAATGTTTGACAGAGTTTCAGTAACATTGCATCAAACCAGGTTTGTCCGGAGCAGAAACGCTGTTTTCAGAGCTTTGAGACTCTAACATAATAATTCATGCAAAACTCTTCTAACACCTTCAGATGTGCAGTACTGCATTGCAAACAGCATTTTATTCATGCACATGACAAACTTTTAATGTTTGACAGAGTTTCAGTAATATTGCATCAAACCAGGTCTGTCCGGAGCAGAAACGCTGTTTTCAGAGCTTTGAGACTCTAACATAATAATTCATGCAAAACTCTTCTAACACCTTCAGATGTGCATTACTGCATTGCAAATAGCATTTTATTCATGCACATGACAAACTTTTAATGTTTGACAGAGTTTCAGTAACATTGCATTAAACCAGGTTTGTCCGGAGCAGAAACGCTGTTTTCAGAGCTTTGAGACTCTAACATAATAATTCATGCAAAACTCTTCTAACACCTTCAGATGTGCAATACTGCATTGCAAACAGCATTTTATTCATGCACATGACAAACTTTTAATGTTTGACAGAGTTTCAGTAACATTGCATCAAACCAGGTTTGTCCGGAGCAGAAACGCTGTTTTCAGAGCTTTGAGACTCTAACATAATAATTCATGCAAAACTCTTCTAACACCTTCAGATGTGCATTACTGCATTACAAACAGCATTTTATTCATGCACTTGACAATTTTTTAATGTTTGACAAAGTTTCAGTAACATTGCATCAAACCAGGTTTGTCCGGAGCAGAAACGCTGTTTTCAGCTTTGAGACTCTAACATAATAATTCATGCAAAACTCTTCTAACACCTTCAGATGTGCAATACTGCATTGCAAACAGCATTTTATTCATGCACATGACAAACTTTTAATGTTTGACAGAGTTTCAGTAACATTGCATCAAACCAGGTTTGTTCGGAGCAGAAACGTTGTTTTCAGAGCTTTGAGACTCTAACATAATAATTCATGCAAAACTCTTCTAAGACCTTCAGATGTGCATTACTGCATTGCAAACAGCATTTTATTCATGCACATGACAAACTTTTAATGTTTGACAGAGTTTCAGTAACATTGCATCAAACCACGTTTGTCCGGAGCAGAAACGCTGTATTCAGAGCTTTGAAACTCTAACATAATAATTCATGCAAAACTCTTCTAACACATTCAGATGTGCATTACTGCATTACAAATAGCATTTTATTCATGCACTTGACAAACTTTTAATGTTTAACAGAGTTTCAGTAACATTGCATCAAACCAGGTTTGTCCGGAGCAGAAACGCTGTTTTCAGAGCTTTGAGACTCTAACATAATAATTCATGCAAAACTCTTCTAACACCTTCAGATGTGCATTACTGCATTGCAAATAGCATTTTATTCATGCACATGACAAACTTTTAATGTTTGACAGAGTTTCAGTAACATTGCATTAAACCAGGTTTGTCCGGAGCAGAAACGCTGTTTTCAGAGCTTTGAGACTCTAACATAATAATTCATGCAAAACTCTTCTAACACCTTCAGATGTGCAATACTGCATTGCAAACAGCATTTTATTCATGCACATGACAAACTTTTAATGTTTGACAGAGTTTCAGTAACATTGCATCAAACCAGATTTGTCCTGAGCAGAAACGCTGTTTTCAGAGCTTTGAGACTCTAACATAATAATTCATGCAAAACTCTTCTAAGACCTTCAGATGTGCATTACTGCATTGCAAACAGCATTTTATTCATGCACTTGACAAACTTTTAATGTTTGACAGAGTTTCAGTAACATTGCATCAAACCAGGTCTGTCCGGAGCAGAAACGCTGTTTTCAGAGCTTTGAGACTCTAACATAATAATTCATGCAAAACTCTTCTAACACCTTCAGATGTGCATTACTGCATTGCAAATAGCATTTTATTCATGCACATGACAAACTTTTAATGTTTGACAGAGTTTCAGTAACATTGCATCAAACCAGGTTTGTCCGGAGCAGAAACGCTGTTTTCAGAGCTTTGAGACTCTAACATAATAATTCATGCAAAACTCTTCTAACACCTTCAGATGTGCAGTACTGCATTGCAAACAGCATTTTATTCATGCACATGACAAACTTTTAATGTTTGACAGAGTTTCAGTAATATTGCATCAAACCAGGTCTGTCCGGAGCAGAAACGCTGTTTTCAGAGCTTTGAGACTCTAACATAATAATTCATGCAAAACTCTTCTAACACCTTCAGATGTGCATTACTGCATTGCAAATAGCATTTTATTCATGCACATGACAAACTTTTAATGTTTGACAGAGTTTCAGTAACATTGCATCAAACCAGGTTTGTCCGGAGCAGAAACGCTGTTTTCAGAGCTTTGAGACTCTAACATAATAATTCATGCAAAACTCTTCTAACACCTTCAGATGTGCATTACTGCATTGCAAACAGCATTTTATTCATGCACATGACAAACTTTTAATGTTTGACAGAGTTTCAGTAACATTGCATCAAACCAGGTTTGTCCGGAGCAGAAACGCTGTTTTCAGAGCTTTGAGACTCTAACATAATAATTCATGCAAAATTCTTCTAACACCTTCAGATGTGCATTACTGCATTGCAAACAGCATTTTATTCATGCACTTGACAATTTTTTAATGTTTGACAGAGTTTCAGTAACATTGCATCAAACCAGGTTTGTCCGGAGCAGAAACGCTGTTTTCAGAGCTTTGAGAGTCTAACATAATAATTCATGCAAAACTCTTCTAACACCTTCAGATGTGCATTACTGCATTGCAAACAGCATTTTATTCATGCACATGAAAAACTTTTAATGTTTGACAGAGTTTCAGTAATATTGCATCAAACCAGGTCTGTCCGGAGCAGAAACGCTGTTTTCAGAGCTTTGAGACTCTAACATAATAATTCATGCAAAACTCTTCTAACACCTTCCGATGTGCATTACTGCATTGCAAACAGCATTTTATTCATGCACATGACAAACTTTTAATGTTTGACAGAGTTTCAGTAACATTGCATCAAACCAGTTTTGTCCTGAGCAGAAACGCTGTTTTCAGAGCTTTGAGACTCTAACATAATAATTCATGCAAAACTCTTCTAACACCTTCAGATGTGCATTACTGCATTGCAAACAGCATTTTATTCATGCACATGACAAACTTTTAATGTTTGACAGAGTTTCAGTAATATTGCATCAAACCAGGTTTGTCCGGAGCAGAAACGCTGTTTTCAGAGCTTTGAGACTCTAACATAATAATTCATGCAAAACTCTTCTAACACCTTCAGATGTGCATTACTGCATTGCAAACAGCATTTTATTCATGCACATGACAAACTTTTAATGTTTGACAGAGTTTCAGTAATATTGCATCAAACCAGGTTTGTCCGGAGCAGAAACGCTGTTTTCAGAGCTTTGAGACTCTAACATAATAATTCATGCAAAACTCTTCTAACACCTTCAGATGTGCATTACTGCATTGCAAATAGCATTTTATTCATGCACATGACAAACTTTTAATGTTTGACAGAGTTTCAGTAATATTGCATCAAACCAGGTCTGTCCGGAGCAGAAACGCTGTTTTCAGAGCTTTGAGACTCTAACATAATAATTCATGCAAAACTCTTCTAACACTTTCAGATGTGCATTACTGCATTGCAAACAGCATTTTATTCATGCACATGACACATTTTTAATGTTTGACAGAGTTTCAGTAACATTGCATCAAACCAGGTTTGTCCGGAGCAGAAACGCTGTTTTCAGAGCTTTGAGACTCTAACATAATAATTCATGCAAAACTCTTCTAACACCTTCAGATGTGCATTACTGCATTACAAACAGCATTTTATTCATGCACTTGACAATTTTTTAATGTTTGACAAAGTTTCAGTAACATTGCATCAAACCAGGTTTGTCCGGAGCAGAAACGCTGTTTTCAGAGCTTTGAGACTCTAACATAATAATTCATGCAAAACTCTTCTAACACCTTCAGATGTGCAATACTGCATTGCAAACAGCATTTTATTCATGCACATGACAAACTTTTAATGTTTGACAGAGTTTCAGTAACATTGCATCAAACCAGGTTTGTTCGGAGCAGAAACGTTGTTTTCAGAGCTTTGAGACTCTAACATAATAATTCATGCAAAACTCTTCTAAGACCTTCAGATGTGCATTACTGCATTGCAAACAGCATTTTATTCATGCACATGACAAACTTTTAATGTTTGACAGAGTTTCAGTAACATTGCATCAAACCAGGTTTGTCCGGAGCAGAAACGCTGTATTCAGAGCTTTGAAACTCTAACATAATAATTCATGCAAAACTCTTCTAACACATTCAGATGTGCATTACTGCATTACAAATAGCATTTTATTCATGCACTTGACAAACTTTTAATGTTTGACAGAGTTTCAGTAACATTGCATCAAACCAGGTTTGTCCGGAGCAGAAACGCTGTTTTCAGAGCTTTGAGACTCTAACATAATAATTCATGCAAAACTCTTCTAACACCTTCAGATGTGCATTACTGCATTGCAAATAGCATTTTATTCATGCACATGACAAACTTTTAATGTTTGACAGAGTTTCAGTAACATTGCATTAAACCAGGTTTGTCCGGAGCAGAAACGCTGTTTTCAGAGCTTTGAGACTCTAACATAATAATTCATGCAAAACTCTTCTAACACCTTCAGATGTGCAATACTGCATTGCAAACAGCATTTTATTCATGCACATGACAAACTTTTAATGTTTGACAGAGTTTCAGTAACATTGCATCAAACCAGATTTGTCCTGAGCAGAAACGCTGTTTTCAGAGCTTTGAGACTCTAACATAATAATTCATGCAAAACTCTTCTAAGACCTTCAGATGTGCATTACTGCATTGCAAACAGCATTTTATTCATGCACATGACAAACTTTTAATGTTTGACAGAGTTTCAGTAACATTGCATCAAACCAGGTTTGTTCGGAGCAGAAACGTTGTTTTCAGAGCTTTGAGACTCTAACATAATAATTCATGCAAAACTCTTCTAAGACCTTCAGATGTGCATTACTGCATTGCAAACAGCATTTTATTCATGCACATGACAAACTTTTAATGTTTGACAGAGTTTCAGTAACATTGCATCAAACCAGGTTTGTCCGGAGCAGAAATGCTGTTTTCAGAGCTTTGAGACTCTAACATAATAATTCATGCAAAACTCTTCTAACACCTTCAGATGTGCAATACTGCATTGCAAACAGCATTTTATTCATGCACATGACAAACTTTTAATGTTTGACAGAGTTTCAGTAACATTGCATCAAACCAGGTTTGTCCTGAGCAGAAACGCTGTTTTCAGAGCTTTGAGACTCTAACATAATAATTTATGCAAAACTCTTCTAAGACCTTCAGATGTGCATTACTGCATTGCAAACAGCATTTTATTCATGCACATGACAAACTTTTAATGTTTGACAGAGTTTCAGTAACATTGCATCAAACCACGTTTGTCCGGAGCAGAAACGCTGTATTCAGAGCTTTGAGACTCTAACATAATAATTCATGCAAAACTCTTCTAACACCTTCAGATGTGCATTACTGCATTGCAAATAGCATTTTATTCATGCACATGACAAACTTTTAATGTTTGACAGAGTTTCAGTAACATTGCATTAAACCAGGTTTGTCCGGAGCAGAAACGCTGTTTTCAGAGCTTTGAGACTCTAACATAATAATTCATGCAAAACTCTTCTAACACCTTCAGATGTGCAATACTGCATTGCAAACAGCATTTTATTCATGCACATGACAAACTTTTAATGTTTGACAGAGTTTCAGTAACATTGCATCAAACCAGATTTGTCCTGAGCAGAAACGCTGTTTTCAGAGCTTTGAGACTCTAACATAATAATTCATGCAAAACTCTTCTAAGACCTTCAGATGTGCATTACTGCATTGCAAACAGCATTTTATTCATGCACTTGACAAACTTTTAATGTTTGACAGAGTTTCAGTAACATTGCATCAAACCAGGTCTGTCCGGAGCAGAAACGCTGTTTTCAGAGCTTTGAGACTCTAACATAATAATTCATGCAAAACTCTTCTAACACCTTCAGATGTGCATTACTGCATTGCAAATAGCATTTTATTCATGCACATGACAAACTTTTAATGTTTGACAGAGTTTCAGTAACATTGCATTAAACCAGGTTTGTCCGGAGCAGAAACGCTGTTTTCAGAGCTTTGAGACTCTAACATAATAATTCATGCAAAACTCTTCTAACACCTTCAGATGTGCATTACTGCATTGCAAACAGCATTTTATTCATGCACATGACAAACTTTTAATGTTTGACAGAGTTTCAGTAACATTGCATCAAACCAGGTTTGTCCGGAGCAGAAACGCTGTTTTCAGAGCTTTGAGACTCTAACATAATAATTCATGCAAAATTCTTCTAACACCTTCAGATGTGCATTACTGCATTGCAAACAGCATTTTATTCATGCACTTGACAATTTTTTAATGTTTGACAGAGTTTCAGTAACATTGCATCAAACCAGGTTTGTCCGGAGCAGAAACGCTGTTTTCAGAGCTTTGAGAGTCTAACATAATAATTCATGCAAAACTCTTCTAACACCTTCAGATGTGCATTACTGCATTGCAAACAGCATTTTATTCATGCACATGAAAAACTTTTAATGTTTGACAGAGTTTCAGTAATATTGCATCAAACCAGGTCTGTCCGGAGCAGAAACGCTGTTTTCAGAGCTTTGAGACTCTAACATAATAATTCATGCAAAACTCTTCTAACACCTTCCGATGTGCATTACTGCATTGCAAACAGCATTTTATTCATGCACATGACAAACTTTTAATGTTTGACAGAGTTTCAGTAACATTGCATCAAACCAGTTTTGTCCTGAGCAGAAACGCTGTTTTCAGAGCTTTGAGACTCTAACATAATAATTCATGCAAAACTCTTCTAACACCTTCAGATGTGCATTACTGCATTGCAAACAGCATTTTATTCATGCACATGACAAACTTTTAATGTTTGACAGAGTTTCAGTAATATTGCATCAAACCAGGTTTGTCCGGAGCAGAAACGCTGTTTTCAGAGCTTTGAGACTCTAACATAATAATTCATGCAAAACTCTTCTAACACCTTCAGATGTGCATTACTGCATTGCAAACAGCATTTTATTCATGCACATGACAAACTTTTAATGTTTGACAGAGTTTCAGTAATATTGCATCAAACCAGGTTTGTCCGGAGCAGAAACGCTGTTTTCAGAGCTTTGAGACTCTAACATAATAATTCATGCAAAACTCTTCTAACACCTTCAGATGTGCATTACTGCATTGCAAATAGCATTTTATTCATGCACATGACAAACTTTTAATGTTTGACAGAGTTTCAGTAATATTGCATCAAACCAGGTCTGTCCGGAGCAGAAACGCTGTTTTCAGAGCTTTGAGACTCTAACATAATAATTCATGCAAAACTCTTCTAACACTTTCAGATGTGCATTACTGCATTGCAAACAGCATTTTATTCATGCACATGACACATTTTTAATGTTTGACAGAGTTTCAGTAACATTGCATCAAACCAGGTTTGTCCGGAGCAGAAACGCTGTTTTCAGAGCTTTGAGACTCTAACATAATAATTCATGCAAAACTCTTCTAACACCTTCAGATGTGCATTACTGCATTACAAACAGCATTTTATTCATGCACTTGACAATTTTTTAATGTTTGACAAAGTTTCAGTAACATTGCATCAAACCAGGTTTGTCCGGAGCAGAAACGCTGTTTTCAGAGCTTTGAGACTCTAACATAATAATTCATGCAAAACTCTTCTAACACCTTCAGATGTGCAATACTGCATTGCAAACAGCATTTTATTCATGCACATGACAAACTTTTAATGTTTGACAGAGTTTCAGTAACATTGCATCAAACCAGGTTTGTTCGGAGCAGAAACGTTGTTTTCAGAGCTTTGAGACTCTAACATAATAATTCATGCAAAACTCTTCTAAGACCTTCAGATGTGCATTACTGCATTGCAAACAGCATTTTATTCATGCACATGACAAACTTTTAATGTTTGACAGAGTTTCAGTAACATTGCATCAAACCAGGTTTGTCCGGAGCAGAAACGCTGTATTCAGAGCTTTGAAACTCTAACATAATAATTCATGCAAAACTCTTCTAACACATTCAGATGTGCATTACTGCATTACAAATAGCATTTTATTCATGCACTTGACAAACTTTTAATGTTTGACAGAGTTTCAGTAACATTGCATCAAACCAGGTTTGTCCGGAGCAGAAACGCTGTTTTCAGAGCTTTGAGACTCTAACATAATAATTCATGCAAAACTCTTCTAACACCTTCAGATGTGCATTACTGCATTGCAAATAGCATTTTATTCATGCACATGACAAACTTTTAATGTTTGACAGAGTTTCAGTAACATTGCATTAAACCAGGTTTGTCCGGAGCAGAAACGCTGTTTTCAGAGCTTTGAGACTCTAACATAATAATTCATGCAAAACTCTTCTAACACCTTCAGATGTGCAATACTGCATTGCAAACAGCATTTTATTCATGCACATGACAAACTTTTAATGTTTGACAGAGTTTCAGTAACATTGCATCAAACCAGATTTGTCCTGAGCAGAAACGCTGTTTTCAGAGCTTTGAGACTCTAACATAATAATTCATGCAAAACTCTTCTAAGACCTTCAGATGTGCATTACTGCATTGCAAACAGCATTTTATTCATGCACATGACAAACTTTTAATGTTTGACAGAGTTTCAGTAACATTGCATCAAACCAGGTTTGTTCGGAGCAGAAACGTTGTTTTCAGAGCTTTGAGACTCTAACATAATAATTCATGCAAAACTCTTCTAAGACCTTCAGATGTGCATTACTGCATTGCAAACAGCATTTTATTCATGCACATGACAAACTTTTAATGTTTGACAGAGTTTCAGTAACATTGCATCAAACCAGGTTTGTCCGGAGCAGAAATGCTGTTTTCAGAGCTTTGAGACTCTAACATAATAATTCATGCAAAACTCTTCTAACACCTTCAGATGTGCAATACTGCATTGCAAACAGCATTTTATTCATGCACATGACAAACTTTTAATGTTTGACAGAGTTTCAGTAACATTGCATCAAACCAGGTTTGTCCTGAGCAGAAACGCTGTTTTCAGAGCTTTGAGACTCTAACATAATAATTTATGCAAAACTCTTCTAAGACCTTCAGATGTGCATTACTGCATTGCAAACAGCATTTTATTCATGCACATGACAAACTTTTAATGTTTGACAGAGTTTCAGTAACATTGCATCAAACCAGGTTTGTCCGGAGCAGAAACGCTGTTTTCAGAGCTTTGAAACTCTAACATAATAATTCATGCAAAACTCTTCTAACACATTCAGATGTGCATTACTGCATTACAAATAGCATTTTATTCATGCACTTGACAAACTTTTAATGTTTGACAGAGTTTCAGTAACATTGCATCAAACCAGGTTTGTCCGGAGCAGAAACGCTGTTTTCAGAGCTTTGAGACTCTAACATAATAATTCATGCAAAACTCTTCTAACACCTTCAGATGTGCAGTACTGCATTGCAAACAGCATTTTATTCATGCACATGACAAACTTTTAATGTTTGACAGAGTTTCAGTAATATTGCATCAAACCAGGTCTGTCCGGAGCAGAAACGCTGTTTTCAGAGCTTTGAGACTCTAACATAATAATTCATGCAAAACTCTTCTAACACCTTCAGATGTGCATTACTGCATTGCAAATAGCATTTTATTCATGCACATGACAAACTTTTAATGTTTGACAGAGTTTCAGTAACATTGCATTAAACCAGGTTTGTCCGGAGCAGAAACGCTGTTTTCAGAGCTTTGAGACTCTAACATAATAATTCATGCAAAACTCTTCTAACACCTTCAGATGTGCAATACTGCATTGCAAACAGCATTTTATTCATGCACATGACAAACTTTTAATGTTTGACAGAGTTTCAGTAACATTGCATCAAACCAGGTTTGTCCGGAGCAGAAACGCTGTTTTCAGAGCTTTGAGACTCTAACATAATAATTCATGCAAAACTCTTCTAACACCTTCAGATGTGCATTACTGCATTACAAACAGCATTTTATTCATGCACTTGACAATTTTTTAATGTTTGACAAAGTTTCAGTAACATTGCATCAAACCAGGTTTGTCCGGAGCAGAAACGCTGTTTTCAGAGCTTTGAGACTCTAACATAATAATTCATGCAAAACTCTTCTAACACCTTCAGATGTGCAATACTGCATTGCAAACAGCATTTTATTCATGCACATGACAAACTTTTAATGTTTGACAGAGTTTCAGTAACATTGCATCAAACCAGGTTTGTTCGGAGCAGAAACGTTGTTTTCAGAGCTTTGAGACTCTAACATAATAATTCATGCAAAACTCTTCTAAGACCTTCAGATGTGCATTACTGCATTGCAAACAGCATTTTATTCATGCACATGACAAACTTTTAATGTTTGACAGAGTTTCAGTAACATTGCATCAAACCACGTTTGTCCGGAGCAGAAACGCTGTATTCAGAGCTTTGAAACTCTAACATAATAATTCATGCAAAACTCTTCTAACACATTCAGATGTGCATTACTGCATTACAAATAGCATTTTATTCATGCACTTGACAAACTTTTAATGTTTAACAGAGTTTCAGTAACATTGCATCAAACCAGGTTTGTCCGGAGCAGAAACGCTGTTTTCAGAGCTTTGAGACTCTAACATAATAATTCATGCAAAACTCTTCTAACACCTTCAGATGTGCATTACTGCATTGCAAATAGCATTTTATTCATGCACATGACAAACTTTTAATGTTTGACAGAGTTTCAGTAACATTGCATTAAACCAGGTTTGTCCGGAGCAGAAACGCTGTTTTCAGAGCTTTGAGACTCTAACATAATAATTCATGCAAAACTCTTCTAACACCTTCAGATGTGCAATACTGCATTGCAAACAGCATTTTATTCATGCACATGACAAACTTTTAATGTTTGACAGAGTTTCAGTAACATTGCATCAAACCAGATTTGTCCTGAGCAGAAACGCTGTTTTCAGAGCTTTGAGACTCTAACATAATAATTCATGCAAAACTCTTCTAAGACCTTCAGATGTGCATTACTGCATTGCAAACAGCATTTTATTCATGCACTTGACAAACTTTTAATGTTTGACAGAGTTTCAGTAACATTGCATCAAACCAGGTCTGTCCGGAGCAGAAACGCTGTTTTCAGAGCTTTGAGACTCTAACATAATAATTCATGCAAAACTCTTCTAACACCTTCAGATGTGCATTACTGCATTGCAAATAGCATTTTATTCATGCACATGACAAACTTTTAATGTTTGACAGAGTTTCAGTAACATTGCATTAAACCAGGTTTGTCCGGAGCAGAAACGCTGTTTTCAGAGCTTTGAGACTCTAATATAATAATTCATGCAAAACTCTTCTAACACCTTCAGATGTGCAATACTGCATTGCAAACAGCATTTTATTCATGCACATGACAAACTTTTAATGTTTGACAGAGTTTCAGTAACATTGCATCAAACCAGGTTTGTCCTGAGCAGAAACGCTGTTTTCAGAGCTTTGAGACTCTAACATAATAATTTATGCAAAACTCTTCTAAGACCTTCAGATGTGCATTACTGCATTGCAAACAGCATTTTATTCATGCACATGACAAACTTTTAATGTTTGACAGAGTTTCAGTAACATTGCATCAAACCAGGTTTGTCCGGAGCAGAAACGCTGTTTTCAGAGCTTTGAAACTCTAACATAATAATTCATGCAAAACTCTTCTAACACATTCAGATGTGCATTACTGCATTACAAATAGCATTTTATTCATGCACTTGACAAACTTTTAATGTTTGACAGAGTTTCAGTAACATTGCATCAAACCAGGTTTGTCCGGAGCAGAAACGCTGTTTTCAGAGCTTTGAGACTCTAACATAATAATTCATGCAAAACTCTTCTAACACCTTCAGATGTGCAGTACTGCATTGCAAACAGCATTTTATTCATGCACATGACAAACTTTTAATGTTTGACAGAGTTTCAGTAATATTGCATCAAACCAGGTCTGTCCAGAGCAGAAACGCTGTTTTCAGAGCTTTGAGACTCTAACATAATAATTCATGCAAAACTCTTCTAACACCTTCAGATGTGCATTACTGCATTGCAAATAGCATTTTATTCATGCACATGACAAACTTTTAATGTTTGACAGAGTTTCAGTAACATTGCATCAAACCAGGTTTGTCCGGAGCAGAAACGCTGTTTTCAGAGCTTTGAGACTCTAACATAATAATTCATGCAAAACTCTTCTAACACCTTCAGATGTGCATTACTGCATTGCAAACAGCATTTTATTCATGCACATGACAAACTTTTAATGTTTGACAGAGTTTCAGTAACATTGCATCAAACCAGGTTTGTCCGGAGCAGAAACGCTGTTTTCAGAGCTTTGAGACTCTAACATAATAATTCATGCAAAATTCTTCTAACACCTTCAGATGTGCATTACTGCATTGCAAACAGCATTTTATTCATGCACTTGACAATTTTTTAATGTTTGACAGAGTTTCAGTAACATTGCATCAAACCAGGTTTGTCCGGAGCAGAAACGCTGTTTTCAGAGCTTTGAGAGTCTAACATAATAATTCATGCAAAACTCTTCTAACACCTTCAGATGTGCATTACTGCATTGCAAACAGCATTTTATTCATGCACATGAAAAACTTTTAATGTTTGACAGAGTTTCAGTAATATTGCATCAAACCAGGTTTGTCCTGAGCAGAAACGCTGTTTTCAGAGCTTTGAGACTCTAACATAATAATTTATGCAAAACTCTTCTAAGACCTTCAGATGTGCATTACTGCATTACAAACAGCATTTTATTCATGCACTTGACAATTTTTTAATGTTTGACAAAGTTTCAGTAACATTGCATCAAACCAGGTTTGTCCGGAGCAGAAACGCTGTTTTCAGAGCTTTGAGACTCTAACATAATAATTCATGCAAAACTCTTCTAACACCTTCAGATGTGCAGTACTGCATTGCAAACAGCATTTTATTCATGCACATGACAAACTTTTAATGTTTGACAGAGTTTCAGTAATATTGCATCAAACCAGGTCTGTCCGGAGCAGAAACGCTGTTTTCAGAGCTTTGAGACTCTAACATAATAATTCATGCAAAACTCTTCTAACACCTTCAGATGTGCATTACTGCATTGCAAATAGCATTTTATTCATGCACATGACAAACTTTTAATGTTTGACAGAGTTTCAGTAACATTGCATTAAACCAGGTTTGTCCGGAGCAGAAACGCTGTTTTCAGAGCTTTGAGACTCTAACATAATAATTCATGCAAAACTCTTCTAACACCTTCAGATGTGCAATACTGCATTGCAAACAGCATTTTATTCATGCACATGACAAACT
Organism: Garra rufa; assembly: GCF_049309525.1. NCBI lineage: Eukaryota > Metazoa > Chordata > Actinopteri > Cypriniformes > Cyprinidae > Garra > Garra rufa. The sequence continues at coordinate 5,799,126 of NW_027394278.1, read as the reverse complement.
TTTAATGTTTGACAGAGTTTCAGTAACATTGCATCAAACCAGGTTTGTCCGGAGCAGAAACGCTGTTTTCAGAGCTTTGAGACTCTAACATAATAATTCATGCAAAACTCTTCTAACACCTTCAGATGTGCATTACTGCATTACAAACAGCATTTTATTCATGCACTTGACAATTTTTTAATGTTTGACAAAGTTTCAGTAACATTGCATCAAACCAGGTTTGTCCGGAGCAGAAACGCTGTTTTCAGAGCTTTGAGACTCTAACATAATAATTCATGCAAAACTCTTCTAACACCTTCAGATGTGCAATACTGCATTGCAAACAGCATTTTATTCATGCACATGACAAACTTTTAATGTTTGACAGAGTTTCAGTAACATTGCATCAAACCAGGTTTGTTCGGAGCAGAAACGTTGTTTTCAGAGCTTTGAGACTCTAACATAATAATTCATGCAAAACTCTTCTAAGACCTTCAGATGTGCATTACTGCATTGCAAACAGCATTTTATTCATGCACATGACAAACTTTTAATGTTTGACAGAGTTTCAGTAACATTGCATCAAACCACGTTTGTCCGGAGCAGAAACGCTGTATTCAGAGCTTTGAAACTCTAACATAATAATTCATGCAAAACTCTTCTAACACATTCAGATGTGCATTACTGCATTACAAATAGCATTTTATTCATGCACTTGACAAACTTTTAATGTTTAACAGAGTTTCAGTAACATTGCATCAAACCAGGTTTGTCCGGAGCAGAAACGCTGTTTTCAGAGCTTTGAGACTCTAACATAATAATTCATGCAAAACTCTTCTAACACCTTCAGATGTGCATTACTGCATTGCAAATAGCATTTTATTCATGCACATGACAAACTTTTAATGTTTGACAGAGTTTCAGTAACATTGCATTAAACCAGGTTTGTCCGGAGCAGAAACGCTGTTTTCAGAGCTTTGAGACTCTAACATAATAATTCATGCAAAACTCTTCTAACACCTTCAGATGTGCAATACTGCATTGCAAACAGCATTTTATTCATGCACATGACAAACTTTTAATGTTTGACAGAGTTTCAGTAACATTGCATCAAACCAGATTTGTCCTGAGCAGAAACGCTGTTTTCAGAGCTTTGAGACTCTAACATAATAATTCATGCAAAACTCTTCTAAGACCTTCAGATGTGCATTACTGCATTGCAAACAGCATTTTATTCATGCACTTGACAAACTTTTAATGTTTGACAGAGTTTCAGTAACATTGCATCAAACCAGGTCTGTCCGGAGCAGAAACGCTGTTTTCAGAGCTTTGAGACTCTAACATAATAATTCATGCAAAACTCTTCTAACACCTTCAGATGTGCATTACTGCATTGCAAATAGCATTTTATTCATGCACATGACAAACTTTTAATGTTTGACAGAGTTTCAGTAACATTGCATTAAACCAGGTTTGTCCGGAGCAGAAACGCTGTTTTCAGAGCTTTGAGACTCTAACATAATAATTCATGCAAAACTCTTCTAAGACCTTCAGATGTGCATTACTGCATTGCAAACAGCATTTTATTCATGCACATGACAAACTTTTAATGTTTGACAGAGTTTCAGTAACATTGCATCAAACCAGGTTTGTCCGGAGCAGAAACGCTGTTTTCAGAGCTTTGAAACTCTAACATAATAATTCATGCAAAACTCTTCTAACACATTCAGATGTGCATTACTGCATTACAAATAGCATTTTATTCATGCACTTGACAAACTTTTAATGTTTGACAGAGTTTCAGTAACATTGCATCAAACCAGGTTTGTCCGGAGCAGAAACGCTGTTTTCAGAGCTTTGAGACTCTAACATAATAATTCATGCAAAACTCTTCTAACACCTTCAGATGTGCAGTACTGCATTGCAAACAGCATTTTATTCATGCACATGACAAACTTTTAATGTTTGACAGAGTTTCAGTAATATTGCATCAAACCAGGTCTGTCCGGAGCAGAAACGCTGTTTTCAGAGCTTTGAGACTCTAACATAATAATTCATGCAAAACTCTTCTAACACCTTCAGATGTGCATTACTGCATTGCAAATAGCATTTTATTCATGCACATGACAAACTTTTAATGTTTGACAGAGTTTCAGTAACATTGCATCAAACCAGGTTTGTCCGGAGCAGAAACGCTGTTTTCAGAGCTTTGAGACTCTAACATAATAATTCATGCAAAACTCTTCTAACACCTTCAGATGTGCATTACTGCATTGCAAACAGCATTTTATTCATGCACATGACAAACTTTTAATGTTTGACAGAGTTTCAGTAACATTGCATCAAACCAGGTTTGTCCGGAGCAGAAACGCTGTTTTCAGAGCTTTGAGACTCTAACATAATAATTCATGCAAAATTCTTCTAACACCTTCAGATGTGCATTACTGCATTGCAAACAGCATTTTATTCATGCACTTGACAATTTTTTAATGTTTGACAGAGTTTCAGTAACATTGCATCAAACCAGGTTTGTCCGGAGCAGAAACGCTGTTTTCAGAGCTTTGAGAGTCTAACATAATAATTCATGCAAAACTCTTCTAACACCTTCAGATGTGCATTACTGCATTGCAAACAGCATTTTATTCATGCACATGAAAAACTTTTAATGTTTGACAGAGTTTCAGTAATATTGCATCAAACCAGGTCTGTCCGGAGCAGAAACGCTGTTTTCAGAGCTTTGAGACTCTAACATAATAATTCATGCAAAACTCTTCTAACACCTTCCGATGTGCATTACTGCATTGCAAACAGCATTTTATTCATGCACATGACAAACTTTTAATGTTTGACAGAGTTTCAGTAACATTGCATCAAACCAGTTTTGTCCTGAGCAGAAACGCTGTTTTCAGAGCTTTGAGACTCTAACATAATAATTCATGCAAAACTCTTCTAACACCTTCAGATGTGCATTACTGCATTGCAAACAGCATTTTATTCATGCACATGACAAACTTTTAATGTTTGACAGAGTTTCAGTAATATTGCATCAAACCAGGTTTGTCCGGAGCAGAAACGCTGTTTTCAGAGCTTTGAGACTCTAACATAATAATTCATGCAAAACTCTTCTAACACCTTCAGATGTGCATTACTGCATTGCAAACAGCATTTTATTCATGCACATGACAAACTTTTAATGTTTGACAGAGTTTCAGTAATATTGCATCAAACCAGGTTTGTCCGGAGCAGAAACGCTGTTTTCAGAGCTTTGAGACTCTAACATAATAATTCATGCAAAACTCTTCTAACACCTTCAGATGTGCATTACTGCATTGCAAATAGCATTTTATTCATGCACATGACAAACTTTTAATGTTTGACAGAGTTTCAGTAATATTGCATCAAACCAGGTCTGTCCGGAGCAGAAACGCTGTTTTCAGAGCTTTGAGACTCTAACATAATAATTCATGCAAAACTCTTCTAACACTTTCAGATGTGCATTACTGCATTGCAAACAGCATTTTATTCATGCACATGACACATTTTTAATGTTTGACAGAGTTTCAGTAACATTGCATCAAACCAGGTTTGTCCGGAGCAGAAACGCTGTTTTCAGAGCTTTGAGACTCTAACATAATAATTCATGCAAAACTCTTCTAACACCTTCAGATGTGCATTACTGCATTACAAACAGCATTTTATTCATGCACTTGACAATTTTTTAATGTTTGACAAAGTTTCAGTAACATTGCATCAAACCAGGTTTGTCCGGAGCAGAAACGCTGTTTTCAGAGCTTTGAGACTCTAACATAATAATTCATGCAAAACTCTTCTAACACCTTCAGATGTGCAATACTGCATTGCAAACAGCATTTTATTCATGCACATGACAAACTTTTAATGTTTGACAGAGTTTCAGTAACATTGCATCAAACCAGGTTTGTTCGGAGCAGAAACGTTGTTTTCAGAGCTTTGAGACTCTAACATAATAATTCATGCAAAACTCTTCTAAGACCTTCAGATGTGCATTACTGCATTGCAAACAGCATTTTATTCATGCACATGACAAACTTTTAATGTTTGACAGAGTTTCAGTAACATTGCATCAAACCAGGTTTGTCCGGAGCAGAAACGCTGTATTCAGAGCTTTGAAACTCTAACATAATAATTCATGCAAAACTCTTCTAACACATTCAGATGTGCATTACTGCATTACAAATAGCATTTTATTCATGCACTTGACAAACTTTTAATGTTTGACAGAGTTTCAGTAACATTGCATCAAACCAGGTTTGTCCGGAGCAGAAACGCTGTTTTCAGAGCTTTGAGACTCTAACATAATAATTCATGCAAAACTCTTCTAACACCTTCAGATGTGCATTACTGCATTGCAAATAGCATTTTATTCATGCACATGACAAACTTTTAATGTTTGACAGAGTTTCAGTAACATTGCATTAAACCAGGTTTGTCCGGAGCAGAAACGCTGTTTTCAGAGCTTTGAGACTCTAACATAATAATTCATGCAAAACTCTTCTAACACCTTCAGATGTGCAATACTGCATTGCAAACAGCATTTTATTCATGCACATGACAAACTTTTAATGTTTGACAGAGTTTCAGTAACATTGCATCAAACCAGATTTGTCCTGAGCAGAAACGCTGTTTTCAGAGCTTTGAGACTCTAACATAATAATTCATGCAAAACTCTTCTAAGACCTTCAGATGTGCATTACTGCATTGCAAACAGCATTTTATTCATGCACATGACAAACTTTTAATGTTTGACAGAGTTTCAGTAACATTGCATCAAACCAGGTTTGTTCGGAGCAGAAACGTTGTTTTCAGAGCTTTGAGACTCTAACATAATAATTCATGCAAAACTCTTCTAAGACCTTCAGATGTGCATTACTGCATTGCAAACAGCATTTTATTCATGCACATGACAAACTTTTAATGTTTGACAGAGTTTCAGTAACATTGCATCAAACCAGGTTTGTCCGGAGCAGAAACGCTGTATTCAGAGCTTTGAAACTCTAACATAATAATTCATGCAAAACTCTTCTAACACATTCAGATGTGCATTACTGCATTACAAATAGCATTTTATTCATGCACTTGACAAACTTTTAATGTTTGACAGAGTTTCAGTAACATTGCATCAAACCAGGTTTGTCCGGAGCAGAAACGCTGTTTTCAGAGCTTTGAGACTCTAACATAATAATTCATGCAAAACTCTTCTAACACCTTCAGATGTGCAATACTGCATTGCAAACAGCATTTTATTCATGCACATGACAAACTTTTAATGTTTGACAGAGTTTCAGTAATATTGCATCAAACCAGGTCTGTCCGGAGCAGAAACGCTGTTTTCAGAGCTTTGAGACTCTAACATAATAATTCATGCAAAACTCTTCTAACACCTTCAGATGTGCATTACTGCATTGCAAATAGCATTTTATTCATGCACATGACAAACTTTTAATGTTTGACAGAGTTTCAGTAACATTGCATTAAACCAGGTTTGTCCGGAGCAGAAACGCTGTTTTCAGAGCTTTGAGACTCTAACATAATAATTCATGCAAAACTCTTCTAACACCTTCAGATGTGCAATACTGCATTGCAAACAGCATTTTATTCATGCACATGACAAACTTTTAATGTTTGACAGAGTTTCAGTAACATTGCATCAAACCAGGTTTGTCCTGAGCAGAAACGCTGTTTTCAGAGCTTTGAGACTCTAACATAATAATTCATGCAAAACTCTTCTAAGACCTTCAGATGTGCATTACTGCATTGCAAACAGCATTTTATTCATGCACATGACAAACTTTTAATGTTTGACAGAGTTTCAGTAACATTGCATCAAACCAGGTTTGTCCGGAGCAGAAACGCTGTTTTCAGAGCTTTGAAACTCTAACATAATAATTCATGCAAAACTCTTCTAACACATTCAGATGTGCATTACTGCATTACAAATAGCATTTTATTCATGCACTTGACAATTTTTTAATGTTTGACAGAGTTTCAGTAACATTGCATCAAACCAGGTTTGTCCGGAGCAGAAACGCTGTTTTCAGAGCTTTGAGAGTCTAACATAATAATTCATGCAAAACTCTTCTAACACCTTCAGATGTGCATTACTGCATTGCAAACAGCATTTTATTCATGCACATGAAAAACTTTTAATGTTTGACAGAGTTTCAGTAATATTGCATCAAACCAGGTCTGTCCGGAGCAGAAACGCTGTTTTCAGAGCTTTGAGACTCTAACATAATAATTCATGCAAAACTCTTCTAACACCTTCCGATGTGCATTACTGCATTGCAAACAGCATTTTATTCATGCACATGACAAACTTTTAATGTTTGACAGAGTTTCAGTAACATTGCATCAAACCAGGTTTGTCCTGAGCAGAAAAGCTGTTTTCAGAGCTTTGAGACTCTAACATAATAATTCATGCAAAACTCTTCTAACACCTTCAGATGTGCATTACTGCATTGCAAACAGCATTTTATTCATGCACATGACAAACTTTTAATGTTTGACAGAGTTTCAGTAACATTGCATCAAACCAGGTTTGTCCGGAGCAGAAACGCTGTTTTCAGAGCTTTGAAACTCTAACATAATAATTCATGCAAAACTCTTCTAACACATTCAGATGTGCATTACTGCATTACAAATAGCATTTTATTCATGCACTTGACAAACTTTTAATGTTTGACAGAGTTTCAGTAACATTGCATCAAACCAGGTTTGTCCGGAGCAGAAACGCTGTTTTCAGAGCTTTGAGACTCTAACATAATAATTCATGCAAAACTCTTCTAACACCTTCAGATGTGCATTACTGCATTGCAAACAGCATTTTATTCATGCACATGACAAACTTTTAATGTTTGACAGAGTTTCAGTAATATTGCATCAAACCAGGTTTGTCCTGAGCAGAAACGCTGTTTTCAGAGCTTTGAGACTCTAACATAATAATTCATGCAAAACTCTTCTAACACCTTCCGATGTGCATTACTGCATTGCAAACAGCATTTTATTCATGCACATGACAAACTTTTAATGTTTGACAGAGTTTCAGTAACATTGCATCAAACCAGGTTTGTCCTGAGCAGAAACGCTGTTTTCAGAGCTTTGAGACTCTAACATAATAATTCATGCAAAACTCTTCTAACACCTTCAGATGTGCATTACTGCATTGCAAACAGCATTTTATTCATGCACATGACAAACTTTTAATGTTTGACAGAGTTTCAGTAATATTGCATCAAACCAGGTTTGTCCTGAGCAGAAACGCTGTTTTCAGAGCTTTGAGACTCTAACATAATAATTCATGCAAAACTCTTCTAAGACCTTCAGATGTGCATTACTGCATTGCAAACAGCATTTTATTCATGCACATGACAAACTTTTAATGTTTGACAGAGTTTCAGTAACATTGCATCAAACCAGGTTTGTCCGGAGCAGAAACGCTGTTTTCAGAGCTTTGAAAGTCTAACATAATAATTCATGCAAAACTCTTCTAACACATTCAGATGTGCATTACTGCATTACAAATAGCATTTTATTCATGCACTTGACAATTTTTTAATGTTTGACAGAGTTTCAGTAACATTGCATCAAACCAGGTTTGTCCGGAGCAGAAACGCTGTTTTCAGAGCTTTGAGAGTCTAACATAATAATTCATGCAAAACTCTTCTAACACCTTCAGATGTGCATTACTGCATTGCAAACAGCATTTTATTCATGCACATGAAAAACTTTTAATGTTTGACAGAGTTTCAGTAATATTGCATCAAACCAGGTCTGTCCGAAGCAGAAACGCTGTTTTCAGAGCTTTGAGACTCTAACATAATAATTCATGCAAAACTCTTCTAACACCTTCCGATGTGCATTACTGCATTGCAAACAGCATTTTATTCATGCACATGACAAACTTTTAATGTTTGACAGAGTTTCAGTAACATTGCATCAAACCAGGTTTGTCCGGAGCAGAAACGCTGTTTTCAGAGCTTTGAAACTCTAACATAATAATTCATGCAAAACTCTTCTAACACATTCAGATGTGCATTACTGCATTACAAATAGCATTTTATTCATGCACTTGACAAACTTTTAATGTTTGACAGAGTTTCAGTAACATTGCATCAAACCAGGTTTGTCCGGAGCAGAAACGCTGTTTTCAGAGCTTTGAGACTCTAACATAATAATTCATGCAAAACTCTTCTAACACCTTCAGATGTGCATTACTGCATTGCAAACAGCATTTTATTCATGCACATGACAAACTTTTAATGTTTGACAGAGTTTCAGTAATATTGCATCAAACCAGGTTTGTCCGGAGCAGAAACGCTGTTTTCAGAGCTTTGAGACTCTAACATAATAATTCATGTAAAACTCTTCTAACACCTTCAGATGTGCATTACTGCATTGCAAACAGCATTTTATTCATGCACATGACAAACTTTTAATGTTTGACAGAGTTTCAGTAATATTGCATCAAACCAGGTTTGTCCGGAGCAGAAACGCTGTTTTCAGAGCTTTGAGACTCTAACATAATAATTCATGCAAAACTCTTCTAACACCTTCAGATGTGCATTACTGCATTGCAAACAGCATTTTATTCATGCACATGACAAACTTTTAATGTTTGACAGAGTTTCAGTAACATTGCATCAAACCAGGTTTGTCCTGAGCAGAAACGCTGTTTTCAGAGCTTTGAGACTCTAACATAATAATTCATGCAAAACTCTTCTAACACCTTCAGATGTGCAATACTGCATTGCAAACAGCATTTTATTCATGCACATGACAAACTTTTAATGTTTGACAGAGTTTCAGTAACATTGCATCAAACCAGGTTTGTCCGGAGCAGAAACGCTGTTTTCAGAGCTTTGAGAGTCTGACATAATAATTCATGCAAAACTCTTCTAACACCTTCAGATGTGCATTACTGCATTGCAAACAGCATTTTATTCATGCACATGACAAACTTTTAATGTTTGACAGAGTTTCAGTAACATTGCATCAAACCAGGTTTGTCCGGAGCAGAAACGCTGTTTTCAGAGCTTTGAGACTCTAACATAATAATTCATGCAAAACTCTTCTAACACCTTCAGATGTGCATTACTGAATTGCAAACAGCATTTTATTCATGCACATGACAAACTTTCAATGTTTGACAGAGTTTCAGTAACATTGCATCAAACCAAGTTTGTCCGGAGCAGAAACGCTGTTTTCAGAGCTTTGAAACTCTAACATAATAATTCATGCAAAACTCTTCTAACACCTTCAGATGTGCATTACTGCATTGCAAACAGCATTTTATTCATGCACATGACAAACTTTTAATGTTTGACAGAGTTTCAGTTATATTGCATCAAACCAGGTCTGTCCGGAGCAGAAACGCTGTTTTCAGAGCTTTGAGACTCTAACATAATAATTCATGCAAAACTCTTCTAACACCTTCAGATGTGCATTACTGCATTGCAAACAGCATTTTATTCATGCACATGACAAACTTTTAATGTTTGACAGAGTTTCAGTAACATTGCATCAAACCAGGTTTGTCCGGAGCAGAAACGCTGTTTTCAGAGCTTTGAAACTCTAACATAATAATTCATGCAAAACTCTTCTAACACATTCAGATGTGCATTACTGCATTACAAATAGCATTTTATTCATGCACTTGACAAACTTTTAATGTTTGACATAGTTTCAGTAACATTGCATCAAACCAGGTTTTTCCGGAGCAGAAACGCTGTTTTCAGAGCTTTGAGACTCTAACATAATAATTCATGCAAAACTCTTCTAACACCTTCAGATGTGCAGTACTGCATTGCAATCAGCATTTTATTCATGCACATGACAAACTTTTAATGTTTGACAGAGTTTCAGTAATATTGCATCAAACCAGGTCTGTCCGGAGCAGAAACGCTGTTTTCAGAGCTTTGAGACTCTAACATAATAATTCATGCAAAACTCTTCTAACACCTTCAGATGTGCATTACTGCATTGCAAATAGCATTTTATTCATGCACATGACAAACTTTTAATGTTTGACAGAGTTTCAGTAACATTGCATTAAACCAGGTTTGTCCGGAGCAGAAACGCTGTTTTCAGAGCTTTGAGACTCTAACATAATAATTCATGCAAAACTCTTCTAACACCTTCAGATGTGCAATACTGCATTGCAAACAGCATTTTATTCATGCACATGACAAACTTTTAATGTTTGACAGAGTTTCAGTAACATTGCATCAAACCAGGTTTGTCCGGAGCAGAAACGCTGTTTTCAGAGCTTTGAGACTCTAACATAATAATTCATGCAAAACTCTTCTAACACCTTCAGATGTGCATTACTGCATTACAAACAGCATTTTATTCATGCACTTGACAATTTTTTAATGTTTGACAAAGTTTCAGTAACATTGCATCAAACCAGGTTTGTCCGGAGCAGAAACGCTGTTTTCAGAGCTTTGAGACTCTAACATAATAATTCATGCAAAACTCTTCTAACACCTTCAGATGTGCAATACTGCATTGCAAACAGCATTTTATTCATGCACATGACAAACTTTTAATGTTTGACAGAGTTTCAGTAACATTGCATCAAACCAGGTTTGTTCGGAGCAGAAACGTTGTTTTCAGAGCTTTGAGACTCTAACATAATAATTCATGCAAAACTCTTCTAAGACCTTCAGATGTGCATTACTGCATTGCAAACAGCATTTTATTCATGCACATGACAAACTTTTAATGTTTGACAGAGTTTCAGTAACATTGCATCAAACCACGTTTGTCCGGAGCAGAAACGCTGTATTCAGAGCTTTGAAACTCTAACATAATAATTCATGCAAAACTCTTCTAACACATTCAGATGTGCATTACTGCATTACAAATAGCATTTTATTCATGCACTTGACAAACTTTTAATGTTTAACAGAGTTTCAGTAACATTGCATCAAACCAGGTTTGTCCGGAGCAGAAACGCTGTTTTCAGAGCTTTGAGACTCTAACATAATAATTCATGCAAAACTCTTCTAACACCTTCAGATGTGCATTACTGCATTGCAAATAGCATTTTATTCATGCACATGACAAACTTTTAATGTTTGACAGAGTTTCAGTAACATTGCGTTAAACCAGGTTTGTCCGGAGCAGAAACGCTGTTTTCAGAGCTTTGAGACTCTAACATAATAATTCATGCAAAACTCTTCTAACACCTTCAGATGTGCAATACTGCATTGCAAACAGCATTTTATTCATGCACATGACAAACTTTTAATGTTTGACAGAGTTTCAGTAACATTGCATCAAACCAGATTTGTCCTGAGCAGAAACGCTGTTTTCAGAGCTTTGAGACTCTAACATAATAATTCATGCAAAACTCTTCTAAGACCTTCAGATGTGCATTACTGCATTGCAAACAGCATTTTATTCATGCACTTGACAAACTTTTAATGTTTGACAGAGTTTCAGTAACATTGCATCAAACCAGGTCTGTCCGGAGCAGAAACGCTGTTTTCAGAGCTTTGAGACTCTAACATAATAATTCATGCAAAACTCTTCTAACACCTTCAGATGTGCATTACTGCATTGCAAATAGCATTTTATTCATGCACATGACAAACTTTTAATGTTTGACAGAGTTTCAGTAACATTGCATTAAACCAGGTTTGTCCGGAGCAGAAACGCTGTTTTCAGAGCTTTGAGACTCTAATATAATAATTCATGCAAAACTCTTCTAACACCTTCAGATGTGCAATACTGCATTGCAAACAGCATTTTATTCATGCACATGACAAACTTTTAATGTTTGACAGAGTTTCAGTAACATTGCATCAAACCAGGTTTGTCCTGAGCAGAAACGCTGTTTTCAGAGCTTTGAGACTCTAACATAATAATTTATGCAAAACTCTTCTAAGACCTTCAGATGTGCATTACTGCATTGCAAACAGCATTTTATTCATGCACATGACAAACTTTTAATGTTTGACAGAGTTTCAGTAACATTGCATCAAACCAGGTTTGTCCGGAGCAGAAACGCTGTTTTCAGAGCTTTGAAACTCTAACATAATAATTCATGCAAAACTCTTCTAACACATTCAGATGTGCATTACTGCATTACAAATAGCATTTTATTCATGCACTTGACAAACTTTTAATGTTTGACAGAGTTTCAGTAACATTGCATCAAACCAGGTTTGTCCGGAGCAGAAACGCTGTTTTCAGAGCTTTGAGACTCTAACATAATAATTCATGCAAAACTCTTCTAACACCTTCAGATGTGCAGTACTGCATTGCAAACAGCATTTTATTCATGCACATGACAAACTTTTAATGTTTGACAGAGTTTCAGTAATATTGCATCAAACCAGGTCTGTCCGGAGCAGAAACGCTGTTTTCAGAGCTTTGAGACTCTAACATAATAATTCATGCAAAACTCTTCTAACACCTTCAGATGTGCATTACTGCATTGCAAATAGCATTTTATTCATGCACATGACAAACTTTTAATGTTTGACAGAGTTTCAGTAACATTGCATCAAACCAGGTTTGTCCGGAGCAGAAACGCTGTTTTCAGAGCTTTGAGACTCTAACATAATAATTCATGCAAAACTCTTCTAACACCTTCAGATGTGCATTACTGCATTGCAAACAGCATTTTATTCATGCACATGACAAACTTTTAATGTTTGACAGAGTTTCAGTAACATTGCATCAAACCAGGTTTGTCCGGAGCAGAAACGCTGTTTTCAGAGCTTTGAGACTCTAACATAATAATTCATGCAAAATTCTTCTAACACCTTCAGATGTGCATTACTGCATTGCAAACAGCATTTTATTCATGCACTTGACAATTTTTTAATGTTTGACAGAGTTTCAGTAACATTGCATCAAACCAGGTTTGTCCGGAGCAGAAACGCTGTTTTCAGAGCTTTGAGAGTCTAACATAATAATTCATGCAAAACTCTTCTAACACCTTCAGATGTGCATTACTGCATTGCAAACAGCATTTTATTCATGCACATGAAAAACTTTTAATGTTTGACAGAGTTTCAGTAATATTGCATCAAACCAGGTTTGTCCTGAGCAGAAACGCTGTTTTCAGAGCTTTGAGACTCTAACATAATAATTTATGCAAAACTCTTCTAAGACCTTCAGATGTGCATTACTGCATTACAAACAGCATTTTATTCATGCACTTGACAATTTTTTAATGTTTGACAAAGTTTCAGTAACATTGCATCAAACCAGGTTTGTCCGGAGCAGAAACGCTGTTTTCAGAGCTTTGAGACTCTAACATAATAATTCATGCAAAACTCTTCTAACACCTTCAGATGTGCAGTACTGCATTGCAAACAGCATTTTATTCATGCACATGACAAACTTTTAATGTTTGACAGAGTTTCAGTAATATTGCATCAAACCAGGTCTGTCCGGAGCAGAAACGCTGTTTTCAGAGCTTTGAGACTCTAACATAATAATTCATGCAAAACTCTTCTAACACCTTCAGATGTGCATTACTGCATTGCAAATAGCATTTTATTCATGCACATGACAAACTTTTAATGTTTGACAGAGTTTCAGTAACATTGCATTAAACCAGGTTTGTCCGGAGCAGAAACGCTGTTTTCAGAGCTTTGAGACTCTAACATAATAATTCATGCAAAACTCTTCTAACACCTTCAGATGTGCAATACTGCATTGCAAACAGCATTTTATTCATGCACATGACAAACTTTTAATGTTTGACAGAGTTTCAGTAACATTGCATCAAACCAGGTTTGTCCGGAGCAGAAACGCTGTTTTCAGAGCTTTGAGACTCTAACATAATAATTCATGCAAAACTCTTCTAACACCTTCAGATGTGCATTACTGCATTACAAACAGCATTTTATTCATGCACTTGACAATTTTTTAATGTTTGACAAAGTTTCAGTAACATTGCATCAAACCAGGTTTGTCCGGAGCAGAAACGCTGTTTTCAGAGCTTTGAGACTCTAACATAATAATTCATGCAAAACTCTTCTAACACCTTCAGATGTGCAATACTGCATTGCAAACAGCATTTTATTCATGCACATGACAAACTTTTAATGTTTGACAGAGTTTCAGTAACATTGCATCAAACCAGGTTTGTTCGGAGCAGAAACGTTGTTTTCAGAGCTTTGAGACTCTAACATAATAATTCATGCAAAACTCTTCTAAGACCTTCAGATGTGCATTACTGCATTGCAAACAGCATTTTATTCATGCACATGACAAACTTTTAATGTTTGACAGAGTTTCAGTAACATTGCATCAAACCACGTTTGTCCGGAGCAGAAACGCTGTATTCAGAGCTTTGAAACTCTAACATAATAATTCATGCAAAACTCTTCTAACACATTCAGATGTGCATTACTGCATTACAAATAGCATTTTATTCATGCACTTGACAAACTTTTAATGTTTAACAGAGTTTCAGTAACATTGCATCAAACCAGGTTTGTCCGGAGCAGAAACGCTGTTTTCAGAGCTTTGAGACTCTAACATAATAATTCATGCAAAACTCTTCTAACACCTTCAGATGTGCATTACTGCATTGCAAATAGCATTTTATTCATGCACATGACAAACTTTTAATGTTTGACAGAGTTTCAGTAACATTGCATTAAACCAGGTTTGTCCGGAGCAGAAACGCTGTTTTCAGAGCTTTGAGACTCTAACATAATAATTCATGCAAAACTCTTCTAACACCTTCAGATGTGCAATACTGCATTGCAAACAGCATTTTATTCATGCACATGACAAACTTTTAATGTTTGACAGAGTTTCAGTAACATTGCATCAAACCAGATTTGTCCTGAGCAGAAACGCTGTTTTCAGAGCTTTGAGACTCTAACATAATAATTCATGCAAAACTCTTCTAAGACCTTCAGATGTGCATTACTGCATTGCAAACAGCATTTTATTCATGCACTTGACAAACTTTTAATGTTTGACAGAGTTTCAGTAACATTGCATCAAACCAGGTCTGTCCGGAGCAGAAACGCTGTTTTCAGAGCTTTGAGACTCTAACATAATAATTCATGCAAAACTCTTCTAACACCTTCAGATGTGCATTACTGCATTGCAAATAGCATTTTATTCATGCACATGACAAACTTTTAATGTTTGACAGAGTTTCAGTAACATTGCATTAAACCAGGTTTGTCCGGAGCAGAAACGCTGTTTTCAGAGCTTTGAGACTCTAACATAATAATTCATGCAAAACTCTTCTAACACCTTCAGATGTGCAATACTGCATTGCAAACAGCATTTTATTCATGCACATGACAAACTTTTAATGTTTGACAGAGTTTCAGTAACATTGCATCAAACCAGGTTTGTCCTGAGCAGAAACGCTGTTTTCAGAGCTTTGAGACTCTAACATAATAATTTATGCAAAACTCTTCTAAGACCTTCAGATGTGCATTACTGCATTGCAAACAGCATTTTATTCATGCACATGACAAACTTTTAATGTTTGACAGAGTTTCAGTAACATTGCATCAAACCAGGTTTGTCCGGAGCAGAAACGCTGTTTTCAGAGCTTTGAAACTCTAACATAATAATTCATGCAAAACTCTTCTAACACATTCAGATGTGCATTACTGCATTACAAATAGCATTTTATTCATGCACTTGACAAACTTTTAATGTTTGACAGAGTTTCAGTAACATTGCATCAAACCAGGTTTGTCCGGAGCAGAAACGCTGTTTTCAGAGCTTTGAGACTCTAACATAATAATTCATGCAAAACTCTTCTAACACCTTCAGATGTGCAGTACTGCATTGCAAACAGCATTTTATTCATGCACATGACAAACTTTTAATGTTTGACAGAGTTTCAGTAATATTGCATCAAACCAGGTCTGTCCGGAGCAGAAACGCTGTTTTCAGAGCTTTGAGACTCTAACATAATAATTCATGCAAAACTCTTCTAACACCTTCAGATGTGCATTACTGCATTGCAAATAGCATTTTATTCATGCACATGACAAACTTTTAATGTTTGACAGAGTTTCAGTAACATTGCATCAAACCAGGTTTGTCCGGAGCAGAAACGCTGTTTTCAGAGCTTTGAGACTCTAACATAATAATTCATGCAAAACTCTTCTAACACCTTCAGATGTGCATTACTGCATTGCAAACAGCATTTTATTCATGCACATGACAAACTTTTAATGTTTGACAGAGTTTCAGTAACATTGCATCAAACCAGGTTTGTCCGGAGCAGAAACGCTGTTTTCAGAGCTTTGAGACTCTAACATAATAATTCATGCAAAATTCTTCTAACACCTTCAGATGTGCATTACTGCATTGCAAACAGCATTTTATTCATGCACTTGACAATTTTTTAATGTTTGACAGAGTTTCAGTAACATTGCATCAAACCAGGTTTGTCCGGAGCAGAAACGCTGTTTTCAGAGCTTTGAGAGTCTAACATAATAATTCATGCAAAACTCTTCTAACACCTTCAGATGTGCATTACTGCATTGCAAACAGCATTTTATTCATGCACATGAAAAACTTTTAATGTTTGACAGAGTTTCAGTAATATTGCATCAAACCAGGTCTGTCCGGAGCAGAAACGCTGTTTTCAGAGCTTTGAGACTCTAACATAATAATTCATGCAAAACTCTTCTAACACCTTCCGATGTGCATTACTGCATTGCAAACAGCATTTTATTCATGCACATGACAAACTTTTAATGTTTGACAGAGTTTCAGTAACATTGCATCAAACCAGTTTTGTCCTGAGCAGAAACGCTGTTTTCAGAGCTTTGAGACTCTAACATAATAATTCATGCAAAACTCTTCTAACACCTTCAGATGTGCATTACTGCATTGCAAACAGCATTTTATTCATGCACATGACAAACTTTTAATGTTTGACAGAGTTTCAGTAATATTGCATCAAACCAGGTTTGTCCGGAGCAGAAACGCTGTTTTCAGAGCTTTGAGACTCTAACATAATAATTCATGCAAAACTCTTCTAACACCTTCAGATGTGCATTACTGCATTGCAAACAGCATTTTATTCATGCACATGACAAACTTTTAATGTTTGACAGAGTTTCAGTAATATTGCATCAAACCAGGTTTGTCCGGAGCAGAAACGCTGTTTTCAGAGCTTTGAGACTCTAACATAATAATTCATGCAAAACTCTTCTAACACCTTCAGATGTGCATTACTGCATTGCAAATAGCATTTTATTCATGCACATGACAAACTTTTAATGTTTGACAGAGTTTCAGTAATATTGCATCAAACCAGGTCTGTCCGGAGCAGAAACGCTGTTTTCAGAGCTTTGAGACTCTAACATAATAATTCATGCAAAACTCTTCTAACACTTTCAGATGTGCATTACTGCATTGCAAACAGCATTTTATTCATGCACATGACACATTTTTAATGTTTGACAGAGTTTCAGTAACATTGCATCAAACCAGGTTTGTCCGGAGCAGAAACGCTGTTTTCAGAGCTTTGAGACTCTAACATAATAATTCATGCAAAACTCTTCTAACACCTTCAGATGTGCATTACTGCATTACAAACAGCATTTTATTCATGCACTTGACAATTTTTTAATGTTTGACAAAGTTTCAGTAACATTGCATCAAACCAGGTTTGTCCGGAGCAGAAACGCTGTTTTCAGAGCTTTGAGACTCTAACATAATAATTCATGCAAAACTCTTCTAACACCTTCAGATGTGCAATACTGCATTGCAAACAGCATTTTATTCATGCACATGACAAACTTTTAATGTTTGACAGAGTTTCAGTAACATTGCATCAAACCAGGTTTGTTCGGAGCAGAAACGTTGTTTTCAGAGCTTTGAGACTCTAACATAATAATTCATGCAAAACTCTTCTAAGACCTTCGGATGTGCATTACTGCATTGCAAACAGCATTTTATTCATGCACATGACAAACTTTTAATGTTTGACAGAGTTTCAGTAACATTGCATCAAACCAGGTTTGTCCGGAGCAGAAACGCTGTATTCAGAGCTTTGAAACTCTAACATAATAATTCATGCAAAACTCTTCTAACACATTCAGATGTGCATTACTGCATTACAAATAGCATTTTATTCATGCACTTGACAAACTTTTAATGTTTGACAGAGTTTCAGTAACATTGCATCAAACCAGGTTTGTCCGGAGCAGAAACGCTGTTTTCAGAGCTTTGAGACTCTAACATAATAATTCATGCAAAACTCTTCTAACACCTTCAGATGTGCATTACTGCATTGCAAATAGCATTTTATTCATGCACATGACAAACTTTTAATGTTTGACAGAGTTTCAGTAACATTGCATTAAACCAGGTTTGTCCGGAGCAGAAACGCTGTTTTCAGAGCTTTGAGACTCTAACATAATAATTCATGCAAAACTCTTCTAACACCTTCAGATGTGCAATACTGCATTGCAAACAGCATTTTATTCATGCACATGACAAACTTTTAATGTTTGACAGAGTTTCAGTAACATTGCATCAAACCAGATTTGTCCTGAGCAGAAACGCTGTTTTCAGAGCTTTGAGACTCTAACATAATAATTCATGCAAAACTCTTCTAAGACCTTCAGATGTGCATTACTGCATTGCAAACAGCATTTTATTCATGCACATGACAAACTTTTAATGTTTGACAGAGTTTCAGTAACATTGCATCAAACCAGGTTTGTTCGGAGCAGAAACGTTGTTTTCAGAGCTTTGAGACTCTAACATAATAATTCATGCAAAACTCTTCTAAGACCTTCAGATGTGCATTACTGCATTGCAAACAGCATTTTATTCATGCACATGACAAACTTTTAATGTTTGACAGAGTTTCAGTAACATTGCATCAAACCAGGTTTGTCCGGAGCAGAAACGCTGTATTCAGAGCTTTGAAACTCTAACATAATAATTCATGCAAAACTCTTCTAACACATTCAGATGTGCATTACTGCATTACAAATAGCATTTTATTCATGCACTTGACAAACTTTTAATGTTTGACAGAGTTTCAGTAACATTGCATCAAACCAGGTTTGTCCGGAGCAGAAACGCTGTTTTCAGAGCTTTGAGACTCTAACATAATAATTCATGCAAAACTCTTCTAACACCTTCAGATGTGCAATACTGCATTGCAAACAGCATTTTATTCATGCACATGACAAACTTTTAATGTTTGACAGAGTTTCAGTAATATTGCATCAAACCAGGTCTGTCCGGAGCAGAAACGCTGTTTTCAGAGCTTTGAGACTCTAACATAATAATTCATGCAAAACTCTTCTAACACCTTCAGATGTGCATTACTGCATTGCAAATAGCATTTTATTCATGCACATGACAAACTTTTAATGTTTGACAGAGTTTCAGTAACATTGCATTAAACCAGGTTTGTCCGGAGCAGAAACGCTGTTTTCAGAGCTTTGAGACTCTAACATAATAATTCATGCAAAACTCTTCTAACACCTTCAGATGTGCAATACTGCATTGCAAACAGCATTTTATTCATGCACATGACAAACTTTTAATGTTTGACAGAGTTTCAGTAACATTGCATCAAACCAGGTTTGTCCTGAGCAGAAACGCTGTTTTCAGAGCTTTGAGACTCTAACATAATAATTCATGCAAAACTCTTCTAAGACCTTCAGATGTGCATTACTGCATTGCAAACAGCATTTTATTCATGCACATGACAAACTTTTAATGTTTGACAGAGTTTCAGTAACATTGCATCAAACCAGGTTTGTCCGGAGCAGAAACGCTGTTTTCAGAGCTTTGAAACTCTAACATAATAATTCATGCAAAACTCTTCTAACACATTCAGATGTGCATTACTGCATTACAAATAGCATTTTATTCATGCACTTGACAATTTTTTAATGTTTGACAGAGTTTCAGTAACATTGCATCAAACCAGGTTTGTCCGGAGCAGAAACGCTGTTTTCAGAGCTTTGAGAGTCTAACATAATAATTCATGCAAAACTCTTCTAACACCTTCAGATGTGCATTACTGCATTGCAAACAGCATTTTATTCATGCACATGAAAAACTTTTAATGTTTGACAGAGTTTCAGTAATATTGCATCAAACCAGGTCTGTCCGGAGCAGAAACGCTGTTTTCAGAGCTTTGAGACTCTAACATAATAATTCATGCAAAACTCTTCTAACACCTTCCGATGTGCATTACTGCATTGCAAACAGCATTTTATTCATGCACATGACAAACTTTTAATGTTTGACAGAGTTTCAGTAACATTGCATCAAACCAGGTTTGTCCTGAGCAGAAAAGCTGTTTTCAGAGCTTTGAGACTCTAACATAATAATTCATGCAAAACTCTTCTAACACCTTCAGATGTGCATTACTGCATTGCAAACAGCATTTTATTCATGCACATGACAAACTTTTAATGTTTGACAGAGTTTCAGTAACATTGCATCAAACCAGGTTTGTCCGGAGCAGAAACGCTGTTTTCAGAGCTTTGAAACTCTAACATAATAATTCATGCAAAACTCTTCTAACACATTCAGATGTGCATTACTGCATTACAAATAGCATTTTATTCATGCACTTGACAAACTTTTAATGTTTGACAGAGTTTCAGTAACATTGCATCAAACCAGGTTTGTCCGGAGCAGAAACGCTGTTTTCAGAGCTTTGAGACTCTAACATAATAATTCATGCAAAACTCTTCTAACACCTTCAGATGTGCATTACTGCATTGCAAACAGCATTTTATTCATGCACATGACAAACTTTTAATGTTTGACAGAGTTTCAGTAATATTGCATCAAACCAGGTTTGTCCTGAGCAGAAACGCTGTTTTCAGAGCTTTGAGACTCTAACATAATAATTCATGCAAAACTCTTCTAACACCTTCCGATGTGCATTACTGCATTGCAAACAGCATTTTATTCATGCACATGACAAACTTTTAATGTTTGACAGAGTTTCAGTAACATTGCATCAAACCAGGTTTGTCCTGAGCAGAAACGCTGTTTTCAGAGCTTTGAGACTCTAACATAATAATTCATGCAAAACTCTTCTAACACCTTCAGATGTGCATTACTGCATTGCAAACAGCATTTTATTCATGCACATGACAAACTTTTAATGTTTGACAGAGTTTCAGTAATATTGCATCAAACCAGGTTTGTCCTGAGCAGAAACGCTGTTTTCAGAGCTTTGAGACTCTAACATAATAATTCATGCAAAACTCTTCTAAGACCTTCAGATGTGCATTACTGCATTGCAAACAGCATTTTATTCATGCACATGACAAACTTTTAATGTTTGACAGAGTTTCAGTAACATTGCATCAAACCAGGTTTGTCCGGAGCAGAAACGCTGTTTTCAGAGCTTTGAAAGTCTAACATAATAATTCATGCAAAACTCTTCTAACACATTCAGATGTGCATTACTGCATTACAAATAGCATTTTATTCATGCACTTGACAATTTTTTAATGTTTGACAGAGTTTCAGTAACATTGCATCAAACCAGGTTTGTCCGGAGCAGAAACGCTGTTTTCAGAGCTTTGAGAGTCTAACATAATAATTCATGCAAAACTCTTCTAACACCTTCAGATGTGCATTACTGCATTGCAAACAGCATTTTATTCATGCACATGAAAAACTTTTAATGTTTGACAGAGTTTCAGTAATATTGCATCAAACCAGGTCTGTCCGAAGCAGAAACGCTGTTTTCAGAGCTTTGAGACTCTAACATAATAATTCATGCAAAACTCTTCTAACACCTTCCGATGTGCATTACTGCATTGCAAACAGCATTTTATTCATGCACATGACAAACTTTTAATGTTTGACAGAGTTTCAGTAACATTGCATCAAACCAGGTTTGTCCGGAGCAGAAACGCTGTTTTCAGAGCTTTGAAACTCTAACATAATAATTCATGCAAAACTCTTCTAACACATTCAGATGTGCATTACTGCATTACAAATAGCATTTTATTCATGCACTTGACAAACTTTTAATGTTTGACAGAGTTTCAGTAACATTGCATCAAACCAGGTTTGTCCGGAGCAGAAACGCTGTTTTCAGAGCTTTGAGACTCTAACATAATAATTCATGCAAAACTCTTCTAACACCTTCAGATGTGCATTACTGCATTGCAAACAGCATTTTATTCATGCACATGACAAACTTTTAATGTTTGACAGAGTTTCAGTAATATTGCATCAAACCAGGTTTGTCCGGAGCAGAAACGCTGTTTTCAGAGCTTTGAGACTCTAACATAATAATTCATGTAAAACTCTTCTAACACCTTCAGATGTGCATTACTGCATTGCAAACAGCATTTTATTCATGCACATGACAAACTTTTAATGTTTGACAGAGTTTCAGTAATATTGCATCAAACCAGGTTTGTCCGGAGCAGAAACGCTGTTTTCAGAGCTTTGAGACTCTAACATAATAATTCATGCAAAACTCTTCTAACACCTTCAGATGTGCATTACTGCATTGCAAACAGCATTTTATTCATGCACATGACAAACTTTTAATGTTTGACAGAGTTTCAGTAACATTGCATCAAACCAGGTTTGTCCTGAGCAGAAACGCTGTTTTCAGAGCTTTGAGACTCTAACATAATAATTCATGCAAAACTCTTCTAACACCTTCAGATGTGCAATACTGCATTGCAAACAGCATTTTATTCATGCACATGACAAACTTTTAATGTTTGACAGAGTTTCAGTAACATTGCATCAAACCAGGTTTGTCCGGAGCAGAAACGCTGTTTTCAGAGCTTTGAGAGTCTGACATAATAATTCATGCAAAACTCTTCTAACACCTTCAGATGTGCATTACTGCATTGCAAACAGCATTTTATTCATGCACATGACAAACTTTTAATGTTTGACAGAGTTTCAGTAACATTGCATCAAACCAGGTTTGTCCGGAGCAGAAACGCTGTTTTCAGAGCTTTGAGACTCTAACATAATAATTCATGCAAAACTCTTCTAACACCTTCAGATGTGCATTACTGAATTGCAAACAGCATTTTATTCATGCACATGACAAACTTTCAATGTTTGACAGAGTTTCAGTAACATTGCATCAAACCAAGTTTGTCCGGAGCAGAAACGCTGTTTTCAGAGCTTTGAAACTCTAACATAATAATTCATGCAAAACTCTTCTAACACCTTCAGATGTGCATTACTGCATTGCAAACAGCATTTTATTCATGCACATGACAAACTTTTAATGTTTGACAGAGTTTCAGTTATATTGCATCAAACCAGGTCTGTCCGGAGCAGAAACGCTGTTTTCAGAGCTTTGAGACTCTAACATAATAATTCATGCAAAACTCTTCTAACACCTTCAGATGTGCATTACTGCATTGCAAACAGCATTTTATTCATGCACATGACAAACTTTTAATGTTTGACAGAGTTTCAGTAACATTGCATCAAACCAGGTTTGTCCGGAGCAGAAACGCTGTTTTCAGAGCTTTGAAACTCTAACATAATAATTCATGCAAAACTCTTCTAACACATTCAGATGTGCATTACTGCATTACAAATAGCATTTTATTCATGCACTTGACAAACTTTTAATGTTTGACATAGTTTCAGTAACATTGCATCAAACCAGGTTTTTCCGGAGCAGAAACGCTGTTTTCAGAGCTTTGAGACTCTAACATAATAATTCATGCAAAACTCTTCTAACACCTTCAGATGTGCAGTACTGCATTGCAATCAGCATTTTATTCATGCACATGACAAACTTTTAATGTTTGACAGAGTTTCAGTAATATTGCATCAAACCAGGTCTGTCCGGAGCAGAAACGCTGTTTTCAGAGCTTTGAGACTCTAACATAATAATTCATGCAAAACTCTTCTAACACCTTCAGATGTGCATTACTGCATTGCAAATAGCATTTTATTCATGCACATGACAAACTTTTAATGTTTGACAGAGTTTCAGTAATATTGCATCAAACCAGGTCTGTCCGGAGCAGAAACGCTGTTTTCAGAGCTTTGAGACTCTAACATAATAATTCATGCAAAACTCTTCTAACACTTTCAGATGTGCATTACTGCATTGCAAACAGCATTTTATTCATGCACATGACACATTTTTAATGTTTGACAGAGTTTCAGTAACATTGCATCAAACCAGGTTTGTCCGGAGCAGAAACGCTGTTTTCAGAGCTTTGAGACTCTAACATAATAATTCATGCAAAACTCTTCTAACACCTTCAGATGTGCATTACTGCATTACAAACAGCATTTTATTCATGCACTTGACAATTTTTTAATGTTTGACAAAGTTTCAGTAACATTGCATCAAACCAGGTTTGTCCGGAGCAGAAACGCTGTTTTCAGAGCTTTGAGACTCTAACATAATAATTCATGCAAAACTCTTCTAACACCTTCAAATGTGCAATACTGCATTGCAAACAGCATTTTATTCATGCACATGACAAACTTTTAATGTTTGACAGAGTTTCAGTAACATTGCATCAAACCAGGTTTGTCCGGAGCAGAAACGCTGTTTTCAGAGCTTTGAGACTCTAACATAATAATTCATGCAAAATTCTTCTAACACCTTCAGATGTGCATTACTGCATTGCAAACAGCATTTTATTCATGCACTTGACAATTTTTTAATGTTTGACAGAGTTTCAGTAACATTGCATCAAACCAGGTTTGTCCGGAGCAGAAACGCTGTTTTCAGAGCTTTGAGAGTCTAACATAATAATTCATGCAAAACTCTTCTAACACCTTCAGATGTGCATTACTGCATTGCAAACAGCATTTTATTCATGCACATTACAAACTTTTAATGTTTGACAGAGTTTCAGTAATATTGCATCAAACCAGGTCTGTCCGGAGCAGAAACGCTGTTTTCAGAGCTTTGAGACTCTAACATAATAATTCATGCAAAACTCTTCTAACACCTTCAGATGTGCATTACTGCATTGCAAACAGCATTTTATTCATGCACATGACAAACTTTTAATGTTTGACAGAGTTTCAGTAACATTGCATCAAACCAGGTTTGTCCTGAGCAGAAACGCTGTTTTCAGAGCTTTGAGACTCTAACATAATAATTCATGCAAAACTCTTCTAACACCTTCAGATGTGCATTACTGCATTGCAAACAGCATTTTATTCATGCACATGACAAACTTTTAATGTTTGACAGAGTTTCAGTAACATTGCATCAAACCAGGTTTGTCCGGAGCAGAAACGCTGTTTTCAGAGCTTTGAAACTCTAACATAATAATTCATGCAAAACTCTTCTAACACATTCAGATGTGCATTACTGCATTACAAATAGCATTTTATTCATGCACTTGACAAACTTTTAATGTTTGACAGAGTTTCAGTAACATTGCATCAAACCAGGTTTGTCCGGAGCAGAAACGCTGTTTTCAGAGCTTTGAGACTCTAACATAATAATTCATGCAAAACTCTTCTAACACCTTCAGATGTGCAGTACTGCATTGCAAACAGCATTTTATTCATGCACATGACAAACTTTTAATGTTTGACAGAGTTTCAGTAACATTGCATCAAACCAGGTTTGTCCGGAGCAGAAACGCTGTTTTCAGAGCTTTGAGACTCTAACATAATAATTCATGCAAAATTCTTCTAACACCTTCAGATGTGCATTACTGCATTGCAAACAGCATTTTATTCATGCACTTGACAATTTTTTAATGTTTGACAGAGTTTCAGTAACATTGCATCAAACCAGGTTTGTCCGGAGCAGAAACGCTGTTTTCAGAGCTTTGAGAGTCTAACATAATAATTCATGCAAAACTCTTCTAACACCTTCAGATGTGCATTACTGCATTGCAAACAGCATTTTATTCATGCACATGAAAAACTTTTAATGTTTGACAGAGTTTCAGTAATATTGCATCAAACCAGGTCTGTCCGGAGCAGAAACGCTGTTTTCAGAGCTTTGAGACTCTAACATAATAATTCATGCAAAACTCGTCTAACACCTTCCGATGTGCATTACTGCATTGCAAACAGCATTTTATTCATGCACATGACAAACTTTTAATGTTTGACAGAGTTTCAGTAACATTGCATTTAACCAGGTTTGTCCTGAGCAGAAACGCTGTTTTCAGGGCTTTGAGACTCTAACGTAATAATTCATGCAAAACTCTTCTAACACCTTCAGATGTGCATTACTGCATTGCAAACAGCATTTTATTCATGCACATGACAAACTTTTAATGTTTGACAGAGTTTCAGTAACATTGCATCAAACCAGGTTTGTCCGGAGCAGAAACGCTGTTTTCAGAGCTTTGAAACTCTAACATAATAATTCATGCAAAACTCTTCTAACACCTTCAGATGTGCATTACTGCATTACAAACAGCATTTTATTCATGCACTTGACAATTTTTTAATGTTTGACAAAGTTTCAGTAACATTGCATCAAACCAGGTTTGTCCGGAGCAGAAACGCTGTTTTCAGAGCTTTGAGACTCTAACATAATAATTCATGCAAAACTCTTCTAACACCTTCAGATGTGCAATACTGCATTGCAAACAGCATTTTATTCATGCACATGACAAACTTTTAATGTTTGACAGAGTTTCAGTAACATTGCATCAAACCAGGTTTGTCCGGAGCAGAAACGCTGTTTTCAGAGCTTTGAGACTCTAACATAATAATTCATGCAAAATTCTTCTAACACCTTCAGATGTGCATTACTGCATTGCAAACAGCATTTTATTCATGCACTTGACAATTTTTTAATGTTTGACAGAGTTTCAGTAACATTGCATCAAACCAGGTTTGTCCGGAGCAGAAACGCTGTTTTCAGAGCTTTGAGAGTCTAACATAATAATTCATGCAAAACTCTTCTAACACCTTCAGATGTGCATTACTGCATTGCAAACAGCATTTTATTCATGCACATGACAAACTTTTAATGTTTGACAGAGTTTCAGTAATATTGCATCAAACTAGGTCTGTCCGGAGCAGAAACGCTGTTTTCAGAGCTTTGAGACTCTAACATAATAATTCATGCAAAACTCTTCTAACACCTTCCGATGTGCATTACTGCATTGCAAACAGCATTTTATTCATGCACATGACAAACTTTTAATGTTTGACAGAGTTTCAGTAACATTGCATCAAACCAGGTTTGTCCTGAGCAGAAACGCTGTTTTCAGAGATTTGAGACTCTAACATAATAATTCATGCAAAACTCTTCTAACACCTTCAGATGTGCATTACTGCATTGCAAACAGCATTTTATTCATGCACATGACAAACTTTTAATGTTTGACAGAGTTTCAGTAACATTGCATCAAACCAGGTTTGTCCGGAGCAGAAACGCTGTTTTCAGAGCTTTGAGACTCTAACATATTAATTCATGCAAAACTCTTCTAACACCTTCAGATGTGCATTACTGCTTTGCAAACAGCATTTTATTCATGCACATGACAAACTTTTAATGTTTGACAGAGTTTCAGTAATATTGCATCAAACCAGGTTTGTCCGGAGCAGAAACGCTGTTTTCAGAGCTTTGAGACTCTAACATAATAATTCATGCAAAACTCTTCTAACACCTTCAGATGTGCATTACTGCATTGCAAACAGCATTTTATTCATGCACATGACAAACTTTTAATGTTTGACAGAGTTTCAGTAATATTGCATCAAACCAGGTCTGTCTGGAGCAGAAACGCTGTTTTCAGAGCTTTGAGACTCTAACATAATAATTCATGCAATACACTTCTAACACCTTCAGATGTGCATTACTGCATTGCAAACAGCATTTTATTCATGCACATGACAAACTTTTAATGTTTGACAGAGTTTCAGTAACATTGCATCAAACCAGGTTTGTGCTGAGCAGAAACGCTGTTTTCAGAGCTTTGAGACTCTAACATAATAATTCACGCAAAACTCTTCTAACACCTTCAGATGTGCATTACTGCATTGCAAACAGCATTTTATTCATGCACATGACAAACTTTTAATGTTTGACAGAGTTTCAGTAACATTGCATCAAACCAGGTTTGTCCGGAGCAGAAACGCTGTTTTCAGAGCTTTGAAACTCTAACATAATAATTCATGCAAAACTCTTCTAACACATTCAGATGTGCATTACTGCATTACAAATAGCATTTTATTCATGCACTTGACAAACTTTTAATGTTTGACATAGTTTCAGTAACATTGCATCAAACCAGGTTTGTCCGGAGCAGAAACGCTGTTTTCAGAGCTTTGAGACTCTAACATAATAATTCATGCAAAACTCTTCTAACACCTTCAGATGTGCAGTACTGCATTGCAATCAGCATTTTATTCATGCACATGACAAACTTTTAATGTTTGACAGAGTTTCAGTAATATTGCATCAAACCAGGTCTGTCCGGAGCAGAAACGCTGTTTTCAGAGCTTTGAGACTCTAACATAATAATTCATGCAAAACTCTTCTAACACCTTCAGATGTGCATTACTGCATTGCAAATAGCATTTTATTCATGCACATGACAAACTTTTAATGTTTGACAGAGTTTCAGTAATATTGCATCAAACCAGGTCTGTCCGGAGCAGAAACGCTGTTTTCAGAGCTTTGAGACTCTAACATAATAATTCATGCAAAACTCTTCTAACACTTTCAGATGTGCATTACTGCATTGCAAACAGCATTTTATTCATGCACATGACACATTTTTAATGTTTGACAGAGTTTCAGTAACATTGCATCAAACCAGGTTTGTCCGGAGCAGAAACGCTGTTTTCAGAGCTTTGAGACTCTAACATAATAATTCATGCAAAACTCTTCTAACACCTTCAGATGTGCATTACTGCATTGCAAACAGCATTTTATTCATGCACATGACAAACTTTTAATGTTTGACAGAGTTTCAGTAACATTGCATCAAACCAGGTTTGTCCTGAGCAGAAACGCTGTTTTCAGAGCTTTGAGACTCTAACATAATAATTCATGCAAAACTCTTTTAACACCTTCAGATGTGCATTACTGCATTGCAAACAGCATTTTATTCATGCACATGACAAACTTTTAATGTTTGACAGAGTTTCAGTAATATTGCATCAAACCAGGTCTGTCCGGAGCAGAAACGCTGTTTTCAGAGCTTTGAGACTCTAACATAATAATTCATGCAAAACTCTTCTAACACCTTCCGATGTGCATTACTGCATTGCAAACAGCATTTTATTCATGCACATGACAAACTTTTAATGTTTGACAGAGTTTCAGTAACATTGCATCAAACCAGGTTTGTCCTGAGCAGAAACGCTGTTTTCAGAGCTTTGAGACTCTAACATAATAATTCATGCAAAACTCTTCTAACACCTTCAGATGTGCATTACTGCATTGCAAACAGCATTTTATTCATGCACATGACAAACTTTTAATGTTTGACAGAGTTTCAGTAACATTGCATCAAACCAGGTTTGTCCGGAGCAGAAACGCTGTTTTCAGAGCTTTGAGACTCTAACATATTAATTCATGCAAAACTCTTCTAACACCTTCAGATGTGCATTACTGCATTGCAAACAGCATTTTATTCATGCACATGACAAACTTTTAATGTTTGACAGAGTTTCAGTAATATTGCATCAAACCAGGTTTGTCCGGAGCAGAAACGCTGTTTTCAGAGCTTTGAGACTCTAACATAATAATTCATGCAAAACTCTTCTAACACCTTCAGATGTGCAGTACTGCATTGCAATCAGCATTTTATTCATGCACATGACAAACTTTTAATGTTTGACAGAGTTTCAGTAATATTGCATCAAACCAGGTCTGTCCGGAGCAGAAACGCTGTTTTCAGAGCTTTGAGACTCTAACATAATAATTCATGCAAAACTCTTCTAACACCTTCAGATGTGCATTACTGCATTGCAAATAGCATTTTATTCATGCACATGACAAACTTTTAATGTTTGACAGAGTTTCAGTAATATTGCATCAAACCAGGTCTGTCCGGAGCAGAAACGCTGTTTTCAGAGCTTTGAGACTCTAACATAATAATTCATGCAAAACTCTTCTAACACTTTCAGATGTGCATTACTGCATTGCAAACAGCATTTTATTCATGCACATGACACATTTTTAATGTTTGACAGAGTTTCAGTAACATTGCATCAAACCAGGTTTGTCCGGAGCAGAAACGCTGTTTTCAGAGCTTTGAGACTCTAACATAATAATTCATGCAAAACTCTTCTAACACCTTCAGATGTGCATTACTGCATTACAAACAGCATTTTATTCATACACTTGACAATTTTTTAATGTTTGACAGAGTTTCAGTAACATTGCATCAAACCAGGTTTGTCCGGAGCAGAAACGCTGTTTTCAGAGCTTTGAGACTCTAACATAATAATTCATGCAAAATTCTTCTAACACCTTCAGATGTGCATTACTGCATTGCAAACAGCATTTTATTCATGCACTTGACAATTTTTTAATGTTTGACAGAGTTTCAGTAACATTGCATCAAACCAGGTTTGTCCGGAGCAGAAACGCTGTTTTCAGAGCTTTGAGAGTCTAACATAATAATTCATGCAAAACTCTTCTAACACCTTCAGATGTGCATTACTGCATTGCAAACAGCATTTTATTCATGCACATGACAAACTTTTAATGTTTGACAGAGTTTCAGTAATATTGCATCAAACTAGGTCTGTCCGGAGCAGAAACGCTGTTTTCAGAGCTTTGAGACTCTAACATAATAATTCATGCAAAACTCTTCTAACACCTTCCGATGTGCATTACTGCATTGCAAACAGCATTTTATTCATGCACATGACAAACTTTTAATGTTTGACAGAGTTTCAGTAACATTGCATCAAACCAGGTTTGTCCTGAGCAGAAACGCTGTTTTCAGAGATTTGAGACTCTAACATAATAATTCATGCAAAACTCTTCTAACACCTTCAGATGTGCATTACTGCATTGCAAACAGCATTTTATTCATGCACATGACAAACTTTTAATGTTTGACAGAGTTTCAGTAACATTGCATCAAACCAGGTTTGTCCGGAGCAGAAACGCTGTTTTCAGAGCTTTGAGACTCTAACATATTAATTCATGCAAAACTCTTCTAACACCTTCAGATGTGCATTACTGCTTTGCAAACAGCATTTTATTCATGCACATGACAAACTTTTAATGTTTGACAGAGTTTCAGTAATATTGCATCAAACCAGGTTTGTCCGGAGCAGAAACGCTGTTTTCAGAGCTTTGAGACTCTAACATAATAATTCATGCAAAACTCTTCTAACACCTTCAGATGTGCATTACTGCATTGCAAACAGCATTTTATTCATGCACATGACAAACTTTTAATGTTTGACAGAGTTTCAGTAATATTGCATCAAACCAGGTCTGTCTGGAGCAGAAACGCTGTTTTCAGAGCTTTGAGACTCTAACATAATAATTCATGCAATACACTTCTAACACCTTCAGATGTGCATTACTGCATTGCAAACAGCATTTTATTCATGCACATGACAAACTTTTAATGTTTGACAGAGTTTCAGTAACATTGCATCAAACCAGGTTTGTGCTGAGCAGAAACGCTGTTTTCAGAGCTTTGAGACTCTAACATAATAATTCACGCAAAACTCTTCTAACACCTTCAGATGTGCATTACTGCATTGCAAACAGCATTTTATTCATGCACATGACAAACTTTTAATGTTTGACAGAGTTTCAGTAACATTGCATCAAACCAGGTTTGTCCGGAGCAGAAACGCTGTTTTCAGAGCTTTGAAACTCTAACATAATAATTCATGCAAAACTCTTCTAACACATTCAGATGTGCATTACTGCATTACAAATAGCATTTTATTCATGCACTTGACAAACTTTTAATGTTTGACATAGTTTCAGTAACATTGCATCAAACCAGGTTTGTCCGGAGCAGAAACGCTGTTTTCAGAGCTTTGAGACTCTAACATAATAATTCATGCAAAACTCTTCTAACACCTTCAGATGTGCAGTACTGCATTGCAATCAGCATTTTATTCATGCACATGACAAACTTTTAATGTTTGACAGAGTTTCAGTAATATTGCATCAAACCAGGTCTGTCCGGAGCAGAAACGCTGTTTTCAGAGCTTTGAGACTCTAACATAATAATTCATGCAAAACTCTTCTAACACCTTCAGATGTGCATTACTGCATTGCAAATAGCATTTTATTCATGCACATGACAAACTTTTAATGTTTGACAGAGTTTCAGTAATATTGCATCAAACCAGGTCTGTCCGGAGCAGAAACGCTGTTTTCAGAGCTTTGAGACTCTAACATAATAATTCATGCAAAACTCTTCTAACACTTTCAGATGTGCATTACTGCATTGCAAACAGCATTTTATTCATGCACATGACACATTTTTAATGTTTGACAGAGTTTCAGTAACATTGCATCAAACCAGGTTTGTCCGGAGCAGAAACGCTGTTTTCAGAGCTTTGAGACTCTAACATAATAATTCATGCAAAACTCTTCTAACACCTTCAGATGTGCATTACTGCATTGCAAACAGCATTTTATTCATGCACATGACAAACTTTTAATGTTTGACAGAGTTTCAGTAACATTGCATCAAACCAGGTTTGTCCTGAGCAGAAACGCTGTTTTCAGAGCTTTGAGACTCTAACATAATAATTCATGCAAAACTCTTTTAACACCTTCAGATGTGCATTACTGCATTGCAAACAGCATTTTATTCATGCACATGACAAACTTTTAATGTTTGACAGAGTTTCAGTAATATTGCATCAAACCAGGTCTGTCCGGAGCAGAAACGCTGTTTTCAGAGCTTTGAGACTCTAACATAATAATTCATGCAAAACTCTTCTAACACCTTCCGATGTGCATTACTGCATTGCAAACAGCATTTTATTCATGCACATGACAAACTTTTAATGTTTGACAGAGTTTCAGTAACATTGCATCAAACCAGGTTTGTCCTGAGCAGAAACGCTGTTTTCAGAGCTTTGAGACTCTAACATAATAATTCATGCAAAACTCTTCTAACACCTTCAGATGTGCATTACTGCATTGCAAACAGCATTTTATTCATGCACATGACAAACTTTTAATGTTTGACAGAGTTTCAGTAACATTGCATCAAACCAGGTTTGTCCGGAGCAGAAACGCTGTTTTCAGAGCTTTGAGACTCTAACATATTAATTCATGCAAAACTCTTCTAACACCTTCAGATGTGCATTACTGCATTGCAAACAGCATTTTATTCATGCACATGACAAACTTTTAATGTTTGACAGAGTTTCAGTAATATTGCATCAAACCAGGTTTGTCCGGAGCAGAAACGCTGTTTTCAGAGCTTTGAGACTCTAACATAATAATTCATGCAAAACTCTTCTAACACCTTCAGATGTGCAGTACTGCATTGCAATCAGCATTTTATTCATGCACATGACAAACTTTTAATGTTTGACAGAGTTTCAGTAATATTGCATCAAACCAGGTCTGTCCGGAGCAGAAACGCTGTTTTCAGAGCTTTGAGACTCTAACATAATAATTCATGCAAAACTCTTCTAACACCTTCAGATGTGCATTACTGCATTGCAAATAGCATTTTATTCATGCACATGACAAACTTTTAATGTTTGACAGAGTTTCAGTAATATTGCATCAAACCAGGTCTGTCCGGAGCAGAAACGCTGTTTTCAGAGCTTTGAGACTCTAACATAATAATTCATGCAAAACTCTTCTAACACTTTCAGATGTGCATTACTGCATTGCAAACAGCATTTTATTCATGCACATGACACATTTTTAATGTTTGACAGAGTTTCAGTAACATTGCATCAAACCAGGTTTGTCCGGAGCAGAAACGCTGTTTTCAGAGCTTTGAGACTCTAACATAATAATTCATGCAAAACTCTTCTAACACCTTCAGATGTGCATTACTGCATTACAAACAGCATTTTATTCATACACTTGACAATTTTTTAATGTTTGACAAAGTTTCAGTAACATTGCATCAAACCAGGTTTGTCCGGAGCAGAAACGCTGTTTTCAGAGCTTTGAGACTCTAACATAATAATTCATGCAAAACTCTTCTAACACCTTCAAATGTGCAATACTGCATTGCAAACAGCATTTTATTCATGCACATGACAAACTTTTAATGTTTGACAGAGTTTCAGTAACATTGCATCAAACCAGGTTTGTCCGGAGCAGAAACGCTGTTTTCAGAGCTTTGAGACTCTAACATAATAATTCATGCAAAATTATTCTAACACCTTCAGATGTGCATTACTGCATTGCAAACAGCATTTTATTCATGCACTTGACAATTTTTTAATGTTTGACAGAGTTTCAGTAACATTGCATCAAACCAGGTTTGTCCGGAGCAGAAACGCTGTTTTCAGAGCTTTGAGAGTCTAACATAATAATTCATGCAAAACTCTTCTAACACCTTCAGATGTGCATTACTGCATTGCAAACAGCATTTTATTCATGCACATTACAAACTTTTAATGTTTGACAGAGTTTCAGTAATATTGCATCAAACCAGGTCTGTCCGGAGCAGAAACGCTGTTTTCAGAGCTTTGAGACTCTAACATAATAATTCATGCAAAACTCTTCTAACACCTTCAGATGTGCATTACTGCATTGCAAACAGCATTTTATTCATGCACATGACAAACTTTTAATGTTTGACAGAGTTTCAGTAACATTGCATCAAACCAGGTTTGTCCTGAGCAGAAACGCTGTTTTCAGAGCTTTGAGACTCTAACATAATAATTCATGCAAAACTCTTCTAACACCTTCAGATGTGCATTACTGCATTGCAAACAGCATTTTATTCATGCACATGACAAACTTTTAATGTTTGACAGAGTTTCAGTAACATTGCATCAAACCAGGTTTGTCCGGAGCAGAAACGCTGTTTTCAGAGCTTTGAAACTCTAACATAATAATTCATGCAAAACTCTTCTAACACATTCAGATGTGCATTACTGCATTACAAATAGCATTTTATTCATGCACTTGACAAACTTTTAATGTTTGACAGAGTTTCAGTAACATTGCATCAAACCAGGTTTGTCCGGAGCAGAAACGCTGTTTTCAGAGCTTTGAGACTCTAACATAATAATTCATGCAAAACTCTTCTAACACCTTCAGATGTGCAGTACTGCATTGCAAACAGCATTTTATTCATGCACATGACAAACTTTTAATGTTTGACAGAGTTTCAGTAACATTGCATCAAACCAGGTTTGTCCGGAGCAGAAACGCTGTTTTCAGAGCTTTGAGACTCTAACATAATAATTCATGCAAAATTCTTCTAACACCTTCAGATGTGCATTACTGCATTGCAAACAGCATTTTATTCATGCACTTGACAATTTTTTAATGTTTGACAGAGTTTCAGTAACATTGCATCAAACCAGGTTTGTCCGGAGCAGAAACGCTGTTTTCAGAGCTTTGAGAGTCTAACATAATAATTCATGCAAAACTCTTCTAACACCTTCAGATGTGCATTACTGCATTGCAAACAGCATTTTATTCATGCACATGAAAAACTTTTAATGTTTGACAGAGTTTCAGTAATATTGCATCAAACCAGGTCTGTCCGGAGCAGAAACGCTGTTTTCAGAGCTTTGAGACTCTAACATAATAATTCATGCAAAACTCGTCTAACACCTTCCGATGTGCATTACTGCATTGCAAACAGCATTTTATTCATGCACATGACAAACTTTTAATGTTTGACAGAGTTTCAGTAACATTGCATTTAACCAGGTTTGTCCTGAGCAGAAACGCTGTTTTCAGGGCTTTGAGACTCTAACATAATAATTCATGCAAAACTCTTCTAACACCTTCAGATGTGCATTACTGCATTGCAAACAGCATTTTATTCATGCACATGACAAACTTTTAATGTTTGACAGAGTTTCAGTAACATTGCATCAAACCAGGTTTGTCCGGAGCAGAAACGCTGTTTTCAGAGCTTTGAAACTCTAACATAATAATTCATGCAAAACTCTTCTAACACCTTCAGATGTGCATTACTGCATTACAAACAGCATTTTATTCATGCACTTGACAATTTTTTAATGTTTGACAAAGTTTCAGTAACATTGCATCAAACCAGGTTTGTCCGGAGCAGAAACGCTGTTTTCAGAGCTTTGAGACTCTAACATAATAATTCATGCAAAACTCTTCTAACACCTTCAGATGTGCAATACTGCATTGCAAACAGCATTTTATTCATGCACATGACAAACTTTTAATGTTTGACAGAGTTTCAGTAACATTGCATCAAACCAGGTTTGTCCGGAGCAGAAACGCTGTTTTCAGAGCTTTGAGACTCTAACATAATAATTCATGCAAAATTCTTCTAACACCTTCAGATGTGCATTACTGCATTGCAAACAGCATTTTATTCATGCACTTGACAATTTTTTAATGTTTGACAGAGTTTCAGTAACATTGCATCAAACCAGGTTTGTCCGGAGCAGAAACGCTGTTTTCAGAGCTTTGAGAGTCTAACATAATAATTCATGCAAAACTCTTCTAACACCTTCAGATGTGCATTACTGCATTGCAAACAGCATTTTATTCATGCACATGACAAACTTTTAATGTTTGACAGAGTTTCAGTAATATTGCATCAAACTAGGTCTGTCCGGAGCAGAAACGCTGTTTTCAGAGCTTTGAGACTCTAACATAATAATTCATGCAAAACTCTTCTAACACCTTCCGATGTGCATTACTGCATTGCAAACAGCATTTTATTCATGCACATGACAAACTTTTAATGTTTGACAGAGTTTCAGTAACATTGCATCAAACCAGGTTTGTCCTGAGCAGAAACGCTGTTTTCAGAGATTTGAGACTCTAACATAATAATTCATGCAAAACTCTTCTAACACCTTCAGATGTGCATTACTGCATTGCAAACAGCATTTTATTCATGCACATGACAAACTTTTAATGTTTGACAGAGTTTCAGTAACATTGCATCAAACCAGGTTTGTCCGGAGCAGAAACGCTGTTTTCAGAGCTTTGAGACTCTAACATATTAATTCATGCAAAACTCTTCTAACACCTTCAGATGTGCATTACTGCTTTGCAAACAGCATTTTATTCATGCACATGACAAACTTTTAATGTTTGACAGAGTTTCAGTAATATTGCATCAAACCAGGTTTGTCCGGAGCAGAAACGCTGTTTTCAGAGCTTTGAGACTCTAACATAATAATTCATGCAAAACTCTTCTAACACCTTCAGATGTGCATTACTGCATTGCAAACAGCATTTTATTCATGCACATGACAAACTTTTAATGTTTGACAGAGTTTCAGTAATATTGCATCAAACCAGGTCTGTCTGGAGCAGAAACGCTGTTTTCAGAGCTTTGAGACTCTAACATAATAATTCATGCAATACACTTCTAACACCTTCAGATGTGCATTACTGCATTGCAAACAGCATTTTATTCATGCACATGACAAACTTTTAATGTTTGACAGAGTTTCAGTAACATTGCATCAAACCAGGTTTGTGCTGAGCAGAAACGCTGTTTTCAGAGCTTTGAGACTCTAACATAATAATTCACGCAAAACTCTTCTAACACCTTCAGATGTGCATTACTGCATTGCAAACAGCATTTTATTCATGCACATGACAAACTTTTAATGTTTGACAGAGTTTCAGTAACATTGCATCAAACCAGGTTTGTCCGGAGCAGAAACGCTGTTTTCAGAGCTTTGAGACTCTAACATAATAATTCATGCAAAACTCTTCTAACACCTTCAGATGTGCAGTACTGCATTGCAATCAGCATTTTATTCATGCACATGACAAACTTTTAATGTTTGACAGAGTTTCAGTAATATTGCATCAAACCAGGTCTGTCCGGAGCAGAAACGCTGTTTTCAGAGCTTTGAGACTCTAACATAATAATTCATGCAAAACTCTTCTAACACCTTCAGATGTGCATTACTGCATTGCAAATAGCATTTTATTCATGCACATGACAAACTTTTAATGTTTGACAGAGTTTCAGTAATATTGCATCAAACCAGGTCTGTCCGGAGCAGAAACGCTGTTTTCAGAGCTTTGAGACTCTAACATAATAATTCATGCAAAACTCTTCTAACACTTTCAGATGTGCATTACTGCATTGCAAACAGCATTTTATTCATGCACATGACACATTTTTAATGTTTGACAGAGTTTCAGTAACATTGCATCAAACCAGGTTTGTCCGGAGCAGAAACGCTGTTTTCAGAGCTTTGAGACTCTAACATAATAATTCATGCAAAACTCTTCTAACACCTTCAGATGTGCATTACTGCATTACAAACAGCATTTTATTCATGCACTTGACAATTTTTTAATGTTTGACAAAGTTTCAGTAACATTGCATCAAACCAGGTTTGTCCGGAGCAGAAACGCTGTTTTCAGAGCTTTGAGACTCTAACATAATAATTCATGCAAAACTCTTCTAACACCTTCAAATGTGCAATACTGCATTGCAAACAGCATTTTATTCATGCACATGACAAACTTTTAATGTTTGACAGAGTTTCAGTAACATTGCATCAAACCAGGTTTGTCCGGAGCAGAAACGCTGTTTTCAGAGCTTTGAGACTCTAACATAATAATTCATGCAAAATTCTTCTAACACCTTCAGATGTGCATTACTGCATTGCAATCAGCATTTTATTCATGCACTTGACAATTTTTTAATGTTTGACAGAGTTTCAGTAACATTGCATCAAACCAGGTTTGTCCGGAGCAGAAACGCTGTTTTCAGAGCTTTGAGAGTCTAACATAATAATTCATGCAAAACTCTTCTAACACCTTCAGATGTGCATTACTGCATTGCAAACAGCATTTTATTCATGCACATTACAAACTTTTAATGTTTGACAGAGTTTCAGTAATATTGCATCAAACCAGGTCTGTCCGGAGCAGAAACGCTGTTTTCAGAGCTTTGAGACTCTAACATAATAATTCATGCAAAACTCTTCTAACACCTTCAGATGTGCATTACTGCATTGCAAACAGCATTTTATTCATGCACATGACAAACTTTTAATGTTTGACAGAGTTTCAGTAACATTGCATCAAACCAGGTTTGTCCTGAGCAGAAACGCTGTTTTCAGAGCTTTGAGACTCTAACATAATAATTCATGCAAAACTCTTCTAACACCTTCAGATGTGCATTACTGCATTGCAAACAGCATTTTATTCATGCACATGACAAACTTTTAATGTTTGACAGAGTTTCAGTAACATTGCATCAAACCAGGTTTGTCCGGAGCAGAAACGCTGTTTTCAGAGCTTTGAAACTCTAACATAATAATTCATGCAAAACTCTTCTAACACATTCAGATGTGCATTACTGCATTACAAATAGCATTTTATTCATGCACTTGACAAACTTTTAATGTTTGACAGAGTTTCAGTAACATTGCATCAAACCAGGTTTGTCCGGAGCAGAAACGCTGTTTTCAGAGCTTTGAGACTCTAACATAATAATTCATGCAAAACTCTTCTAACACCTTCAGATGTGCAGTACTGCATTGCAAACAGCATTTTATTCATGCACATGACAAACTTTTAATGTTTGACAGAGTTTCAGTAACATTGCATCAAACCAGGTTTGTCCGGAGCAGAAACGCTGTTTTCAGAGCTTTGAGACTCTAACATAATAATTCATGCAAAATTCTTCTAACACCTTCAGATGTGCATTACTGCATTGCAAACAGCATTTTATTCATGCACTTGACAATTTTTTAATGTTTGACAGAGTTTCAGTAACATTGCATCAAACCAGGTTTGTCCGGAGCAGAAACGCTGTTTTCAGAGCTTTGAGAGTCTAACATAATAATTCATGCAAAACTCTTCTAACACCTTCAGATGTGCATTACTGCATTGCAAACAGCATTTTATTCATGCACATGAAAAACTTTTAATGTTTGACAGAGTTTCAGTAATATTGCATCAAACCAGGTCTGTCCGGAGCAGAAACGCTGTTTTCAGAGCTTTGAGACTCTAACATAATAATTCATGCAAAACTCGTCTAACACCTTCCGATGTGCATTACTGCATTGCAAACAGCATTTTATTCATGCACATGACAAACTTTTAATGTTTGACAGAGTTTCAGTAACATTGCATTTAACCAGGTTTGTCCTGAGCAGAAACGCTGTTTTCAGGGCTTTGAGACTCTAACATAATAATTCATGCAAAACTCTTCTAACACCTTCAGATGTGCATTACTGCATTGCAAACAGCATTTTATTCATGCACATGACAAACTTTTAATGTTTGACAGAGTTTCAGTAACATTGCATCAAACCAGGTTTGTCCGGAGCAGAAACGCTGTTTTCAGAGCTTTGAAACTCTAACATAATAATTCATGCAAAACTCTTCTAACACCTTCAGATGTGCATTACTGCATTACAAACAGCATTTTATTCATGCACTTGACAATTTTTTAATGTTTGACAAAGTTTCAGTAACATTGCATCAAACCAGGTTTGTCCGGAGCAGAAACGCTGTTTTCAGAGCTTTGAGACTCTAACATAATAATTCATGCAAAACTCTTCTAACACCTTCAGATGTGCAATACTGCATTGCAAACAGCATTTTATTCATGCACATGACAAACTTTTAATGTTTGACAGAGTTTCAGTAACATTGCATCAAACCAGGTTTGTCCGGAGCAGAAACGCTGTTTTCAGAGCTTTGAGACTCTAACATAATAATTCATGCAAAATTCTTCTAACACCTTCAGATGTGCATTACTGCATTGCAAACAGCATTTTATTCATGCACTTGACAATTTTTTAATGTTTGACAGAGTTTCAGTAACATTGCATCAAACCAGGTTTGTCCGGAGCAGAAACGCTGTTTTCAGAGCTTTGAGAGTCTAACATAATAATTCATGCAAAACTCTTCTAACACCTTCAGATGTGCATTACTGCATTGCAAACAGCATTTTATTCATGCACATGACAAACTTTTAATGTTTGACAGAGTTTCAGTAATATTGCATCAAACTAGGTCTGTCCGGAGCAGAAACGCTGTTTTCAGAGCTTTGAGACTCTAACATAATAATTCATGCAAAACTCTTCTAACACCTTCCGATGTGCATTACTGCATTGCAAACAGCATTTTATTCATGCACATGACAAACTTTTAATGTTTGACAGAGTTTCAGTAACATTGCATCAAACCAGGTTTGTCCTGAGCAGAAACGCTGTTTTCAGAGATTTGAGACTCTAACATAATAATTCATGCAAAACTCTTCTAACACCTTCAGATGTGCATTACTGCATTGCAAACAGCATTTTATTCATGCACATGACAAACTTTTAATGTTTGACAGAGTTTCAGTAACATTGCATCAAACCAGGTTTGTCCGGAGCAGAAACGCTGTTTTCAGAGCTTTGAGACTCTAACATATTAATTCATGCAAAACTCTTCTAACACCTTCAGATGTGCATTACTGCTTTGCAAACAGCATTTTATTCATGCACATGACAAACTTTTAATGTTTGACAGAGTTTCAGTAATATTGCATCAAACCAGGTTTGTCCGGAGCAGAAACGCTGTTTTCAGAGCTTTGAGACTCTAACATAATAATTCATGCAAAACTCTTCTAACACCTTCAGATGTGCATTACTGCATTGCAAACAGCATTTTATTCATGCACATGACAAACTTTTAATGTTTGACAGAGTTTCAGTAATATTGCATCAAACCAGGTCTGTCTGGAGCAGAAACGCTGTTTTCAGAGCTTTGAGACTCTAACATAATAATTCATGCAATACACTTCTAACACCTTCAGATGTGCATTACTGCATTGCAAACAGCATTTTATTCATGCACATGACAAACTTTTAATGTTTGACAGAGTTTCAGTAACATTGCATCAAACCAGGTTTGTGCTGAGCAGAAA
This sequence comes from Garra rufa, assembly GCF_049309525.1. NCBI lineage: Eukaryota > Metazoa > Chordata > Actinopteri > Cypriniformes > Cyprinidae > Garra > Garra rufa. Next base: position 5,757,178 of record NW_027394278.1, on the reverse strand, counting down.
CGCTGTTTTCAGAGCTTTGAGACTCTAACATAATAATTCACGCAAAACTCTTCTAACACCTTCAGATGTGCATTACTGCATTGCAAACAGCATTTTATTCATGCACATGACAAACTTTTAATGTTTGACAGAGTTTCAGTAACATTGCATCAAACCAGGTTTGTCCGGAGCAGAAACGCTGTTTTCAGAGCTTTGAGACTCTAACATAATAATTCATGCAAAACTCTTCTAACACCTTCAGATGTGCAGTACTGCATTGCAATCAGCATTTTATTCATGCACATGACAAACTTTTAATGTTTGACAGAGTTTCAGTAATATTGCATCAAACCAGGTCTGTCCGGAGCAGAAACGCTGTTTTCAGAGCTTTGAGACTCTAACATAATAATTCATGCAAAACTCTTCTAACACCTTCAGATGTGCATTACTGCATTGCAAATAGCATTTTATTCATGCACATGACAAACTTTTAATGTTTGACAGAGTTTCAGTAATATTGCATCAAACCAGGTCTGTCCGGAGCAGAAACGCTGTTTTCAGAGCTTTGAGACTCTAACATAATAATTCATGCAAAACTCTTCTAACACTTTCAGATGTGCATTACTGCATTGCAAACAGCATTTTATTCATGCACATGACACATTTTTAATGTTTGACAGAGTTTCAGTAACATTGCATCAAACCAGGTTTGTCCGGAGCAGAAACGCTGTTTTCAGAGCTTTGAGACTCTAACATAATAATTCATGCAAAACTCTTCTAACACCTTCAGATGTGCATTACTGCATTACAAACAGCATTTTATTCATGCACTTGACAATTTTTTAATGTTTGACAAAGTTTCAGTAACATTGCATCAAACCAGGTTTGTCCGGAGCAGAAACGCTGTTTTCAGAGCTTTGAGACTCTAACATAATAATTCATGCAAAACTCTTCTAACACCTTCAAATGTGCAATACTGCATTGCAAACAGCATTTTATTCATGCACATGACAAACTTTTAATGTTTGACAGAGTTTCAGTAACATTGCATCAAACCAGGTTTGTCCGGAGCAGAAACGCTGTTTTCAGAGCTTTGAGACTCTAACATAATAATTCATGCAAAATTCTTCTAACACCTTCAGATGTGCATTACTGCATTGCAATCAGCATTTTATTCATGCACTTGACAATTTTTTAATGTTTGACAGAGTTTCAGTAACATTGCATCAAACCAGGTTTGTCCGGAGCAGAAACGCTGTTTTCAGAGCTTTGAGAGTCTAACATAATAATTCATGCAAAACTCTTCTAACACCTTCAGATGTGCATTACTGCATTGCAAACAGCATTTTATTCATGCACATTACAAACTTTTAATGTTTGACAGAGTTTCAGTAATATTGCATCAAACCAGGTCTGTCCGGAGCAGAAACGCTGTTTTCAGAGCTTTGAGACTCTAACATAATAATTCATGCAAAACTCTTCTAACACCTTCAGATGTGCATTACTGCATTGCAAACAGCATTTTATTCATGCACATGACAAACTTTTAATGTTTGACAGAGTTTCAGTAACATTGCATCAAACCAGGTTTGTCCTGAGCAGAAACGCTGTTTTCAGAGCTTTGAGACTCTAACATAATAATTCATGCAAAACTCTTCTAACACCTTCAGATGTGCATTACTGCATTGCAAACAGCATTTTATTCATGCACATGACAAACTTTTAATGTTTGACAGAGTTTCAGTAACATTGCATCAAACCAGGTTTGTCCGGAGCAGAAACGCTGTTTTCAGAGCTTTGAAACTCTAACATAATAATTCATGCAAAACTCTTCTAACACATTCAGATGTGCATTACTGCATTACAAATAGCATTTTATTCATGCACTTGACAAACTTTTAATGTTTGACAGAGTTTCAGTAACATTGCATCAAACCAGGTTTGTCCGGAGCAGAAACGCTGTTTTCACAGCTTTGAGACTCTAACATAATAATTCATGCAAAACTCTTCTAACACCTTCAGATGTGCATTACTGCATTGCAAACAGCATTTTAGTCATGCACATGACAAACTTTTAATGTTTGACAAAGTTTCAGTAACATTGCATCAAACCAGGTTTGTCCGGAGCAGAAACGCTGTTTTCAGAGCTTTGAGACTCTAACATAATAATTCATGCAAAACTCTTCTAACACCTTCAGATGTGCAATACTGCATTGCAAACAGCATTTTATTCATGCACATGACAAACTTTTAATGTTTGACAGAGTTTCAGTAACATTGCATCAAACCAGGTTTGTCCGGAGCAGAAACGCTGTTTTCAGAGCTTTGAGACTCTAACATAATAATTCATGCAAAATTCTTCTAACACCTTCAGATGTGCATTACTGCATTGCAAACAGCATTTTATTCATGCACCTGACAATTTTTTAATGTTTGACAGAGTTTCAGTAACATTGCATCAAACCAGGTTTGTCCGGAGCAGAAACGCTGTTTTCAGAGCTTTGAGAGTCTAACATAATAATTCATGCAAAACTCTTCTAACACCTTCAGATGTGCATTACTGCATTGCAAACAGCATTTTATTCATGCACATGACAAACTTTTAATGTTTGACAGAGTTTCAGTAATATTGCATCAAACCAGGTCTGTCCGGAGCAGAAACGCTGTTTTCAGAGCTTTGAGACTCTAACATAATAATTCATGCAAAACTCTTCTAACACCTTCAGATGTGCATTACTGCATTGCAAACAGCATTTTATTCATGCACATGACAAACTTTTAATGTTTGACAGAGTTTCAGTAACATTGCATCAAACCAGGTTTGTCCGGAGCAGAAACGCTGTTTTCAGAGCTTTGAGACTCTAACATAATAATTCATGCAAAACTCTTCTAACACCTTCAGATGTGCATTACTGCATTGCAAACAGCATTTTATTCATGCACATGACAAACTTTTAATGTTTGACAGAGTTTCAGTAACATTGCATCAAACCAGGTTTGTCCGGAGCAGAAACGCTGTTTTCAGAGCTTTGAAACTCTAACATAATAATTCATGCAAAACTCTTCTAACACATTCAGATGTGCATTACTGCATTACAAATAGCATTTTATTCATGCACTTGACAAACTTTTAATGTTTGACAGAGTTTCAGTAACATTGCATCAAACCAGGTTTGTCCGGAGCAGAAACGCTGTTTTCACAGCTTTGAGACTCTAACATAATAATTCATGCAAAACTCTTCTAACACCTTCAGATGTGCATTACTGCATTGCAAACAGCATTTTAGTCATGCACATGACAAACTTTTAATGTTTGACAAAGTTTCAGTAACATTGCATCAAACCAGGTTTGTCCGGAGCAGAAACGCTGTTTTCAGAGCTTTGAGACTCTAACATAATAATTCATGCAAAACTCTTCTAACACCTTCAGATGTGCAATACTGCATTGCAAACAGCATTTTATTCATGCACATGACAAACTTTTAATGTTTGACAGAGTTTCAGTAACATTGCATCAAACCAGGTTTGTCCGGAGCAGAAACGCTGTTTTCAGAGCTTTGAGACTCTAACATAATAATTCATGCAAAATTCTTCTAACACCTTCAGATGTGCATTACTGCATTGCAAACAGCATTTTATTCATGCACCTGACAATTTTTTAATGTTTGACAGAGTTTCAGTAACATTGCATCAAACCAGGTTTGTCCGGAGCAGAAACGCTGTTTTCAGAGCTTTGAGAGTCTAACATAATAATTCATGCAAAACTCTTCTAACACCTTCAGATGTGCATTACTGCATTGCAAACAGCATTTTATTCATGCACATGACAAACTTTTAATGTTTGACAGAGTTTCAGTAATATTGCATCAAACCAGGTCTGTCCGGAGCAGAAACGCTGTTTTCAGAGCTTTGAGACTCTAACATAATAATTCATGCAAAACTCTTCTAACACCTTCAGATGTGCATTACTGCATTGCAAACAGCATTTTATTCATGCACATGACAAACTTTTAATGTTTGACAGAGTTTCAGTAACATTGCATCAAACCAGGTTTGTCCGGAGCAGAAACGCTGTTTTCAGAGCTTTGAAACTCTAACATAATAATTCATGCAAAACTCTTCTAACACATTCAGATGTGCATTACTGCATTACAAATAGCATTTTATTCATGCACTTGACAAACTTTTAATGTTTGACAGAGTTTCAGTAACATTGCATCAAACCAGGTTTGTCCGGAGCAGCAACGCTGTTTTCACAGCTTTGAGACTCTAACATAATAATTCATGCAAAACTCTTCTAACACATTCAGATGTGCATTACTGCATTACAAATAGCATTTTATTCATGCACTTGACAAACTTTTAATGTTTGACAGAGTTTCAGTAACATTGCATCAAACCAGGTTTGTCCGGAGCAGAAACGCTGTTTTCAGAGCTTTGAGACTCTAACATAATAATTCATGCAAAACTCTTCTAACACCTTCAGATGTGCATTACTGCATTGCAAAAAGCATTTTATTCATTTACATGACAAACTTTTAATGTTTGACAGAGTTTCAGTAACATTGCATCAAACCAGGTTTGTCCGGAGCAGAAACGCTGTTTTCAGAGCTTTGAAACTCTAACATAATAATTCATGCAAAACTCTTCTAACACATTCAGATGTGCATTACTGCATTACAAATAGCATTTTATTCATGCACTTGACAAACTTTTAATGTTTGACAGAGTTTCAGTAACATTGCATCAAACCAGGTTTGTCCGGAGCAGAAACGCTGTTTTCAGAGCTTTGAGACTCTAACATAATAATTCATGCAAAACTCTTCTAACACCTTCAGATGTGCAATACTGCATTGCAAACAGCATTTTATTCATGCACATGACAAACTTTTAATGTTTGACAGAGTTTCAGTAACATTGCATCAAACCAGGTTTGTCCGGAGCAGAAACGCTGTTTTCAGAGCTTTGAAACTCTAACATAATAATTCATGCAAAACTCTTCTAACACATTCAGATGTGCATTACTGCATTACAAATAGCATTTTATTCATGCACTTGACAAACTTTTAATGTTTGACAGAGTTTCAGTAACATTGCATCAAACCAGGTTTGTCCGGAGCAGAAACGCTGTTTTCAGAGCTTTGAGACTCTAACATAATAATTCATGCAAAACTCTTCTAACACCTTCAGATGTGCATTACTGTATTGCAAACAGCATTTTATTCATGCACATGACAAACTTTTAATGTTTGACAGAGTTTCAGTAATATTGCATCAAACCAGGTTTGTCCGGAGCAGAAACGCTGTTTTCAGAGCTTTGAGACTCTAACATAATAATTCATGCAAAACTCTTCTAACACCTTCAGATGTGCATTACTGCATTGCAAACAGCATTTTATTCATGCACATGACAAACTTTTAATGTTTGACAGAGTTTCAGTAACATTGCATCAAACCAGGTTTGTCCGGAGCAGAAACGCTGTTTTCAGAGCTTTGAAACTCTAACATAATAATTCATGCAAAACTCTTCTAACACATTCAGATGTGCATTACTGCATTACAAATAGCATTTTATTCATGCACTTGACAAACTTTTAATGTTTGACATAGTTTCAGTAACATTGCATCAAACCAGGTTTGTCCGGAGCAGAAACGCTGTTTTCAGAGCTTTGAGACTCTAACATAATAATTCATGCAAAACTCTTCTAACACCTTCAGATGTGCATTACTGCATTACAAATAGCATTTTATTCATGCACTTGACAAACTTTTAATGTTTGACAGAGTTTCAGTAACATTGCATCAAACCAGGTTTGTCCGGAGCAGAAACGCTGTTTTCAGAGCTTTGAGACTCTAACATAATAATTCATGCAAAACTCTTCTAACACCTTCAGATGTGCATTACTGCATTGCAAACAGCATTTTATTCATGCACATGACAAACTTTTAATGTTTGACAGAGTTTCAGTAATATTGCATCAAACCAGGTTTGTCCGGAGCAGAAACGCTGTTTTCAGAGCTTTGAGACTCTAACATAATAATTCATGCAAAACTCTTCTAACACCTTCAGATGTGCATTACTGCATTGCAAACAGCATTTTATTCATGCACATGACAAACTTTTAATGTTTGACAGAGTTTCAGTAATATTGCATCAAACCAGGTTTGTCCGGAGCAGAAACGCTGTTTTCACAGCTTTGAGACTCTAACATAATAATTCATGCAAAACTCTTCTAACACCTTCAGATGTGCATTACTGCATTGATAACAGCATTTTATTCATGCACATGACAAACTTTTAATGTTTGACAGAGTTTCAGTAACATTGCATCAAACCAGGTTTGTTCGGAGCAGAAACGTTGTTTTCAGAGCTTTGAGACTCTAACATAATAATTCATGCAAAACTCTTCTAAGACCTTCAGATGTGCATTACTGCATTGCAAACAGCATTTTATTCATGCACATGACAAACTTTTAATGTTTGACAGAGTTTCAGTAACATTGCATCAAACCAGGTTTGTCCGGAGCAGAAACGCTGTTTTCAGAGCTTTGAAACTCTAACATAATAATTCATGCAAAACTCTTCTAACACATTCAGATGTGCATTACTGCATTACAAATAGCATTTTATTCATGTACTTGACAAACTTTTAATGTTTGACAGAGTTTCAGTAACATTGCATCAAACCAGGTTTGTCCGGAGCAGAAACGCTGTTTTCAGAGCTTTGAGACTCTAACATAATAATTCATGCAAAACTCTTCTAACACCTTCAGATGTGCAGTACTGCATTGCAAACAGCATTTTATTCATGCACATGACAAACTTTTAATGTTTGACAGAGTTTCAGTAATATTGCATCAAACCAGGTCTGTCCGGAGCAGAAACGCTGTTTTCAGAGCTTTGAGACTCTAACATAATAATTCATGCAAAACTCTTCTAACACCTTCAGATGTGCATTACTGCATTGCAAATAGCATTTTATTCATGTACATGACAAACTTTTAATGTTTGACAGAGTTTCAGTAATATTGCATCAAACCAGGTCTGTCCGGAGCAGAAACGCTGTTTTCAGAGCTTTGAGACTCTAACATAATAATTCATGCAAAACTCTTCTAACACTTTCAGATGTGCATTACTGCATTGCAAACAGCATTTTATTCATGCACATGACACATTTTTAATGTTTGACAGAGTTTCAGTAACATTGCATCAAACCAGGTTTGTCCGGAGCAGAAACGCTGTTTTCAGAGCTTTGAGACTCTAACATAATAATTCATGCAAAACTCTTCTAACACCTTCAGATGTGCATTACTGCATTACAAACAGCATTTTATTCATGCACTTGACAATTTTTTAATGTTTGACAAAGTTTCAGTAACATTGCATCAAACCAGGTTTGTCCGGAGCAGAAACGCTGTTTTCAGAGCTTTGAGACTCTAACATAATAATTCATGCAAAACTCTTCTAACACCTTCAGATGTGCAATACTGCATTGCAAACAGCATTTTATTCATGCACATGACAAACTTTTAATGTTTGACAGAGTTTCAGTAACATTGCATCAAACCAGGTTTGTCCTGAGCAGAAACGCTGTTTTCAGAGCTTTGAGACTCTAATATAATAATTCATGCAAAATTATTCTAACACCTTCAGATGTACATTACTGCATTGCAAACAGCATTTTATTCATGCACTTGACAATTTTTTAATGTTTGACAGAGTTTCAGTAACATTGCATCAAACCAGGTTTGTCCGGAGCAGAAACGCTGTTTTCAGAGCTTTGAGACTCTAACATAATAATTCATGCAAAACTCTTCTAACACCTTCAGATGTGCATTACTGCATTGCAAACAGCATTTTATTCATGCACATGACAAACTTTTAATGTTTGACAGAGTTTCAGTAATATTGCATCAAACCAGGTCTGTCCGGAGCAGAAACGCTGTTTTCAGAGCTTTGAGACTCTAACATAATAATTCATGCAAAACTCTTCTAACACCTTCAGATGTGCATTACTGCATTGCAAACAGCATTTTATTCATGCACATGACAAACTTTTAATGTTTGACAGAGTTTCAGTAACATTGCATCAAACCAGGTTTGTCCTGAGCAGAAACGCTGTTTTCAGAGCTTTGAGACTCTAACATAATAATTCATGCAAAACTCTTCTAACACCTTCAGATGTGCATTACTGCATTGCAAACAGCATTTTATTCATGCACATGACAAACTTTTAATGTTTGACAGAGTTTCAGTAACATTGCATCAAACCAGGTTTGTCCGGAGCAGAAACGCTGTTTTCAGAGCTTTGAAACTCTAACATAATAATTCATGCAAAACTCTTCTAACACATTCAGATGTGCATTACTGCATTACAAATAGCATTTTATTCATGCACTTGACAAACTTTTAATGTTTGATAGAGTTTCAGTAACATTGCATCAAACCAGGTTTGTCCGGAGCAGAAACGCTGTTTTCAGAGCTTTGAGACTCTAACATAATAATTCATGCAAAACTCTTCTAACACCTTCAGATGTGCATTACTGCATTGCAAACAGCATTTTATTCATGCACATGACAAACTTTTAATGTTTGACAGAGTTTCAGTAATATTGCATCAAACCAGGTTTGTCCGGAGCAGAAACGCTGTTTTCAGAGCTTTGAGACTCTAACATAATAATTCATGCAAAACTCTTCTAACACCTTCAGATGTGCATTACTGCATTGCAAACAGCATTTTATTCATTTACATGACAAACTTTTAATGTTTGACAGAGTTTCAGTAACATTGCATCAAACCAGGTTTGTCCGGAGCAGAAACGCTGTTTTCAGAGCTTTGAAACTCTAACATAATAATTCATGCAAAACTCTTCTAACACATTCAGATGTGCATTACTGCATTACAAATAGCATTTTATTCATGCACTTGACAAACTTTTAATGTTTGACAGAGTTTCAGTAACATTGCATCAAACCAGGTTTGTCCGGAGCAGAAACGCTGTTTTCAGAGCTTTGAGACTCTAACATAATAATTCATGCAAAACTCTTCTAACACCTTCAGATGTGCATTACTGCATTACAAACAGCATTTTATTCATGCACTTGACAATTTTTTAATGTTTGACAAAGTTTCAGTAACATTGCATCAAACCAGGTTTGTCCGGAGCAGAAACGCTGTTTTCAGAGCTTTGAGACTCTAACATAATAATTCATGCAAAACTCTTCTAACACCTTCAGATGTGCAATACTGCATTGCAAACAGCATTTTATTCATGCACATGACAAACTTTTAATGTTTGACAGAGTTTCAGTAACATTGCATCAAACCAGGTTTGTCCTGAGCAGAAACGCTGTTTTCAGAGCTTTGAGACTCTAATATAATAATTCATGCAAAATTATTCTAACACCTTCAGATGTACATTACTGCATTGCAAACAGCATTTTATTCATGCACTTGACAATTTTTTAATGTTTGACAGAGTTTCAGTAACATTGCATCAAACCAGGTTTGTCCGGAGCAGAAACGCTGTTTTCAGAGCTTTGAGACTCTAACATAATAATTCATGCAAAACTCTTCTAACACCTTCAGATGTGCATTACTGCATTGCAAACAGCATTTTATTCATGCACATGACAAACTTTTAATGTTTGACAGAGTTTCAGTAATATTGCATCAAACCAGGTCTGTCCGGAGCAGAAACGCTGTTTTCAGAGCTTTGAGACTCTAACATAATAATTCATGCAAAACTCTTCTAACACCTTCAGATGTGCATTACTGCATTGCAAACAGCATTTTATTCATGCACATGACAAACTTTTAATGTTTGACAGAGTTTCAGTAACATTGCATCAAACCAGGTTTGTCCTGAGCAGAAACGCTGTTTTCAGAGCTTTGAGACTCTAACATAATAATTCATGCAAAACTCTTCTAACACCTTCAGATGTGCATTACTGCATTGCAAACAGCATTTTATTCATGCACATGACAAACTTTTAATGTTTGACAGAGTTTCAGTAACATTGCATCAAACCAGGTTTGTCCGGAGCAGAAACGCTGTTTTCAGAGCTTTGAAACTCTAACATAATAATTCATGCAAAACTCTTCTAACACATTCAGATGTGCATTACTGCATTACAAATAGCATTTTATTCATGCACTTGACAAACTTTTAATGTTTGATAGAGTTTCAGTAACATTGCATCAAACCAGGTTTGTCCGGAGCAGAAACGCTGTTTTCAGAGCTTTGAGACTCTAACATAATAATTCATGCAAAACTCTTCTAACACCTTCAGATGTGCATTACTGCATTGCAAACAGCATTTTATTCATGCACATGACAAACTTTTAATGTTTGACAGAGTTTCAGTAATATTGCATCAAACCAGGTTTGTCCGGAGCAGAAACGCTGTTTTCAGAGCTTTGAGACTCTAACATAATAATTCATGCAAAACTCTTCTAACACCTTCAGATGTGCATTACTGCATTGCAAACAGCATTTTATTCATGCACATGACAAACTTTTAATGTTTGACAGAGTTTCAGTAACATTGCATCAAACCAGGTTTGTGCTGAGCAGAAACGCTGTTTTCAGAGCTTTGAGACTCTAACATAATAATTCATGCAAAACTCTTCTAACACCTTCAGATGTGCATTACTGCATTGCAAACAGCATTTTATTCATGCACATGACAAACTTTTAATGTTTGACAGAGTTTCAGTAACATTGCATCAAACCAGGTTTGTCCGGAGCAGAAACGCTGTTTTCAGAGCTTTGAAACTCTAACATAATAATTCATGCAAAACTCTTCTAACACATTCAGATGTGCATTACTGCATTACAAATAGCATTTTATTCATGCACTTGACAAACTTTTAATGTTTGACATAGTTTCAGTAACATTGCATCAAACCAGGTTTTTCCGGAGCAAAAACGCTGTTTTCAGAGCTTTGAGACTCTAACATAATAATTCATGCAAAACTCTTCTAACACCTTCAGATGTGCAGTACTGCATTGCAATCAGCATTTTATTCATGCACATGACAAACTTTTAATGTTTGACAGAGTTTCAGTAATATTGCATCAAACCAGGTCTGTCCGGAGCAGAAACGCTGTTTTCAGAGCTTTGAGACTCTAACATAATAATTCATGCAAAACTCTTCTAACACCTTCAGATGTGCATTACTGCATTGCAAATAGCATTTTATTCATGCACATGACAAACTTTTAATGTTTGACAGAGTTTCAGTAATATTGCATCAAACCAGGTCTGTCCGGAGCAGAAACGCTGTTTTCAGAGCTTTGAGACTCTAACATAATAATTCATGCAAAACTCTTCTAACACTTTCAGATGTGCATTACTGCATTGCAAACAGCATTTTATTCATGCACATGACACATTTTTAATGTTTGACAGAGTTTCAGTAACATTGCATCAAACCAGGTTTGTCCGGAGCAGAAACGCTGTTTTCAGAGCTTTGAGACTCTAACATAATAATTCATGCAAAACTCTTCTAACACCTTCAGATGTGCATTACTGCATTACAAACAGCATTTTATTCATGCACTTGACAATTTTTTAATGTTTGACAAAGTTTCAGTAACATTGCATCAAACCAGGTTTGTCCGGAGCAGAAACGCTGTTTTCAGAGCTTTGAGACTCTAACATAATAATTCATGCAAAACTCTTCTAACACCTTCAAATGTGCAATACTGCATTGCAAACAGCATTTTATTCATGCACATGACAAACTTTTAATGTTTGACAGAGTTTCAGTAACATTGCATCAAACCAGGTTTGTCCGGAGCAGAAACGCTGTTTTCAGAGCTTTGAGACTCTAACATAATAATTCATGCAAAATTATTCTAACACCTTCAGATGTGCATTACTGCATTGCAAACAGCATTTTATTCATGCACTTGACAATTTTTTAATGTTTGACAGAGTTTCAGTAACATTGCATCAAACCAGGTTTGTCCGGAGCAGAAACGCTGTTTTCAGAGCTTTGAGAGTCTAACATAATAATTCATGCAAAACTCTTCTAACACCTTCAGATGTGCATTACTGCATTGCAAACAGCATTTTATTCATGCACATTACAAACTTTTAATGTTTGACAGAGTTTCAGTAATATTGCATCAAACCAGGTCTGTCCGGAGCAGAAACGCTGTTTTCAGAGCTTTGAGACTCTAACATAATAATTCATGCAAAACTCTTCTAACACCTTCAGATGTGCATTACTGCATTGCAAACAGCATTTTATTCATGCACATGACAAACTTTTAATGTTTGACAGAGTTTCAGTAACATTGCATCAAACCAGGTTTGTCCGGAGCAGAAACGCTGTTTTCAGAGCTTTGAAACTCTAACATAATAATTCATGCAAAACTCTTCTAACACATTCAGATGTGCATTACTGCATTACAAATAGCATTTTATTCATGCACTTGACAAACTTTTAATGTTTGACAGAGTTTCAGTAACATTGCATCAAACCAGGTTTGTCCGGAGCAGAAACGCTGTTTTCAGAGCTTTGAGACTCTAACATAATAATTCATGCAAAACTCTTCTAACACCTTCAGATGTGCAGTACTGCATTGCAAACAGCATTTTATTCATGCACATGACAAACTTTTAATGTTTGACAGAGTTTCAGTAACATTGCATCAAACCAGGTTTGTCCGGAGCAGAAACGCTGTTTTCAGAGCTTTGAGACTCTAACATAATAATTCATGCAAAATTCTTCTAACACCTTCAGATGTGCATTACTGCATTGCAAACAGCATTTTATTCATGCACTTGACAATTTTTTAATGTTTGACAGAGTTTCAGTAACATTGCATCAAACCAGGTTTGTCCGGAGCAGAAACGCTGTTTTCAGAGCTTTGAGAGTCTAACATAATAATTCATGCAAAACTCTTCTAACACCTTCAGATGTGCATTACTGCATTGCAAACAGCATTTTATTCATGCACATGAAAAACTTTTAATGTTTGACAGAGTTTCAGTAATATTGCATCAAACCAGGTCTGTCCGGAGCAGAAACGCTGTTTTCAGAGCTTTGAGACTCTAACATAATAATTCATGCAAAACTCGTCTAACACCTTCCGATGTGCATTACTGCATTGCAAACAGCATTGTATTCATGCACATGACAAACTTTTAATGTTTGACAGAGTTTCAGTAACATTGCATTTAACCAGGTTTGTCCTGAGCAGAAACGCTGTTTTCAGGGCTTTGAGACTCTAACATAATAATTCATGCAAAACTCTTCTAACACCTTCAGATGTGCATTACTGCATTGCAAACAGCATTTTATTCATGCACATGACAAACTTTTAATGTTTGACAGAGTTTCAGTAACATTGCATCAAACCAGGTTTGTCCGGAGCAGAAACGCTGTTTTCAGAGCTTTGAAACTCTAACATAATAATTCATGCAAAACTCTTCTAACACCTTCAGATGTGCATTACTGCATTACAAACAGCATTTTATTCATGCACTTGACAATTTTTTAATGTTTGACAAAGTTTCAGTAACATTGCATCAAACCAGGTTTGTCCGGAGCAGAAACGCTGTTTTCAGAGCTTTGAGACTCTAACATAATAATTCATGCAAAACTCTTCTAACACCTTCAGATGTGCAATACTGCATTGCAAACAGCATTTTATTCATGCACATGACAAACTTTTAATGTTTGACAGAGTTTCAGTAACATTGCATCAAACCAGGTTTGTCCGGAGCAGAAACGCTGTTTTCAGAGCTTTGAGACTCTAACATAATAATTCATGCAAAATTCTTCTAACACCTTCAGATGTGCATTACTGCATTGCAAACAGCATTTTATTCATGCACTTGACAATTTTTTAATGTTTGACAGAGTTTCAGTAACATTGCATCAAACCAGGTTTGTCCGGAGCAGAAACGCTGTTTTCAGAGCTTTGAGAGTCTAACATAATAATTCATGCAAAACTCTTCTAACACCTTCAGATGTGCATTACTGCATTGCAAACAGCATTTTATTCATGCACATGACAAACTTTTAATGTTTGACAGAGTTTCAGTAATATTGCATCAAACTAGGTCTGTCCGGAGCAGAAACGCTGTTTTCAGAGCTTTGAGACTCTAACATAATAATTCATGCAAAACTCTTCTAACACCTTCCGATGTGCATTACTGCATTGCAAACAGCATTTTATTCATGCACATGACAAACTTTTAATGTTTGACAGAGTTTCAGTAACATTGCATCAAACCAGGTTTGTCCTGAGCAGAAACGCTGTTTTCAGAGATTTGAGACTCTAACATAATAATTCATGCAAAACTCTTCTAACACCTTCAGATGTGCATTACTGCATTGCAAACAGCATTTTATTCATGCACATGACAAACTTTTAATGTTTGACAGAGTTTCAGTAACATTGCATCAAACCAGGTTTGTCCGGAGCAGAAACGCTGTTTTCAGAGCTTTGAGACTCTAACATATTAATTCATGCAAAACTCTTCTAACACCTTCAGATGTGCATTACTGCTTTGCAAACAGCATTTTATTCATGCACATGACAAACTTTTAATGTTTGACAGAGTTTCAGTAATATTGCATCAAACCAGGTTTGTCCGGAGCAGAAACGCTGTTTTCAGAGCTTTGAGACTCTAACATAATAATTCATGCAAAACTCTTCTAACACCTTCAGATGTGCATTACTGCATTGCAAACAGCATTTTATTCATGCACATGACAAACTTTTAATGTTTGACAGAGTTTCAGTAATATTGCATCAAACCAGGTCTGTCTGGAGCAGAAACGCTGTTTTCAGAGCTTTGAGACTCTAACATAATAATTCATGCAATACACTTCTAACACCTTCAGATGTGCATTACTGCATTGCAAACAGCATTTTATTCATGCACATGACAAACTTTTAATGTTTGACAGAGTTTCAGTAACATTGCATCAAACCAGGTTTGTGCTGAGCAGAAACGCTGTTTTCAGAGCTTTGAGACTCTAACATAATAATTCACGCAAAACTCTTCTAACACCTTCAGATGTGCATTACTGCATTGCAAACAGCATTTTATTCATGCACATGACAAACTTTTAATGTTTGACAGAGTTTCAGTAACATTGCATCAAACCAGGTTTGTCCGGAGCAGAAACGCTGTTTTCAGAGCTTTGAAACTCTAACATAATAATTCATGCAAAACTCTTCTAACACATTCAGATGTGCATTACTGCATTACAAATAGCATTTTATTCATGCACTTGACAAACTTTTAATGTTTGACATAGTTTCAGTAACATTGCATCAAACCAGGTTTGTCCGGAGCAGAAACGCTGTTTTCAGAGCTTTGAGACTCTAACATAATAATTCATGCAAAACTCTTCTAACACCTTCAGATGTGCAGTACTGCATTGCAATCAGCATTTTATTCATGCACATGACAAACTTTTAATGTTTGACAGAGTTTCAGTAATATTGCATCAAACCAGGTCTGTCCGGAGCAGAAACGCTGTTTTCAGAGCTTTGAGACTCTAACATAATAATTCATGCAAAACTCTTCTAACACCTTCAGATGTGCATTACTGCATTGCAAATAGCATTTTATTCATGCACATGACAAACTTTTAATGTTTGACAGAGTTTCAGTAATATTGCATCAAACCAGGTCTGTCCGGAGCAGAAACGCTGTTTTCAGAGCTTTGAGACTCTAACATAATAATTCATGCAAAACTCTTCTAACACTTTCAGATGTGCATTACTGCATTGCAAACAGCATTTTATTCATGCACATGACACATTTTTAATGTTTGACAGAGTTTCAGTAACATTGCATCAAACCAGTTTTGTCCGGAGCAGAAACGCTGTTTTCAGAGCTTTGAGACTCTAACATAATAATTCATGCAAAACTCTTCTAACACCTTCAGATGTGCATTACTGCATTACAAACAGCATTTTATTCATGCACTTGACAATTTTTTAATGTTTGACAAAGTTTCAGTAACATTGCATCAAACCAGGTTTGTCCGGAGCAGAAACGCTGTTTTCAGAGCTTTGAGACTCTAACATAATAATTCATGCAAAACTCTTCTAACACCTTCAAATGTGCAATACTGCATTGCAAACAGCATTTTATTCATGCACATGACAAACTTTTAATGTTTGACAGAGTTTCAGTAACATTGCATCAAACCAGGTTTGTCCGGAGCAGAAACGCTGTTTTCAGAGCTTTGAGACTCTAACATAATAATTCATGCAAAATTATTCTAACACCTTCAGATGTGCATTACTGCATTGCAAACAGCATTTTATTCATGCACTTGACAATTTTTTAATGTTTGACAGAGTTTCAGTAACATTGCATCAAACCAGGTTTGTCCGGAGCAGAAACGCTGTTTTCAGAGCTTTGAGAGTCTAACATAATAATTCATGCAAAACTCTTCTAACACCTTCAGATGTGCATTACTGCATTGCAAACAGCATTTTATTCATGCACATTACAAACTTTTAATGTTTGACAGAGTTTCAGTAATATTGCATCAAACCAGGTCTGTCCGGAGCAGAAACGCTGTTTTCAGAGCTTTGAGACTCTAACATAATAATTCATGCAAAACTCTTCTAACACCTTCAGATGTGCATTACTGCATTGCAAACAGCATTTTATTCATGCACATGACAAACTTTTAATGTTTGACAGAGTTTCAGTAACATTGCATCAAACCAGGTTTGTCCTGAGCAGAAACGCTGTTTTCAGAGCTTTGAGACTCTAACATAATAATTCATGCAAAACTCTTCTAACACCTTCAGATGTGCATTACTGCATTGCAAACAGCATTTTATTCATGCACATGACAAACTTTTAATGTTTGACAGAGTTTCAGTAACATTGCATCAAACCAGGTTTGTCCGGAGCAGAAACGCTGTTTTCAGAGCTTTGAAACTCTAACATAATAATTCATGCAAAACTCTTCTAACACATTCAGATGTGCATTACTGCATTACAAATAGCATTTTATTCATGCACTTGACAAACTTTTAATGTTTGACAGAGTTTCAGTAACATTGCATCAAACCAGGTTTGTCCGGAGCAGAAACGCTGTTTTCAGAGCTTTGAGACTCTAACATAATAATTCATGCAAAACTCTTCTAACACCTTCAGATGTGCAGTACTGCATTGCAAACAGCATTTTATTCATGCACATGACAAACTTTTAATGTTTGACAGAGTTTCAGTAACATTGCATCAAACCAGGTTTGTCCGGAGCAGAAACGCTGTTTTCAGAGCTTTGAGACTCTAACATAATAATTCATGCAAAATTCTTCTAACACCTTCAGATGTGCATTACTGCATTGCAAACAGCATTTTATTCATGCACTTGACAATTTTTTAATGTTTGACAGAGTTTCAGTAACATTGCATCAAACCAGGTTTGTCCGGAGCAGAAACGCTGTTTTCAGAGCTTTGAGACTCTAACATAATAATTCATGCAAAACTCTTCTAACACCTTCAGATGTGCATTACTGCATTGCAAACAGCATTTTATTCATGCACATGACAAACTTTTAATGTTTGACAGAGTTTCAGTAATATTGCATCAAACCAGGTTTGTCCGGAGCAGAAACGCTGTTTTCAGAGCTTTGAGACTCTAACATAATAATTCATGCAAAACTCTTCTAACACCTTCAGATGTGCATTACTGCATTGCAAACAGCATTTTATTCATGCACATGACAAACTTTTAATGTTTGACAGAGTTTCAGTAACATTGCATCAAACCAGGTTTGTGCTGAGCAGAAACGCTGTTTTCAGAGCTTTGAGACTCTAACATAATAATTCATGCAAAACTCTTCTAACACCTTCAGATGTGCATTACTGCATTGCAAACAGCATTTTATTCATGCACATGACAAACTTTTAATGTTTGACAGAGTTTCAGTAACATTGCATCAAACCAGGTTTGTCCGGAGCAGAAACGCTGTTTTCAGAGCTTTGAAACTCTAACATAATAATTCATGCAAAACTCTTCTAACACATTCAGATGTGCATTACTGCATTACAAATAGCATTTTATTCATGCACTTGACAAACTTTTAATGTTTGACATAGTTTCAGTAACATTGCATCAAACCAGGTTTTTCCGGAGCAGAAACGCTGTTTTCAGAGCTTTGAGACTCTAACATAATAATTCATGCAAAACTCTTCTAACACCTTCAGATGTGCAGTACTGCATTGCAATCAGCATTTTATTCATGCACATGACAAACTTTTAATGTTTGACAGAGTTTCAGTAATATTGCATCAAACCAGGTCTGTCCGGAGCAGAAACGCTGTTTTCAGAGCTTTGAGACTCTAACATAATAATTCATGCAAAACTCTTCTAACACCTTCAGATGTGCATTACTGCATTGCAAATAGCATTTTATTTATGCACATGACAAACTTTTAATGTTTGACAGAGTTTCAGTAATATTGCATCAAACCAGGTCTGTCCGGAGCAGAAACGCTGTTTTCAGAGCTTTGAGACTCTAACATAATAATTCATGCAAAACTCTTCTAACACTTTCAGATGTGCATTACTGCATTGCAAACAGCATTTTATTCATGCACATGACACATTTTTAATGTTTGACAGAGTTTCAGTAACATTGCATCAAACCAGGTTTGTCCGGAGCAGAAACGCTGTTTTCAGAGCTTTGAGACTCTAACATAATAATTCATGCAAAACTCTTCTAACACCTTCAGATGTGCATTACTGCATTACAAACAGCATTTTATTCATGCACTTGACAATTTTTTAATGTTTGACAAAGTTTCAGTAACATTGCATCAAACCAGGTTTGTCCGGAGCAGAAACGCTGTTTTCAGAGCTTTGAGACTCTAACATAATAATTCATGCAAAACTCTTCTAACACCTTCAAATGTGCAATACTGCATTGCAAACAGCATTTTATTCATGCACATGACAAACTTTTAATGTTTGACAGAGTTTCAGTAACATTGCATCAAACCAGGTTTGTCCGGAGCAGAAACGCTGTTTTCAGAGCTTTGAGACTCTAACATAATAATTCATGCAAAATTATTCTAACACCTTCAGATGTGCATTACTGCATTGCAAACAGCATTTTATTCATGCACTTGACAATTTTTTAATGTTTGACAGAGTTTCAGTAACATTGCATCAAACCAGGTTTGTCCGGAGCAGAAACGCTGTTTTCAGAGCTTTGAGAGTCTAACATAATAATTCATGCAAAACTCTTCTAACACCTTCAGATGTGCATTACTGCATTGCAAACAGCATTTTATTCATGCACATTACAAACTTTTAATGTTTGACAGAGTTTCAGTAATATTGCATCAAACCAGGTCTGTCCGGAGCAGAAACGCTGTTTTCAGAGCTTTGAGACTCTAACATAATAATTCATGCAAAACTCTTCTAACACCTTCAGATGTGCATTACTGCATTGCAAACAGCATTTTATTCATGCACATGACAAACTTTTAATGTTTGACAGAGTTTCAGTAACATTGCATCAAACCAGGTTTGTCCGGAGCAGAAACGCTGTTTTCAGAGCTTTGAAACTCTAACATAATAATTCATGCAAAACTCTTCTAACACATTCAGATGTGCATTACTGCATTACAAATAGCATTTTATTCATGCACTTGACAAACTTTTAATGTTTGACAGAGTTTCAGTAACATTGCATCAAACCAGGTTTGTCCGGAGCAGAAACGCTGTTTTCAGAGCTTTGAGACTCTAACATAATAATTCATGCAAAACTCTTCTAACACCTTCAGATGTGCAGTACTGCATTGCAAACAGCATTTTATTCATGCACATGACAAACTTTTAATGTTTGACAGAGTTTCAGTAACATTGCATCAAACCAGGTTTGTCCGGAGCAGAAACGCTGTTTTCAGAGCTTTGAGACTCTAACATAATAATTCATGCAAAATTCTTCTAACACCTTCAGATGTGCATTACTGCATTGCAAACAGCATTTTATTCATGCACTTGACAATTTTTTAATGTTTGACAGAGTTTCAGTAACATTGCATCAAACCAGGTTTGTCCGGAGCAGAAACGCTGTTTTCAGAGCTTTGAGAGTCTAACATAATAATTCATGCAAAACTCTTCTAACACCTTCAGATGTGCATTACTGCATTGCAAACAGCATTTTATTCATGCACATGAAAAACTTTTAATGTTTGACAGAGTTTCAGTAATATTGCATCAAACCAGGTCTGTCCGGAGCAGAAACGCTGTTTTCAGAGCTTTGAGACTCTAACATAATAATTCATGCAAAACTCGTCTAACACCTTCCGATGTGCATTACTGCATTGCAAACAGCATTGTATTCATGCACATGACAAACTTTTAATGTTTGACAGAGTTTCAGTAACATTGCATTTAACCAGGTTTGTCCTGAGCAGAAACGCTGTTTTCAGGGCTTTGAGACTCTAACATAATAATTCATGCAAAACTCTTCTAACACCTTCAGATGTGCATTACTGCATTGCAAACAGCATTTTATTCATGCACATGACAAACTTTTAATGTTTGACAGAGTTTCAGTAACATTGCATCAAACCAGGTTTGTCCGGAGCAGAAACGCTGTTTTCAGAGCTTTGAAACTCTAACATAATAATTCATGCAAAACTCTTCTAACACCTTCAGATGTGCATTACTGCATTACAAACAGCATTTTATTCATGCACTTGACAATTTTTTAATGTTTGACAAAGTTTCAGTAACATTGCATCAAACCAGGTTTGTCCGGAGCAGAAACGCTGTTTTCAGAGCTTTGAGACTCTAACATAATAATTCATGCAAAACTCTTCTAACACCTTCAGATGTGCAATACTGCATTGCAAACAGCATTTTATTCATGCACATGACAAACTTTTAATGTTTGACAGAGTTTCAGTAACATTGCATCAAACCAGGTTTGTCCGGAGCAGAAACGCTGTTTTCAGAGCTTTGAGACTCTAACATAATAATTCATGCAAAATTCTTCTAACACCTTCAGATGTGCATTACTGCATTGCAAACAGCATTTTATTCATGCACTTGACAATTTTTTAATGTTTGACAGAGTTTCAGTAACATTGCATCAAACCAGGTTTGTCCGGAGCAGAAACGCTGTTTTCAGAGCTTTGAGAGTCTAACATAATAATTCATGCAAAACTCTTCTAACACCTTCAGATGTGCATTACTGCATTGCAAACAGCATTTTATTCATGCACATGACAAACTTTTAATGTTTGACAGAGTTTCAGTAATATTGCATCAAACTAGGTCTGTCCGGAGCAGAAACGCTGTTTTCAGAGCTTTGAGACTCTAACATAATAATTCATGCAAAACTCTTCTAACACCTTCCGATGTGCATTACTGCATTGCAAACAGCATTTTATTCATGCACATGACAAACTTTTAATGTTTGACAGAGTTTCAGTAACATTGCATCAAACCAGGTTTGTCCTGAGCAGAAACGCTGTTTTCAGAGATTTGAGACTCTAACATATTAATTCATGCAAAACTCTTCTAACACCTTCAGATGTGCATTACTGCTTTGCAAACAGCATTTTATTCATGCACATGACAAACTTTTAATGTTTGACAGAGTTTCAGTAATATTGCATCAAACCAGGTTTGTCCGGAGCAGAAACGCTGTTTTCAGAGCTTTGAGACTCTAACATAATAATTCATGCAAAACTCTTCTAACACCTTCAGATGTGCATTACTGCATTGCAAACAGCATTTTATTCATGCACATGACAAACTTTTAATGTTTGACAGAGTTTCAGTAATATTGCATCAAACCAGGTCTGTCTGGAGCAGAAACGCTGTTTTCAGAGCTTTGAGACTCTAACATAATAATTCATGCAATACACTTCTAACACCTTCAGATGTGCATTACTGCATTGCAAACAGCATTTTATTCATGCACATGACAAACTTTTAATGTTTGACAGAGTTTCAGTAACATTGCATCAAACCAGGTTTGTGCTGAGCAGAAACGCTGTTTTCAGAGCTTTGAGACTCTAACATAATAATTCACGCAAAACTCTTCTAACACCTTCAGATGTGCATTACTGCATTGCAAACAGCATTTTATTCATGCACATGACAAACTTTTAATGTTTGACAGAGTTTCAGTAACATTGCATCAAACCAGGTTTGTCCGGAGCAGAAACGCTGTTTTCAGAGCTTTGAAACTCTAACATAATAATTCATGCAAAACTCTTCTAACACATTCAGATGTGCATTACTGCATTACAAATAGCATTTTATTCATGCACTTGACAAACTTTTAATGTTTGACATAGTTTCAGTAACATTGCATCAAACCAGGTTTGTCCGGAGCAGAAACGCTGTTTTCAGAGCTTTGAGACTCTAACATAATAATTCATGCAAAACTCTTCTAACACCTTCAGATGTGCAGTACTGCATTGCAATCAGCATTTTATTCATGCACATGACAAACTTTTAATGTTTGACAGAGTTTCAGTAATATTGCATCAAACCAGGTCTGTCCGGAGCAGAAACGCTGTTTTCAGAGCTTTGAGACTCTAACATAATAATTCATGCAAAACTCTTCTAACACCTTCAGATGTGCATTACTGCATTGCAAATAGCATTTTATTCATGCACATGACAAACTTTTAATGTTTGACAGAGTTTCAGTAATATTGCATCAAACCAGGTCTGTCCGGAGCAGAAACGCTGTTTTCAGAGCTTTGAGACTCTAACATAATAATTCATGCAAAACTCTTCTAACACTTTCAGATGTGCATTACTGCATTGCAAACAGCATTTTATTCATGCACATGACACATTTTTAATGTTTGACAGAGTTTCAGTAACATTGCATCAAACCAGGTTTGTCCGGAGCAGAAACGCTGTTTTCAGAGCTTTGAGACTCTAACATAATAATTCATGCAAAACTCTTCTAACACCTTCAGATGTGCATTACTGCATTACAAACAGCATTTTATTCATGCACTTGACAATTTTTTAATGTTTGACAAAGTTTCAGTAACATTGCATCAAACCAGGTTTGTCCGGAGCAGAAACGCTGTTTTCAGAGCTTTGAGACTCTAACATAATAATTCATGCAAAACTCTTCTAACACCTTCAAATGTGCAATACTGCATTGCAAACAGCATTTTATTCATGCACATGACAAACTTTTAATGTTTGACAGAGTTTCAGTAACATTGCATCAAACCAGGTTTGTCCGGAGCAGAAACGCTGTTTTCAGAGCTTTGAGACTCTAACATAATAATTCATGCAAAATTATTCTAACACCTTCAGATGTGCATTACTGCATTGCAAACAGCATTTTATTCATGCACTTGACAATTTTTTAATGTTTGACAGAGTTTCAGTAACATTGCATCAAACCAGGTTTGTCCGGAGCAGAAACGCTGTTTTCAGAGCTTTGAGAGTCTAACATAATAATTCATGCAAAACTCTTCTAACACCTTCAGATGTGCATTACTGCATTGCAAACAGCATTTTATTCATGCACATTACAAACTTTTAATGTTTGACAGAGTTTCAGTAATATTGCATCAAACCAGGTCTGTCCGGAGCAGAAACGCTGTTTTCAGAGCTTTGAGACTCTAACATAATAATTCATGCAAAACTCTTCTAACACCTTCAGATGTGCATTACTGCATTGCAAACAGCATTTTATTCATGCACATGACAAACTTTTAATGTTTGACAGAGTTTCAGTAACATTGCATCAAACCAGGTTTGTCCTGAGCAGAAACGCTGTTTTCAGAGCTTTGAGACTCTAACATAATAATTCATGCAAAACTCTTCTAACACCTTCAGATGTGCATTACTGCATTGCAAACAGCATTTTATTCATGCACATGACAAACTTTTAATGTTTGACAGAGTTTCAGTAACATTGCATCAAACCAGGTTTGTCCGGAGCAGAAACGCTGTTTTCAGAGCTTTGAAACTCTAACATAATAATTCATGCAAAACTCTTCTAACACATTCAGATGTGCATTACTGCATTACAAATAGCATTTTATTCATGCACTTGACAAACTTTTAATGTTTGACAGAGTTTCAGTAACATTGCATCAAACCAGGTTTGTCCGGAGCAGAAACGCTGTTTTCAGAGCTTTGAGACTCTAACATAATAATTCATGCAAAACTCTTCTAACACCTTCAGATGTGCAGTACTGCATTGCAAACAGCATTTTATTCATGCACATGACAAACTTTTAATGTTTGACAGAGTTTCAGTAACATTGCATCAAACCAGGTTTGTCCGGAGCAGAAACGCTGTTTTCAGAGCTTTGAGACTCTAACATAATAATTCATGCAAAATTCTTCTAACACCTTCAGATGTGCATTACTGCATTGCAAACAGCATTTTATTCATGCACTTGACAATTTTTTAATGTTTGACAGAGTTTCAGTAACATTGCATCAAACCAGGTTTGTCCGGAGCAGAAACGCTGTTTTCAGAGCTTTGAGAGTCTAACATAATAATTCATGCAAAACTCTTCTAACACCTTCAGATGTGCATTACTGCATTGCAAACAGCATTTTATTCATGCACATGAAAAACTTTTAATGTTTGACAGAGTTTCAGTAATATTGCATCAAACCAGGTCTGTCCGGAGCAGAAACGCTGTTTTCAGAGCTTTGAGACTCTAACATAATAATTCATGCAAAACTCGTCTAACACCTTCCGATGTGCATTACTGCATTGCAAACAGCATTTTATTCATGCACATGACAAACTTTTAATGTTTGACAGAGTTTCAGTAACATTGCATTTAACCAGGTTTGTCCTGAGCAGAAACGCTGTTTTCAGGGCTTTGAGACTCTAACATAATAATTCATGCAAAACTCTTCTAACACCTTCAGATGTGCATTACTGCATTGCAAACAGCATTTTATTCATGCACATGACAAACTTTTAATGTTTGACAGAGTTTCAGTAACATTGCATCAAACCAGGTTTGTCCGGAGCAGAAACGCTGTTTTCAGAGCTTTGAAACTCTAACATAATAATTCATGCAAAACTCTTCTAACACCTTCAGATGTGCATTACTGCATTACAAACAGCATTTTATTCATGCACTTGACAATTTTTTAATGTTTGACAAAGTTTCAGTAACATTGCATCAAACCAGGTTTGTCCGGAGCAGAAACGCTGTTTTCAGAGCTTTGAGACTCTAACATAATAATTCATGCAAAACTCTTCTAACACCTTCAGATGTGCAATACTGCATTGCAAACAGCATTTTATTCATGCACATGACAAACTTTTAATGTTTGACAGAGTTTCAGTAACATTGCATCAAACCAGGTTTGTCCGGAGCAGAAACGCTGTTTTCAGAGCTTTGAGACTCTAACATAATAATTCATGCAAAATTCTTCTAACACCTTCAGATGTGCATTACTGCATTGCAAACAGCATTTTATTCATGCACTTGACAATTTTTTAATGTTTGACAGAGTTTCAGTAACATTGCATCAAACCAGGTTTGTCCGGAGCAGAAACGCTGTTTTCAGAGCTTTGAGAGTCTAACATAATAATTCATGCAAAACTCTTCTAACACCTTCAGATGTGCATTACTGCATTGCAAACAGCATTTTATTCATGCACATGACAAACTTTTAATGTTTGACAGAGTTTCAGTAATATTGCATCAAACTAGGTCTGTCCGGAGCAGAAACGCTGTTTTCAGAGCTTTGAGACTCTAACATAATAATTCATGCAAAACTCTTCTAACACCTTCCGATGTGCATTACTGCATTGCAAACAGCATTTTATTCATGCACATGACAAACTTTTAATGTTTGACAGAGTTTCAGTAACATTGCATCAAACCAGGTTTGTCCTGAGCAGAAACGCTGTTTTCAGAGATTTGAGACTCTAACATAATAATTCATGCAAAACTCTTCTAACACCTTCAGATGTGCATTACTGCATTGCAAACAGCATTTTATTCATGCACATGACAAACTTTTAATGTTTGACAGAGTTTCAGTAACATTGCATCAAACCAGGTTTGTCCGGAGCAGAAACGCTGTTTTCAGAGCTTTGAGACTCTAACATATTAATTCATGCAAAACTCTTCTAACACCTTCAGATGTGCATTACTGCTTTGCAAACAGCATTTTATTCATGCACATGACAAACTTTTAATGTTTGACAGAGTTTCAGTAATATTGCATCAAACCAGGTTTGTCCGGAGCAGAAACGCTGTTTTCAGAGCTTTGAGACTCTAACATAATAATTCATGCAAAACTCTTCTAACACCTTCAGATGTGCATTACTGCATTGCAAACAGCATTTTATTCATGCACATGACAAACTTTTAATGTTTGACAGAGTTTCAGTAATATTGCATCAAACCAGGTCTGTCTGGAGCAGAAACGCTGTTTTCAGAGCTTTGAGACTCTAACATAATAATTCATGCAATACACTTCTAACACCTTCAGATGTGCATTACTGCATTGCAAACAGCATTTTATTCATGCACATGACAAACTTTTAATGTTTGACAGAGTTTCAGTAACATTGCATCAAACCAGGTTTGTGCTGAGCAGAAACGCTGTTTTCAGAGCTTTGAGACTCTAACATAATAATTCACGCAAAACTCTTCTAACACCTTCAGATGTGCATTACTGCATTGCAAACAGCATTTTATTCATGCACATGACAAACTTTTAATGTTTGACAGAGTTTCAGTAACATTGCATCAAACCAGGTTTGTCCGGAGCAGAAACGCTGTTTTCAGAGCTTTGAAACTCTAACATAATAATTCATGCAAAACTCTTCTAACACATTCAGATGTGCATTACTGCATTACAAATAGCATTTTATTCATGCACTTGACAAACTTTTAATGTTTGACATAGTTTCAGTAACATTGCATCAAACCAGGTTTGTCCGGAGCAGAAACGCTGTTTTCAGAGCTTTGAGACTCTAACATAATAATTCATGCAAAACTCTTCTAACACCTTCAGATGTGCAGTACTGCATTGCAATCAGCATTTTATTCATGCACATGACAAACTTTTAATGTTTGACAGAGTTTCAGTAATATTGCATCAAACCAGGTCTGTCCGGAGCAGAAACGCTGTTTTCAGAGCTTTGAGACTCTAACATAATAATTCATGCAAAACTCTTCTAACACCTTCAGATGTGCATTACTGCATTGCAAATAGCATTTTATTCATGCACATGACAAACTTTTAATGTTTGACAGAGTTTCAGTAATATTGCATCAAACCAGGTCTGTCCGGAGCAGAAACGCTGTTTTCAGAGCTTTGAGACTCTAACATAATAATTCATGCAAAACTCTTCTAACACTTTCAGATGTGCATTACTGCATTGCAAACAGCATTTTATTCATGCACATGACACATTTTTAATGTTTGACAGAGTTTCAGTAACATTGCATCAAACCAGGTTTGTCCGGAGCAGAAACGCTGTTTTCAGAGCTTTGAGACTCTAACATAATAATTCATGCAAAACTCTTCTAACACCTTCAGATGTGCATTACTGCATTACAAACAGCATTTTATTCATGCACTTGACAATTTTTTAATGTTTGACAAAGTTTCAGTAACATTGCATCAAACCAGGTTTGTCCGGAGCAGAAACGCTGTTTTCAGAGCTTTGAGACTCTAACATAATAATTCATGCAAAACTCTTCTAACACCTTCAAATGTGCAATACTGCATTGCAAACAGCATTTTATTCATGCACATGACAAACTTTTAATGTTTGACAGAGTTTCAGTAACATTGCATCAAACCAGGTTTGTCCGGAGCAGAAACGCTGTTTTCAGAGCTTTGAGACTCTAACATAATAATTCATGCAAAATTCTTCTAACACCTTCAGATGTGCATTACTGCATTGCAATCAGCATTTTATTCATGCACTTGACAATTTTTTAATGTTTGACAGAGTTTCAGTAACATTGCATCAAACCAGGTTTGTCCGGAGCAGAAACGCTGTTTTCAGAGCTTTGAGAGTCTAACATAATAATTCATGCAAAACTCTTCTAACACCTTCAGATGTGCATTACTGCATTGCAAACAGCATTTTATTCATGCACATTACAAACTTTTAATGTTTGACAGAGTTTCAGTAATATTGCATCAAACCAGGTCTGTCCGGAGCAGAAACGCTGTTTTCAGAGCTTTGAGACTCTAACATAATAATTCATGCAAAACTCTTCTAACACCTTCAGATGTGCATTACTGCATTGCAAACAGCATTTTATTCATGCACATGACAAACTTTTAATGTTTGACAGAGTTTCAGTAACATTGCATCAAACCAGGTTTGTCCGGAGCAGAAACGCTGTTTTCAGAGCTTTGAAACTCTAACATAATAATTCATGCAAAACTCTTCTAACACATTCAGATGTGCATTACTGCATTACAAATAGCATTTTATTCATGCACTTGACAAACTTTTAATGTTTGACAGAGTTTCAGTAACATTGCATCAAACCAGGTTTGTCCGGAGCAGAAACGCTGTTTTCACAGCTTTGAGACTCTAACATAATAATTCATGCAAAACTCTTCTAACACCTTCAGATGTGCATTACTGCATTGCAAACAGCATTTTAGTCATGCACATGACAAACTTTTAATGTTTGACAAAGTTTCAGTAACATTGCATCAAACCAGGTTTGTCCGGAGCAGAAACGCTGTTTTCAGAGCTTTGAGACTCTAACATAATAATTCATGCAAAACTCTTCTAACACCTTCAGATGTGCATTACTGCATTACAAATAGCATTTTATTCATGCACTTGACAAACTTTTAATGTTTGACATAGTTTCAGTAACATTGCATCAAACCAGGTTTGTCCGGAGCAGAAACGCTGTTTTCAGAGCTTTGAGACTCTAACATAATAATTCATGCAAAACTCTTCTAACACCTTCAGATGTGCAGTACTGCATTGCAATCAGCATTTTATTCATGCACATGACAAACTTTTAATGTTTGACAGAGTTTCAGTAATATTGCATCAAACCAGGTCTGTCCGGAGCAGAAACGCTGTTTTCAGAGCTTTGAGACTCTAACATAATAATTCATGCAAAACTCTTCTAACACCTTCAGATGTGCATTACTGCATTGCAAATAGCATTTTATTCATGCACATGACAAACTTTTAATGTTTGACAGAGTTTCAGTAATATTGCATCAAACCAGGTCTGTCCGGAGCAGAAACGCTGTTTTCAGAGCTTTGAGACTCTAACATAATAATTCATGCAAAACTCTTCTAACACTTTCAGATGTGCATTACTGCATTGCAAACAGCATTTTATTCATGCACATGACACATTTTTAATGTTTGACAGAGTTTCAGTAACATTGCATCAAACCAGGTTTGTCCGGAGCAGAAACGCTGTTTTCAGAGCTTTGAGACTCTAACATAATAATTCATGCAAAACTCTTCTAACACCTTCAGATGTGCATTACTGCATTACAAACAGCATTTTATTCATGCACTTGACAATTTTTTAATGTTTGACAAAGTTTCAGTAACATTGCATCAAACCAGGTTTGTCCGGAGCAGAAACGCTGTTTTCAGAGCTTTGAGACTCTAACATAATAATTCATGCAAAACTCTTCTAACACCTTCAAATGTGCAATACTGCATTGCAAACAGCATTTTATTCATGCACATGACAAACTTTTAATGTTTGACAGAGTTTCAGTAACATTGCATCAAACCAGGTTTGTCCGGAGCAGAAACGCTGTTTTCAGAGCTTTGAGACTCTAACATAATAATTCATGCAAAATTCTTCTAACACCTTCAGATGTGCATTACTGCATTGCAATCAGCATTTTATTCATGCACTTGACAATTTTTTAATGTTTGACAGAGTTTCAGTAACATTGCATCAAACCAGGTTTGTCCGGAGCAGAAACGCTGTTTTCAGAGCTTTGAGAGTCTAACATAATAATTCATGCAAAACTCTTCTAACACCTTCAGATGTGCATTACTGCATTGCAAACAGCATTTTATTCATGCACATTACAAACTTTTAATGTTTGACAGAGTTTCAGTAATATTGCATCAAACCAGGTCTGTCCGGAGCAGAAACGCTGTTTTCAGAGCTTTGAGACTCTAACATAATAATTCATGCAAAACTCTTCTAACACCTTCAGATGTGCATTACTGCATTGCAAACAGCATTTTATTCATGCACATGACAAACTTTTAATGTTTGACAGAGTTTCAGTAACATTGCATCAAACCAGGTTTGTCCTGAGCAGAAACGCTGTTTTCAGAGCTTTGAGACTCTAACATAATAATTCATGCAAAACTCTTCTAACACCTTCAGATGTGCATTACTGCATTGCAAACAGCATTTTATTCATGCACATGACAAACTTTTAATGTTTGACAGAGTTTCAGTAATATTGCATCAAACCAGGTCTGTCCGGAGCAGAAACGCTGTTTTCAGAGCTTTGAGACTCTAACATAATAATTCATGCAAAACTCTTCTAACACCTTCAGATGTGCATTACTGCATTACAAACAGCATTTTATTCATGCACTTGACAATTTTTTAATGTTTGACAAAGTTTCAGTAACATTGCATCAAACCAGGTTTGTCCGGAGCAGAAACGCTGTTTTCAGAGCTTTGAGACTCTAACATAATAATTCATGCAAAACTCTTCTAACACCTTCAAATGTGCAATACTGCATTGCAAACAGCATTTTATTCATGCACATGACAAACTTTTAATGTTTGACAGAGTTTCAGTAACATTGCATCAAACCAGGTTTGTCCGGAGCAGAAACGCTGTTTTCAGAGCTTTGAGACTCTAACATAATAATTCATGCAAAATTATTCTAACACCTTCAGATGTGCATTACTGCATTGCAAACAGCATTTTATTCATGCACTTGACAATTTTTTAATGTTTGACAGAGTTTCAGTAACATTGCATCAAACCAGGTTTGTCCGGAGCAGAAACGCTGTTTTCAGAGCTTTGAGAGTCTAACATAATAATTCATGCAAAACTCTTCTAACACCTTCAGATGTGCATTACTGCATTGCAAACAGCATTTTATTCATGCACATTACAAACTTTTAATGTTTGACAGAGTTTCAGTAATATTGCATCAAACCAGGTCTGTCCGGAGCAGAAACGCTGTTTTCAGAGCTTTGAGACTCTAACATAATAATTCATGCAAAACTCTTCTAACACCTTCAGATGTGCATTACTGCATTGCAAACAGCATTTTATTCATGCACATGACAAACTTTTAATGTTTGACAGAGTTTCAGTAACATTGCATCAAACCAGGTTTGTCCGGAGCAGAAACGCTGTTTTCAGAGCTTTGAAACTCTAACATAATAATTCATGCAAAACTCTTCTAACACATTCAGATGTGCATTACTGCATTACAAATAGCATTTTATTCATGCACTTGACAAACTTTTAATGTTTGACAGAGTTTCAGTAACATTGCATCAAACCAGGTTTGTCCGGAGCAGAAACGCTGTTTTCAGAGCTTTGAGACTCTAACATAATAATTCATGCAAAACTCTTCTAACACCTTCAGATGTGCAGTACTGCATTGCAAACAGCATTTTATTCATGCACATGACAAACTTTTAATGTTTGACAGAGTTTCAGTAACATTGCATCAAACCAGGTTTGTCCGGAGCAGAAACGCTGTTTTCAGAGCTTTGAGACTCTAACATAATAATTCATGCAAAATTCTTCTAACACCTTCAGATGTGCATTACTGCATTGCAAACAGCATTTTATTCATGCACTTGACAATTTTTTAATGTTTGACAGAGTTTCAGTAACATTGCATCAAACCAGGTTTGTCCGGAGCAGAAACGCTGTTTTCAGAGCTTTGAGAGTCTAACATAATAATTCATGCAAAACTCTTCTAACACCTTCAGATGTGCATTACTGCATTGCAAACAGCATTTTATTCATGCACATGAAAAACTTTTAATGTTTGACAGAGTTTCAGTAATATTGCATCAAACCAGGTCTGTCCGGAGCAGAAACGCTGTTTTCAGAGCTTTGAGACTCTAACATAATAATTCATGCAAAACTCGTCTAACACCTTCCGATGTGCATTACTGCATTGCAAACAGCATTGTATTCATGCACATGACAAACTTTTAATGTTTGACAGAGTTTCAGTAACATTGCATTTAACCAGGTTTGTCCTGAGCAGAAACGCTGTTTTCAGGGCTTTGAGACTCTAACATAATAATTCATGCAAAACTCTTCTAACACCTTCAGATGTGCATTACTGCATTGCAAACAGCATTTTATTCATGCACATGACAAACTTTTAATGTTTGACAGAGTTTCAGTAACATTGCATCAAACCAGGTTTGTCCGGAGCAGAAACGCTGTTTTCAGAGCTTTGAAACTCTAACATAATAATTCATGCAAAACTCTTCTAACACCTTCAGATGTGCATTACTGCATTACAAACAGCATTTTATTCATGCACTTGACAATTTTTTAATGTTTGACAAAGTTTCAGTAACATTGCATCAAACCAGGTTTGTCCGGAGCAGAAACGCTGTTTTCAGAGCTTTGAGACTCTAACATAATAATTCATGCAAAACTCTTCTAACACCTTCAGATGTGCAATACTGCATTGCAAACAGCATTTTATTCATGCACATGACAAACTTTTAATGTTTGACAGAGTTTCAGTAACATTGCATCAAACCAGGTTTGTCCGGAGCAGAAACGCTGTTTTCAGAGCTTTGAGACTCTAACATAATAATTCATGCAAAATTCTTCTAACACCTTCAGATGTGCATTACTGCATTGCAAACAGCATTTTATTCATGCACTTGACAATTTTTTAATGTTTGACAGAGTTTCAGTAACATTGCATCAAACCAGGTTTGTCCGGAGCAGAAACGCTGTTTTCAGAGCTTTGAGAGTCTAACATAATAATTCATGCAAAACTCTTCTAACACCTTCAGATGTGCATTACTGCATTGCAAACAGCATTTTATTCATGCACATGACAAACTTTTAATGTTTGACAGAGTTTCAGTAATATTGCATCAAACTAGGTCTGTCCGGAGCAGAAACGCTGTTTTCAGAGCTTTGAGACTCTAACATAATAATTCATGCAAAACTCTTCTAACACCTTCCGATGTGCATTACTGCATTGCAAACAGCATTTTATTCATGCACATGACAAACTTTTAATGTTTGACAGAGTTTCAGTAACATTGCATCAAACCAGGTTTGTCCTGAGCAGAAACGCTGTTTTCAGAGATTTGAGACTCTAACATAATAATTCATGCAAAACTCTTCTAACACCTTCAGATGTGCATTACTGCATTGCAAACAGCATTTTATTCATGCACATGACAAACTTTTAATGTTTGACAGAGTTTCAGTAACATTGCATCAAACCAGGTTTGTCCGGAGCAGAAACGCTGTTTTCAGAGCTTTGAGACTCTAACATATTAATTCATGCAAAACTCTTCTAACACCTTCAGATGTGCATTACTGCTTTGCAAACAGCATTTTATTCATGCACATGACAAACTTTTAATGTTTGACAGAGTTTCAGTAATATTGCATCAAACCAGGTTTGTCCGGAGCAGAAACGCTGTTTTCAGAGCTTTGAGACTCTAACATAATAATTCATGCAAAACTCTTCTAACACCTTCAGATGTGCATTACTGCATTGCAAACAGCATTTTATTCATGCACATGACAAACTTTTAATGTTTGACAGAGTTTCAGTAATATTGCATCAAACCAGGTCTGTCTGGAGCAGAAACGCTGTTTTCAGAGCTTTGAGACTCTAACATAATAATTCATGCAATACACTTCTAACACCTTCAGATGTGCATTACTGCATTGCAAACAGCATTTTATTCATGCACATGACAAACTTTTAATGTTTGACAGAGTTTCAGTAACATTGCATCAAACCAGGTTTGTGCTGAGCAGAAACGCTGTTTTCAGAGCTTTGAGACTCTAACATAATAATTCACGCAAAACTCTTCTAACACCTTCAGATGTGCATTACTGCATTGCAAACAGCATTTTATTCATGCACATGACAAACTTTTAATGTTTGACAGAGTTTCAGTAACATTGCATCAAACCAGGTTTGTCCGGAGCAGAAACGCTGTTTTCAGAGCTTTGAAACTCTAACATAATAATTCATGCAAAACTCTTCTAACACATTCAGATGTGCATTACTGCATTACAAATAGCATTTTATTCATGCACTTGACAAACTTTTAATGTTTGACATAGTTTCAGTAACATTGCATCAAACCAGGTTTGTCCGGAGCAGAAACGCTGTTTTCAGAGCTTTGAGACTCTAACATAATAATTCATGCAAAACTCTTCTAACACCTTCAGATGTGCAGTACTGCATTGCAATCAGCATTTTATTCATGCACATGACAAACTTTTAATGTTTGACAGAGTTTCAGTAATATTGCATCAAACCAGGTCTGTCCGGAGCAGAAACGCTGTTTTCAGAGCTTTGAGACTCTAACATAATAATTCATGCAAAACTCTTCTAACACCTTCAGATGTGCATTACTGCATTGCAAATAGCATTTTATTCATGCACATGACAAACTTTTAATGTTTGACAGAGTTTCAGTAATATTGCATCAAACCAGGTCTGTCCGGAGCAGAAACGCTGTTTTCAGAGCTTTGAGACTCTAACATAATAATTCATGCAAAACTCTTCTAACACTTTCAGATGTGCATTACTGCATTGCAAACAGCATTTTATTCATGCACATGACACATTTTTAATGTTTGACAGAGTTTCAGTAACATTGCATCAAACCAGGTTTGTCCGGAGCAGAAACGCTGTTTTCAGAGCTTTGAGACTCTAACATAATAATTCATGCAAAACTCTTCTAACACCTTCAGATGTGCATTACTGCATTACAAACAGCATTTTATTCATGCACTTGACAATTTTTTAATGTTTGACAAAGTTTCAGTAACATTGCATCAAACCAGGTTTGTCCGGAGCAGAAACGCTGTTTTCAGAGCTTTGAGACTCTAACATAATAATTCATGCAAAACTCTTCTAACACCTTCAAATGTGCAATACTGCATTGCAAACAGCATTTTATTCATGCACATGACAAACTTTTAATGTTTGACAGAGTTTCAGTAACATTGCATCAAACCAGGTTTGTCCGGAGCAGAAACGCTGTTTTCAGAGCTTTGAGACTCTAACATAATAATTCATGCAAAATTATTCTAACACCTTCAGATGTGCATTACTGCATTGCAAACAGCATTTTATTCATGCACTTGACAATTTTTTAATGTTTGACAGAGTTTCAGTAACATTGCATCAAACCAGGTTTGTCCGGAGCAGAAACGCTGTTTTCAGAGCTTTGAGAGTCTAACATAATAATTCATGCAAAACTCTTCTAACACCTTCAGATGTGCATTACTGCATTGCAAACAGCATTTTATTCATGCACATTACAAACTTTTAATGTTTGACAGAGTTTCAGTAATATTGCATCAAACCAGGTCTGTCCGGAGCAGAAACGCTGTTTTCAGAGCTTTGAGACTCTAACATAATAATTCATGCAAAACTCTTCTAACACCTTCAGATGTGCATTACTGCATTGCAAACAGCATTTTATTCATGCACATGACAAACTTTTAATGTTTGACAGAGTTTCAGTAACATTGCATCAAACCAGGTTTGTCCTGAGCAGAAACGCTGTTTTCAGAGCTTTGAGACTCTAACATAATAATTCATGCAAAACTCTTCTAACACCTTCAGATGTGCATTACTGCATTGCAAACAGCATTTTATTCATGCACATGACAAACTTTTAATGTTTGACAGAGTTTCAGTAACATTGCATCAAACCAGGTTTGTCCGGAGCAGAAACGCTGTTTTCAGAGCTTTGAAACTCTAACATAATAATTCATGCAAAACTCTTCTAACACATTCAGATGTGCATTACTGCATTACAAATAGCATTTTATTCATGCACTTGACAAACTTTTAATGTTTGACAGAGTTTCAGTAACATTGCATCAAACCAGGTTTGTCCGGAGCAGAAACGCTGTTTTCAGAGCTTTGAGACTCTAACATAATAATTCATGCAAAACTCTTCTAACACCTTCAGATGTGCAGTACTGCATTGCAAACAGCATTTTATTCATGCACATGACAAACTTTTAATGTTTGACAGAGTTTCAGTAACATTGCATCAAACCAGGTTTGTCCGGAGCAGAAACGCTGTTTTCAGAGCTTTGAGACTCTAACATAATAATTCATGCAAAATTCTTCTAACACCTTCAGATGTGCATTACTGCATTGCAAACAGCATTTTATTCATGCACTTGACAATTTTTTAATGTTTGACAGAGTTTCAGTAACATTGCATCAAACCAGGTTTGTCCGGAGCAGAAACGCTGTTTTCAGAGCTTTGAGAGTCTAACATAATAATTCATGCAAAACTCTTCTAACACCTTCAGATGTGCATTACTGCATTGCAAACAGCATTTTATTCATGCACATGAAAAACTTTTAATGTTTGACAGAGTTTCAGTAATATTGCATCAAACCAGGTCTGTCCGGAGCAGAAACGCTGTTTTCAGAGCTTTGAGACTCTAACATAATAATTCATGCAAAACTCGTCTAACACCTTCCGATGTGCATTACTGCATTGCAAACAGCATTTTATTCATGCACATGACAAACTTTTAATGTTTGACAGAGTTTCAGTAACATTGCATTTAACCAGGTTTGTCCTGAGCAGAAACGCTGTTTTCAGGGCTTTGAGACTCTAACATAATAATTCATGCAAAACTCTTCTAACACCTTCAGATGTGCATTACTGCATTGCAAACAGCATTTTATTCATGCACATGACAAACTTTTAATGTTTGACAGAGTTTCAGTAACATTGCATCAAACCAGGTTTGTCCGGAGCAGAAACGCTGTTTTCAGAGCTTTGAAACTCTAACATAATAATTCATGCAAAACTCTTCTAACACCTTCAGATGTGCATTACTGCATTACAAACAGCATTTTATTCATGCACTTGACAATTTTTTAATGTTTGACAAAGTTTCAGTAACATTGCATCAAACCAGGTTTGTCCGGAGCAGAAACGCTGTTTTCAGAGCTTTGAGACTCTAACATAATAATTCATGCAAAACTCTTCTAACACCTTCAGATGTGCAATACTGCATTGCAAACAGCATTTTATTCATGCACATGACAAACTTTTAATGTTTGACAGAGTTTCAGTAACATTGCATCAAACCAGGTTTGTCCGGAGCAGAAACGCTGTTTTCAGAGCTTTGAGACTCTAACATAATAATTCATGCAAAATTCTTCTAACACCTTCAGATGTGCATTACTGCATTGCAAACAGCATTTTATTCATGCACTTGACAATTTTTTAATGTTTGACAGAGTTTCAGTAACATTGCATCAAACCAGGTTTGTCCGGAGCAGAAACGCTGTTTTCAGAGCTTTGAGAGTCTAACATAATAATTCATGCAAAACTCTTCTAACACCTTCAGATGTGCATTACTGCATTGCAAACAGCATTTTATTCATGCACATGACAAACTTTTAATGTTTGACAGAGTTTCAGTAATATTGCATCAAACTAGGTCTGTCCGGAGCAGAAACGCTGTTTTCAGAGCTTTGAGACTCTAACATAATAATTCATGCAAAACTCTTCTAACACCTTCCGATGTGCATTACTGCATTGCAAACAGCATTTTATTCATGCACATGACAAACTTTTAATGTTTGACAGAGTTTCAGTAACATTGCATCAAACCAGGTTTGTCCTGAGCAGAAACGCTGTTTTCAGAGATTTGAGACTCTAACATAATAATTCATGCAAAACTCTTCTAACACCTTCAGATGTGCATTACTGCATTGCAAACAGCATTTTATTCATGCACATGACAAACTTTTAATGTTTGACAGAGTTTCAGTAACATTGCATCAAACCAGGTTTGTCCGGAGCAGAAACGCTGTTTTCAGAGCTTTGAGACTCTAACATATTAATTCATGCAAAACTCTTCTAACACCTTCAGATGTGCATTACTGCTTTGCAAACAGCATTTTATTCATGCACATGACAAACTTTTAATGTTTGACAGAGTTTCAGTAATATTGCATCAAACCAGGTTTGTCCGGAGCAGAAACGCTGTTTTCAGAGCTTTGAGACTCTAACATAATAATTCATGCAAAACTCTTCTAACACCTTCAGATGTGCATTACTGCATTGCAAACAGCATTTTATTCATGCACATGACAAACTTTTAATGTTTGACAGAGTTTCAGTAATATTGCATCAAACCAGGTCTGTCTGGAGCAGAAACGCTGTTTTCAGAGCTTTGAGACTCTAACATAATAATTCATGCAATACACTTCTAACACCTTCAGATGTGCATTACTGCATTGCAAACAGCATTTTATTCATGCACATGACAAACTTTTAATGTTTGACAGAGTTTCAGTAACATTGCATCAAACCAGGTTTGTGCTGAGCAGAAACGCTGTTTTCAGAGCTTTGAGACTCTAACATAATAATTCACGCAAAACTCTTCTAACACCTTCAGATGTGCATTACTGCATTGCAAACAGCATTTTATTCATGCACATGACAAACTTTTAATGTTTGACAGAGTTTCAGTAACATTGCATCAAACCAGGTTTGTCCGGAGCAGAAACGCTGTTTTCAGAGCTTTGAAACTCTAACATAATAATTCATGCAAAACTCTTCTAACACATTCAGATGTGCATTACTGCATTACAAATAGCATTTTATTCATGCACTTGACAAACTTTTAATGTTTGACATAGTTTCAGTAACATTGCATCAAACCAGGTTTGTCCGGAGCAGAAACGCTGTTTTCAGAGCTTTGAGACTCTAACATAATAATTCATGCAAAACTCTTCTAACACCTTCAGATGTGCAGTACTGCATTGCAATCAGCATTTTATTCATGCACATGACAAACTTTTAATGTTTGACAGAGTTTCAGTAATATTGCATCAAACCAGGTCTGTCCGGAGCAGAAACGCTGTTTTCAGAGCTTTGAGACTCTAACATAATAATTCATGCAAAACTCTTCTAACACCTTCAGATGTGCATTACTGCATTGCAAATAGCATTTTATTCATGCACATGACAAACTTTTAATGTTTGACAGAGTTGCAGTAATATTGCATCAAACCAGGTCTGTCCGGAGCAGAAACGCTGTTTTCAGAGCTTTGAGACTCTAACATAATAATTCATGCAAAACTCTTCTAACACTTTCAGATGTGCATTACTGCATTGCAAACAGCATTTTATTCATGCACATGACACATTTTTAATGTTTGACAGAGTTTCAGTAACATTGCATCAAACCAGGTTTGTCCGGAGCAGAAACGCTGTTTTCAGAGCTTTGAGACTCTAACATAATAATTCATGCAAAACTCTTCTAACACCTTCAGATGTGCATTACTGCATTACAAACAGCATTTTATTCATGCACTTGACAATTTTTTAATGTTTGACAAAGTTTCAGTAACATTGCATCAAACCAGGTTTGTCCGGAGCAGAAACGCTGTTTTCAGAGCTTTGAGACTCTAACATAATAATTCATGCAAAACTCTTCTAACACCTTCAAATGTGCAATACTGCATTGCAAACAGCATTTTATTCATGCACATGACAAACTTTTAATGTTTGACAGAGTTTCAGTAACATTGCATCAAACCAGGTTTGTCCGGAGCAGAAACGCTGTTTTCAGAGCTTTGAGACTCTAACATAATAATTCATGCAAAATTCTTCTAACACCTTCAGATGTGCATTACTGCATTGCAATCAGCATTTTATTCATGCACTTGACAATTTTTTAATGTTTGACAGAGTTTCAGTAACATTGCATCAAACCAGGTTTGTCCGGAGCAGAAACGCTGTTTTCAGAGCTTTGAGAGTCTAACATAATAATTCATGCAAAACTCTTCTAACACCTTCAGATGTGCATTACTGCATTGCAAACAGCATTTTATTCATGCACATTACAAACTTTTAATGTTTGACAGAGTTTCAGTAATATTGCATCAAACCAGGTCTGTCCGGAGCAGAAACGCTGTTTTCAGAGCTTTGAGACTCTAACATAATAATTCATGCAAAACTCTTCTAACACCTTCAGATGTGCATTACTGCATTGCAAACAGCATTTTATTCATGCACATGACAAACTTTTAATGTTTGACAGAGTTTCAGTAACATTGCATCAAACCAGGTTTGTCCGGAGCAGAAACGCTGTTTTCAGAGCTTTGAAACTCTAACATAATAATTCATGCAAAACTCTTCTAACACATTCAGATGTGCATTACTGCATTACAAATAGCATTTTATTCATGCACTTGACAAACTTTTAATGTTTGACAGAGTTTCAGTAACATTGCATCAAACCAGGTTTGTCCGGAGCAGAAACGCTGTTTTCACAGCTTTGAGACTCTAACATAATAATTCATGCAAAACTCTTCTAACACCTTCAGATGTGCATTACTGCATTGCAAACAGCATTTTAGTCATGCACATGACAAACTTTTAATGTTTGACAAAGTTTCAGTAACATTGCATCAAACCAGGTTTGTCCGGAGCAGAAACGCTGTTTTCAGAGCTTTGAGACTCTAACATAATAATTCATGCAAAACTCTTCTAACACCTTCAGATGTGCATTACTGCATTACAAATAGCATTTTATTCATGCACTTGACAAACTTTTAATGTTTGACATAGTTTCAGTAACATTGCATCAAACCAGGTTTGTCCGGAGCAGAAACGCTGTTTTCAGAGCTTTGAGACTCTAACATAATAATTCATGCAAAACTCTTCTAACACCTTCAGATGTGCAGTACTGCATTGCAATCAGCATTTTATTCATGCACATGACAAACTTTTAATGTTTGACAGAGTTTCAGTAATATTGCATCAAACCAGGT
This sequence comes from Garra rufa, assembly GCF_049309525.1. Lineage (NCBI taxonomy): Eukaryota > Metazoa > Chordata > Actinopteri > Cypriniformes > Cyprinidae > Garra > Garra rufa. Next base: position 5,716,186 of record NW_027394278.1, on the reverse strand, counting down.
CTGTCCGGAGCAGAAACGCTGTTTTCAGAGCTTTGAGACTCTAACATAATAATTCATGCAAAACTCTTCTAACACCTTCAGATGTGCATTACTGCATTGCAAATAGCATTTTATTCATGCACATGACAAACTTTTAATGTTTGACAGAGTTTCAGTAATATTGCATCAAACCAGGTCTGTCCGGAGCAGAAACGCTGTTTTCAGAGCTTTGAGACTCTAACATAATAATTCATGCAAAACTCTTCTAACACTTTCAGATGTGCATTACTGCATTGCAAACAGCATTTTATTCATGCACATGACACATTTTTAATGTTTGACAGAGTTTCAGTAACATTGCATCAAACCAGGTTTGTCCGGAGCAGAAACGCTGTTTTCAGAGCTTTGAGACTCTAACATAATAATTCATGCAAAACTCTTCTAACACCTTCAGATGTGCATTACTGCATTACAAACAGCATTTTATTCATGCACTTGACAATTTTTTAATGTTTGACAAAGTTTCAGTAACATTGCATCAAACCAGGTTTGTCCGGAGCAGAAACGCTGTTTTCAGAGCTTTGAGACTCTAACATAATAATTCATGCAAAACTCTTCTAACACCTTCAAATGTGCAATACTGCATTGCAAACAGCATTTTATTCATGCACATGACAAACTTTTAATGTTTGACAGAGTTTCAGTAACATTGCATCAAACCAGGTTTGTCCGGAGCAGAAACGCTGTTTTCAGAGCTTTGAGACTCTAACATAATAATTCATGCAAAATTCTTCTAACACCTTCAGATGTGCATTACTGCATTGCAATCAGCATTTTATTCATGCACTTGACAATTTTTTAATGTTTGACAGAGTTTCAGTAACATTGCATCAAACCAGGTTTGTCCGGAGCAGAAACGCTGTTTTCAGAGCTTTGAGAGTCTAACATAATAATTCATGCAAAACTCTTCTAACACCTTCAGATGTGCATTACTGCATTGCAAACAGCATTTTATTCATGCACATTACAAACTTTTAATGTTTGACAGAGTTTCAGTAATATTGCATCAAACCAGGTCTGTCCGGAGCAGAAACGCTGTTTTCAGAGCTTTGAGACTCTAACATAATAATTCATGCAAAACTCTTCTAACACCTTCAGATGTGCATTACTGCATTGCAAACAGCATTTTATTCATGCACATGACAAACTTTTAATGTTTGACAGAGTTTCAGTAACATTGCATCAAACCAGGTTTGTCCTGAGCAGAAACGCTGTTTTCAGAGCTTTGAGACTCTAACATAATAATTCATGCAAAACTCTTCTAACACCTTCAGATGTGCATTACTGCATTGCAAACAGCATTTTATTCATGCACATGACAAACTTTTAATGTTTGACAGAGTTTCAGTAACATTGCATCAAACCAGGTTTGTCCGGAGCAGAAACGCTGTTTTCAGAGCTTTGAAACTCTAACATAATAATTCATGCAAAACTCTTCTAACACATTCAGATGTGCATTACTGCATTACAAATAGCATTTTATTCATGCACTTGACAAACTTTTAATGTTTGACAGAGTTTCAGTAACATTGCATCAAACCAGGTTTGTCCGGAGCAGAAACGCTGTTTTCACAGCTTTGAGACTCTAACATAATAATTCATGCAAAACTCTTCTAACACCTTCAGATGTGCATTACTGCATTGCAAACAGCATTTTAGTCATGCACATGACAAACTTTTAATGTTTGACAAAGTTTCAGTAACATTGCATCAAACCAGGTTTGTCCGGAGCAGAAACGCTGTTTTCAGAGCTTTGAGACTCTAACATAATAATTCATGCAAAACTCTTCTAACACCTTCAGATGTGCAATACTGCATTGCAAACAGCATTTTATTCATGCACATGACAAACTTTTAATGTTTGACAGAGTTTCAGTAACATTGCATCAAACCAGGTTTGTCCGGAGCAGAAACGCTGTTTTCAGAGCTTTGAGACTCTAACATAATAATTCATGCAAAATTCTTCTAACACCTTCAGATGTGCATTACTGCATTGCAAACAGCATTTTATTCATGCACCTGACAATTTTTTAATGTTTGACAGAGTTTCAGTAACATTGCATCAAACCAGGTTTGTCCGGAGCAGAAACGCTGTTTTCAGAGCTTTGAGAGTCTAACATAATAATTTATGCAAAACTCTTCTAACACCTTCAGATGTGCATTACTGCATTGCAAACAGCATTTTATTCATGCACATGACAAACTTTTAATGTTTGACAGAGTTTCAGTAATATTGCATCAAACCAGGTCTGTCCGGAGCAGAAACGCTGTTTTCAGAGCTTTGAGACTCTAACATAATAATTCATGCAAAACTCTTCTAACACCTTCAGATGTGCATTACTGCATTGCAAACAGCATTTTATTCATGCACATGACAAACTTTTAATGTTTGACAGAGTTTCAGTAACATTGCATCAAACCAGGTTTGTCCGGAGCAGAAACGCTGTTTTCAGAGCTTTGAAACTCTAACATAATAATTCATGCAAAACTCTTCTAACACATTCAGATGTGCATTACTGCATTACAAATAGCATTTTATTCATGCACTTGACAAACTTTTAATGTTTGACAGAGTTTCAGTAACATTGCATCAAACCAGGTTTGTCCGGAGCAGCAACGCTGTTTTCACAGCTTTGAGACTCTAACATAATAATTCATGCAAAACTCTTCTAACACATTCAGATGTGCATTACTGCATTACAAATAGCATTTTATTCATGCACTTGACAAACTTTTAATGTTTGACAGAGTTTCAGTAACATTGCATCAAACCAGGTTTGTCCGGAGCAGAAACGCTGTTTTCAGAGCTTTGAGACTCTAACATAATAATTCATGCAAAACTCTTCTAACACCTTCAGATGTGCATTACTGCATTGCAAAAAGCATTTTATTCATTTACATGACAAACTTTTAATGTTTGACAGAGTTTCAGTAACATTGCATCAAACCAGGTTTGTCCGGAGCAGAAACGCTGTTTTCAGAGCTTTGAAACTCTAACATAATAATTCATGCAAAACTCTTCTAACACATTCAGATGTGCATTACTGCATTACAAATAGCATTTTATTCATGCACTTGACAAACTTTTAATGTTTGACAGAGTTTCAGTAACATTGCATCAAACCAGGTTTGTCCGGAGCAGAAACGCTGTTTTCAGAGCTTTGAGACTCTAACATAATAATTCATGCAAAACTCTTCTAACACCTTCAGATGTGCAATACTGCATTGCAAACAGCATTTTATTCATGCACATGACAAACTTTTAATGTTTGACAGAGTTTCAGTAACATTGCATCAAACCAGGTTTGTCCGGAGCAGAAACGCTGTTTTCAGAGCTTTGAAACTCTAACATAATAATTCATGCAAAACTCTTCTAACACATTCAGATGTGCATTACTGCATTACAAATAGCATTTTATTCATGCACTTGACAAACTTTTAATGTTTGACAGAGTTTCAGTAACATTGCATCAAACCAGGTTTGTCCGGAGCAGAAACGCTGTTTTCAGAGCTTTGAGACTCTAACATAATAATTCATGCAAAACTCTTCTAACACCTTCAGATGTGCATTACTGCATTGCAAACAGCATTTTATTCATGCACATGACAAACTTTTAATGTTTGACAGAGTTTCAGTAATATTGCATCAAACCAGGTTTGTCCGGAGCAGAAACGCTGTTTTCAGAGCTTTGAGACTCTAACATAATAATTCATGCAAAACTCTTCTAACACCTTCAGATGTGCATTACTGCATTGCAAACAGCATTTTATTCATGCACATGACAAACTTTTAATGTTTGACAGAGTTTCAGTAACATTGCATCAAACCAGGTTTGTCCGGAGCAGAAACGCTGTTTTCAGAGCTTTGAAACTCTAACATAATAATTCATGCAAAACTCTTCTAACACATTCAGATGTGCATTACTGCATTACAAATAGCATTTTATTCATGCACTTGACAAACTTTTAATGTTTGACATAGTTTCAGTAACATTGCATCAAACCAGGTTTGTCCGGAGCAGAAACGCTGTTTTCAGAGCTTTGAGACTCTAACATAATAATTCATGCAAAACTCTTCTAACACCTTCAGATGTGCAATACTGCATTGCAAACAGCATTTTATTCATGCACATGACAAACTTTTAATGTTTGACAGAGTTTCAGTAACATTGCATCAAACCAGGTTTGTCCGGAGCAGAAACGCTGTTTTCAGAGCTTTGAGACTCTAACATAATAATTCATGCAAAACTCTTCTAACACCTTCAGATGTGCATTACTGCATTACAAATAGCATTTTATTCATGCACTTGACAAACTTTTAATGTTTGACAGAGTTTCAGTAACATTGCATCAAACCAGGTTTGTCCGGAGCAGAAACGCTGTTTTCAGAGCTTTGAGACTCTAACATAATAATTCATGCAAAACTCTTCTAACACCTTCAGATGTGCATTACTGCATTGCAAACAGCATTTTATTCATGCACATGACAAACTTTTAATGTTTGACAGAGTTTCAGTAATATTGCATCAAACCAGGTTTGTCCGGAGCAGAAACGCTGTTTTCAGAGCTTTGAGACTCTAACATAATAATTCATGCAAAACTCTTCTAACACCTTCAGATGTGCATTACTGCATTGCAAACAGCATTTTATTCATGCACATGACAAACTTTTAATGTTTGACAGAGTTTCAGTAATATTGCATCAAACCAGGTTTGTCCGGAGCAGAAACGCTGTTTTCACAGCTTTGAGACTCTAACATAATAATTCATGCAAAACTCTTCTAACACCTTCAGATGTGCATTACTGCATTGATAACAGCATTTTATTCATGCACATGACAAACTTTTAATGTTTGACAGAGTTTCAGTAACATTGCATCAAATCAGGTTTGTTCGGAGCAGAAACGTTGTTTTCAGAGCTTTGAGACTCTAACATAATAATTCATGCAAAACTCTTCTAAGACCTTCAGATGTGCATTACTGCATTGCAAACAGCATTTTATTCATGCACATGACAAACTTTTAATGTTTGACAGAGTTTCAGTAACATTGCATCAAACCAGGTTTGTCCGGAGCAGAAACGCTGTTTTCAGAGCTTTGAAACTCTAACATAATAATTCATGCAAAACTCTTCTAACACATTCAGATGTGCATTACTGCATTACAAATAGCATTTTATTCATGTACTTGACAAACTTTTAATGTTTGACAGAGTTTCAGTAACATTGCATCAAACCAGGTTTGTCCGGAGCAGAAACGCTGTTTTCAGAGCTTTGAGACTCTAACATAATAATTCATGCAAAACTCTTCTAACACCTTCAGATGTGCAGTACTGCATTGCAAACAGCATTTTATTCATGCACATGACAAACTTTTAATGTTTGACAGAGTTTCAGTAATATTGCATCAAACCAGGTCTGTCCGGAGCAGAAACGCTGTTTTCAGAGCTTTGAGACTCTAACATAATAATTCATGCAAAACTCTTCTAACACCTTCAGATGTGCATTACTGCATTGCAAATAGCATTTTATTCATGTACATGACAAACTTTTAATGTTTGACAGAGTTTCAGTAATATTGCATCAAACCAGGTCTGTCCGGAGCAGAAACGCTGTTTTCAGAGCTTTGAGACTCTAACATAATAATTCATGCAAAACTCTTCTAACACTTTCAGATGTGCATTACTGCATTGCAAACAGCATTTTATTCATGCACATGACACATTTTTAATGTTTGACAGAGTTTCAGTAACATTGCATCAAACCAGGTTTGTCCGGAGCAGAAACGCTGTTTTCAGAGCTTTGAGACTCTAACATAATAATTCATGCAAAACTCTTCTAACACCTTCAGATGTGCATTACTGCATTACAAACAGCATTTTATTCATGCACTTGACAATTTTTTAATGTTTGACAAAGTTTCAGTAACATTGCATCAAACCAGGTTTGTCCGGAGCAGAAACGCTGTTTTCAGAGCTTTGAGACTCTAACATAATAATTCATGCAAAACTCTTCTAACACCTTCAGATGTGCAATACTGCATTGCAAACAGCATTTTATTCATGCACATGACAAACTTTTAATGTTTGACAGAGTTTCAGTAACATTGCATCAAACCAGGTTTGTCCTGAGCAGAAACGCTGTTTTCAGAGCTTTGAGACTCTAATATAATAATTCATGCAAAATTATTCTAACACCTTCAGATGTACATTACTGCATTGCAAACAGCATTTTATTCATGCACTTGACAATTTTTTAATGTTTGACAGAGTTTCAGTAACATTGCATCAAACCAGGTTTGTCCGGAGCAGAAACGCTGTTTTCAGAGCTTTGAGACTCTAACATAATAATTCATGCAAAACTCTTCTAACACCTTCAGATGTGCATTACTGCATTGCAAACAGCATTTTATTCATGCACATGACAAACTTTTAATGTTTGACAGAGTTTCAGTAATATTGCATCAAACCAGGTCTGTCCGGAGCAGAAACGCTGTTTTCAGAGCTTTGAGACTCTAACATAATAATTCATGCAAAACTCTTCTAACACCTTCAGATGTGCATTACTGCATTGCAAACAGCATTTTATTCATGCACATGACAAACTTTTAATGTTTGACAGAGTTTCAGTAACATTGCATCAAACCAGGTTTGTCCTGAGCAGAAACGCTGTTTTCAGAGCTTTGAGACTCTAACATAATAATTCATGCAAAACTCTTCTAACACCTTCAGATGTGCATTACTGCATTGCAAACAGCATTTTATTCATGCACATGACAAACTTTTAATGTTTGACAGAGTTTCAGTAACATTGCATCAAACCAGGTTTGTCCGGAGCAGAAACGCTGTTTTCAGAGCTTTGAGACTCTAACATAATAATTCATGCAAAACTCTTCTAACACCTTCAGATGTGCATTACTGCATTGCAAACAGCATTTTATTCATGCACATGACAAACTTTTAATGTTTGACAGAGTTTCAGTAACATTGCATCAAACCAGGTTTGTCCGGAGCAGAAACGCTGTTTTCAGAGCTTTGAAACTCTAACATAATAATTCATGCAAAACTCTTCTAACACATTCAGATGTGCATTACTGCATTACAAATAGCATTTTATTCATGCACTTGACAAACTTTTAATGTTTGACAGAGTTTCAGTAACATTGCATCAAACCAGGTTTGTCCGGAGCAGAAACGCTGTTTTCACAGCTTTGAGACTCTAACATAATAATTCATGCAAAACTCTTCTAACACCTTCAGATGTGCATTACTGCATTGCAAACAGCATTTTAGTCATGCACATGACAAACTTTTAATGTTTGACAAAGTTTCAGTAACATTGCATCAAACCAGGTTTGTCCGGAGCAGAAACGCTGTTTTCAGAGCTTTGAGACTCTAACATAATAATTCATGCAAAACTCTTCTAACACCTTCAGATGTGCAATACTGCATTGCAAACAGCATTTTATTCATGCACATGACAAACTTTTAATGTTTGACAGAGTTTCAGTAACATTGCATCAAACCAGGTTTGTCCGGAGCAGAAACGCTGTTTTCAGAGCTTTGAGACTCTAACATAATAATTCATGCAAAATTCTTCTAACACCTTCAGATGTGCATTACTGCATTGCAAACAGCATTTTATTCATGCACCTGACAATTTTTTAATGTTTGACAGAGTTTCAGTAACATTGCATCAAACCAGGTTTGTCCGGAGCAGAAACGCTGTTTTCAGAGCTTTGAGAGTCTAACATAATAATTTATGCAAAACTCTTCTAACACCTTCAGATGTGCATTACTGCATTGCAAACAGCATTTTATTCATGCACATGACAAACTTTTAATGTTTGACAGAGTTTCAGTAATATTGCATCAAACCAGGTCTGTCCGGAGCAGAAACGCTGTTTTCAGAGCTTTGAGACTCTAACATAATAATTCATGCAAAACTCTTCTAACACCTTCAGATGTGCATTACTGCATTGCAAACAGCATTTTATTCATGCACATGACAAACTTTTAATGTTTGACAGAGTTTCAGTAACATTGCATCAAACCAGGTTTGTCCGGAGCAGAAACGCTGTTTTCAGAGCTTTGAAACTCTAACATAATAATTCATGCAAAACTCTTCTAACACATTCAGATGTGCATTACTGCATTACAAATAGCATTTTATTCATGCACTTGACAAACTTTTAATGTTTGACAGAGTTTCAGTAACATTGCATCAAACCAGGTTTGTCCGGAGCAGCAACGCTGTTTTCACAGCTTTGAGACTCTAACATAATAATTCATGCAAAACTCTTCTAACACATTCAGATGTGCATTACTGCATTACAAATAGCATTTTATTCATGCACTTGACAAACTTTTAATGTTTGACAGAGTTTCAGTAACATTGCATCAAACCAGGTTTGTCCGGAGCAGAAACGCTGTTTTCAGAGCTTTGAGACTCTAACATAATAATTCATGCAAAACTCTTCTAACACCTTCAGATGTGCATTACTGCATTGCAAAAAGCATTTTATTCATTTACATGACAAACTTTTAATGTTTGACAGAGTTTCAGTAACATTGCATCAAACCAGGTTTGTCCGGAGCAGAAACGTTGTTTTCAGAGCTTTGAGACTCTAACATAATAATTCATGCAAAACTCTTCTAAGACCTTCAGATGTGCATTACTGCATTGCAAACAGCATTTTATTCATGCACATGACAAACTTTTAATGTTTGACAGAGTTTCAGTAACATTGCATCAAACCAGGTTTGTCCGGAGCAGAAACGCTGTTTTCAGAGCTTTGAAACTCTAACATAATAATTCATGCAAAACTCTTCTAACACATTCAGATGTGCATTACTGCATTACAAATAGCATTTTATTCATGTACTTGACAAACTTTTAATGTTTGACAGAGTTTCAGTAACATTGCATCAAACCAGGTTTGTCCGGAGCAGAAACGCTGTTTTCAGAGCTTTGAGACTCTAACATAATAATTCATGCAAAACTCTTCTAACACCTTCAGATGTGCAGTACTGCATTGCAAACAGCATTTTATTCATGCACATGACAAACTTTTAATGTTTGACAGAGTTTCAGTAATATTGCATCAAACCAGGTCTGTCCGGAGCAGAAACGCTGTTTTCAGAGCTTTGAGACTCTAACATAATAATTCATGCAAAACTCTTCTAACACCTTCAGATGTGCATTACTGCATTGCAAATAGCATTTTATTCATGTACATGACAAACTTTTAATGTTTGACAGAGTTTCAGTAATATTGCATCAAACCAGGTCTGTCCGGAGCAGAAACGCTGTTTTCAGAGCTTTGAGACTCTAACATAATAATTCATGCAAAACTCTTCTAACACTTTCAGATGTGCATTACTGCATTGCAAACAGCATTTTATTCATGCACATGACACATTTTTAATGTTTGACAGAGTTTCAGTAACATTGCATCAAACCAGGTTTGTCCGGAGCAGAAACGCTGTTTTCAGAGCTTTGAGACTCTAACATAATAATTCATGCAAAACTCTTCTAACACCTTCAGATGTGCATTACTGCATTACAAACAGCATTTTATTCATGCACTTGACAATTTTTTAATGTTTGACAAAGTTTCAGTAACATTGCATCAAACCAGGTTTGTCCGGAGCAGAAACGCTGTTTTCAGAGCTTTGAGACTCTAACATAATAATTCATGCAAAACTCTTCTAACACCTTCAGATGTGCAATACTGCATTGCAAACAGCATTTTATTCATGCACATGACAAACTTTTAATGTTTGACAGAGTTTCAGTAACATTGCATCAAACCAGGTTTGTCCTGAGCAGAAACGCTGTTTTCAGAGCTTTGAGACTCTAATATAATAATTCATGCAAAATTATTCTAACACCTTCAGATGTACATTACTGCATTGCAAACAGCATTTTATTCATGCACTTGACAATTTTTTAATGTTTGACAGAGTTTCAGTAACATTGCATCAAACCAGGTTTGTCCGGAGCAGAAACGCTGTTTTCAGAGCTTTGAGACTCTAACATAATAATTCATGCAAAACTCTTCTAACACCTTCAGATGTGCATTACTGCATTGCAAACAGCATTTTATTCATGCACATGACAAACTTTTAATGTTTGACAGAGTTTCAGTAATATTGCATCAAACCAGGTCTGTCCGGAGCAGAAACGCTGTTTTCAGAGCTTTGAGACTCTAACATAATAATTCATGCAAAACTCTTCTAACACCTTCAGATGTGCATTACTGCATTGCAAACAGCATTTTATTCATGCACATGACAAACTTTTAATGTTTGACAGAGTTTCAGTAACATTGCATCAAACCAGGTTTGTCCTGAGCAGAAACGCTGTTTTCAGAGCTTTGAGACTCTAACATAATAATTCATGCAAAACTCTTCTAACACCTTCAGATGTGCATTACTGCATTGCAAACAGCATTTTATTCATGCACATGACAAACTTTTAATGTTTGACAGAGTTTCAGTAACATTGCATCAAACCAGGTTTGTCCGGAGCAGAAACGCTGTTTTCAGAGCTTTGAAACTCTAACATAATAATTCATGCAAAACTCTTCTAACACATTCAGATGTGCATTACTGCATTACAAATAGCATTTTATTCATGCACTTGACAAACTTTTAATGTTTGATAGAGTTTCAGTAACATTGCATCAAACCAGGTTTGTCCGGAGCAGAAACGCTGTTTTCAGAGCTTTGAGACTCTAACATAATAATTCATGCAAAACTCTTCTAACACCTTCAGATGTGCATTACTGCATTGCAAACAGCATTTTATTCATGCACATGACAAACTTTTAATGTTTGACAGAGTTTCAGTAATATTGCATCAAACCAGGTTTGTCCGGAGCAGAAACGCTGTTTTCAGAGCTTTGAGACTCTAACATAATAATTCATGCAAAACTCTTCTAACACCTTCAGATGTGCATTACTGCATTGCAAACAGCATTTTATTCATTTACATGACAAACTTTTAATGTTTGACAGAGTTTCAGTAACATTGCATCAAACCAGGTTTGTCCGGAGCAGAAACGCTGTTTTCAGAGCTTTGAAACTCTAACATAATAATTCATGCAAAACTCTTCTAACACATTCAGATGTGCATTACTGCATTACAAATAGCATTTTATTCATGCACTTGACAAACTTTTAATGTTTGACAGAGTTTCAGTAACATTGCATCAAACCAGGTTTGTCCGGAGCAGAAACGCTGTTTTCAGAGCTTTGAGACTCTAACATAATAATTCATGCAAAACTCTTCTAACACCTTCAGATGTGCAATACTGCATTGCAAACAGCATTTTATTCATGCACATGACAAACTTTTAATGTTTGACAGAGTTTCAGTAATATTGCATCAAACCAGGTCTGTCCGGAGCAGAAACGCTGTTTTCAGAGCTTTGAGACTCTAACATAATAATTCATGCAAAACTCTTCTAACACCTTCAGATGTGCATTACTGCATTGCAAACATTATTTTATTCATGCACATGACAAACTTTTAATGTTTGACAGAGTTTCAGTAATATTGCATCACACCAGGGGCCTCATTTATAAAGACTTGCGTAGAAACCATCCTTGATTTTATCTAAGAACTTTTCTGATTTGATCGTAAGAGCGATTCAGAGAAACGAACGTACACACGAAATCCATGCGTATGCCAGTCATTCGGTTATAAATCACAAATGATCGTGGAATTGTGTGCAGCTGAATGTTCCGCCGTCGAAACGCCCCTGCTTAATTAATTAACATATAAAATGAGCTCATTCCTAAAGCAAAAACTCTGTGACAATGGCAAGTAAAAAGGAGCGCAAGAAATCAAATTATAGTGAGGCTGAACTATCTGCAATACCAGGCATTACCACAAGGAAACGGTCGTACGCCAAGCTGGAATCTGACGTGGAGATAAGTACTTTTCCACGTCAAAGACGGTTTTTATAAATCTGTACTTTGACGTGGATTTGATCGTACGAACACTCTAAGATCAAATCAGTGCGTAAGAAAGTTTTATAAATGAGGCCCCAGGTCTGTCCGGAGCAGAAACGCTGTTTTCAGAGCTTTGAGACTCTAACATAATAATTCATGCAAAACTCTTCTAACACCTTCAGATGTGCATTACTGCATTGCAAATAGCATTTTATTCATGCACATGACAAACTTTTAATGTTTGACAGAGTTTCAGTAATATTGCATCAAACCAGGTCTGTCCGGAGCAGAAACGCTGTTTTCAGAGCTTTGAGACTCTAACATAATAATTCATGCAAAACTCTTCTAACACTTTCAGATGTGCATTACTGCATTGCAAACAGCATTTTATTCATGCACATGACACATTTTTAATGTTTGACAGAGTTTCAGTAACATTGCATCAAACCAGGTTTGTCCGGAGCAGAAACGCTGTTTTCAGAGCTTTGAGACTCTAACATAATAATTCATGCAAAACTCTTCTAACAACTTCAGATGTGCATTACTGCATTACAAACAGCATTTTATTCATGCACTTGACAATTTTTTAATGTTTGACAAAGTTTCAGTAACATTGCATCAAACCAGGTTTGTCCGGAGCAGAAACGCTGTTTTCAGAGCTTTGAGACTCTAACATAATAATTCATGCAAAACTCTTCTAACACCTTCAGATGTGCAATACTGCATTGCAAACAGCATTTTATTCATGCACATGACAAACTTTTAATGTTTGACAGAGTTTCAGTAACATTGCATCAAACCAGGTTTGTCCGGAGCAGAAACGCTGTTTTCAGAGCTTTGAGACTCTAACATAATAATTCATGCAAAATTCTTCTAACACCTTCAGATGTGCATTACTGCATTGCAAACAGCATTTTATTCATGCACTTGACAATTTTTTAATGTTTGACAGAGTTTCAGTAACATTGCATCAAACCAGGTTTGTCCGGAGCAGAAACGCTATTTTCAGAGCTTTGAGAGTCTAATATAATAATTCATGCAAAACTCTTCTAACACCTTCAGATGTGCATTACTGCATTGCAAACAGCATTTTATTCATGCACATGACAAACTTTTAATGTTTGACAGAGTTTCAGTAATATTGCATCAAACCAGGTCTGTCCGGAGCAGAAACGCTGTTTTCAGAGCTTTGAGACTCTAACATAATAATTCATGCAAAACTCTTCTAACACCTTCAGATGTGCATTACTGCATTGCAAACAGCATTTTATTCATGCACATGACAAACTTTTAATGTTTGACAGAGTTTCAGTAACATTGCATCAAACCAGGTTTGTCCGGAGCAGAAACGCTGTTTTCAGAGCTTTGAAACTCTAACATAATAATTCATGCAAAACTCTTCTAACACATTCAGATGTGCATTACTGCATTACAAATAGCATTTTATTCATGCACTTGACAAACTTTTAATGTTTGACAGAGTTTCAGTAACATTGCATCAAACCAGGTTTGTCCGGAGCAGAAACGCTGTTTTCAGAGCTTTGAGACTCTAACATAATAATTCATGCAAAACTCTTCTAACACCTTCAGATGTGCAGTACTGCATTGCAAACAGCATTTTATTCATGCACTTGACAAACTTTTAATGTTTGACAGAGTTTCAGTAATATTGCATCAAACCAGGTCTGTCCGGAGCAGAAACGCTGTTTTCAGAGCTTTGAGACTCTAACATAATAATTCATGCAAAACTCTTCTAACACCTTCAGATGTGCATTACTGCATTACAAACAGCATTTTATTCATGCACTTGACAATTTTTTAATGTTTGACAGAGTTTCAGTAACATTGCATCAAACCAGGTTTGTCCTGAGCAGAAACGCTGTTTTCAGAGCTTTGAGACTCTAACATAATAATTCATGCAAAACTCTTCTAACACCTTCAGATGTGCATTACTGCATTGCAAACAGCATTTTATTCATGCACATGACAAACTTTTAATGTTTGACAGAGTTTCAGTAACATTGCATCAAACCAGGTTTGTCCGGAGCAGAAACGCTGTTTTCAGAGCTTTGAAACTCTAACATAATAATTCATGCAAAACTCTTCTAACACATTCAGATGTGCATTACTGCATTACAAATAGCATTTTATTCATGCACTTGACAAACTTTTAATGTTTGACAGAGTTTCAGTAACATTGCATCAAACCAGGTTTGTCCGGAGCAGAAACGCTGTTTTCAGAGCTTTGAAACTCTAACATAATAATTCATGCAAAACTCTTCTAACACATTCAGATGTGCATTACTGCATTACAAATAGCATTTTATTCATGCACTTGACAAACTTTTAATGTTTGACAGAGTTTCAGTAATATTGCATCAAACCAGGTCTGTCCGGAGCAGAAACGCTGTTTTCAGAGCTTTGAGACTCTAACATAATAATTCATGCAAAACTCTTCTAACACCTTCAGATGTGCATTACTGCATTACAAACAGCATTTTATTCATGCACTTGACAATTTTTTAATGTTTGACAGAGTTTCAGTAACATTGCATCAAACCAGGTTTGTCCTGAGCAGAAACGCTGTTTTCAGAGCTTTGAGACTCTAACATAATAATTCATGCAAAACTCTTCTAACACCTTCAGATGTGCATTACTGCATTGCAAACAGCATTTTATTCATGCACATGACAAACTTTTAATGTTTGACAGAGTTTCAGTAATATTGCATCAAACCAGGTCTGTCCGGAGCAGAAACGCTGTTTTCAGAGCTTTGAGACTCTAACATAATAATTCATGCAAAACTCTTCTAACACCTTCAGATGTGCATTACTGCATTGCAAACAGCATTTTATTCATGCACATGACAAACTTTTAATGTTTGACAGAGTTTCAGTAACATTGCATCAAACCAGGTTTGTCCTGAGCAGAAACGCTGTTTTCAGAGCTTTGAGACTCTAACATAATAATTCATGCAAAACTCTTCTAACACCTTCAGATGTGCATTACTGCATTGCAAACAGCATTTTATTCATGCACATGACAAACTTTTAATGTTTGACAGAGTTTCAGTAACATTGCATCAAACCAGGTTTGTCCGGAGCAGAAACGCTGTTTTCAGAGCTTTGAAACTCTAACATAATAATTCATGCAAAACTCTTCTAACACATTCAGATGTGCATTACTGCATTACAAATAGCATTTTATTCATGCACTTGACAAACTTTTAATGTTTGATAGAGTTTCAGTAACATTGCATCAAACCAGGTTTGTCCGGAGCAGAAACGCTGTTTTCAGAGCTTTGAGACTCTAACATAATAATTCATGCAAAACTCTTCTAACACCTTCAGATGTGCATTACTGCATTGCAAACAGCATTTTATTCATGCACATGACAAACTTTTAATGTTTGACAGAGTTTCAGTAATATTGCATCAAACCAGGTTTGTCCGGAGCAGAAACGCTGTTTTCAGAGCTTTGAGACTCTAACATAATAATTCATGCAAAACTCTTCTAACACCTTCAGATGTGCATTACTGCATTGCAAACAGCATTTTATTCATTTACATGACAAACTTTTAATGTTTGACAGAGTTTCAGTAACATTGCATCAAACCAGGTTTGTCCGGAGCAGAAACGCTGTTTTCAGAGCTTTGAAACTCTAACATAATAATTCATGCAAAACTCTTCTAACACATTCAGATGTGCATTACTGCATTACAAATAGCATTTTATTCATGCACTTGACAAACTTTTAATGTTTGACAGAGTTTCAGTAACATTGCATCAAACCAGGTTTGTCCGGAGCAGAAACGCTGTTTTCAGAGCTTTGAGACTCTAACATAATAATTCATGCAAAACTCTTCTAACACCTTCAGATGTGCAATACTGCATTGCAAACAGCATTTTATTCATGCACATGACAAACTTTTAATGTTTGACAGAGTTTCAGTAATATTGCATCAAACCAGGTCTGTCCGGAGCAGAAACGCTGTTTTCAGAGCTTTGAGACTCTAACATAATAATTCATGCAAAACTCTTCTAACACCTTCAGATGTGCATTACTGCATTGCAAACATTATTTTATTCATGCACATGACAAACTTTTAATGTTTGACAGAGTTTCAGTAATATTGCATCACACCAGGGGCCTCATTTATAAAGACTTGCGTAGAAACCATCCTTGATTTTATCTAAGAACTTTTCTGATTTGATCGTAAGAGCGATTCAGAGAAACGAACGTACACACGAAATCCATGCGTATGCCAGTCATTCGGTTATAAATCACAAATGATCGTGGAATTGTGTGCAGCTGAATGTTCCGCCGTCGAAACGCCCCTGCTTAATTAATTAACATATAAAATGAGCTCATTCCTAAAGCAAAAACTCTGTGACAATGGCAAGTAAAAAGGAGCGCAAGAAATCAAATTATAGTGAGGCTGAACTATCTGCAATACCAGGCATTACCACAAGGAAACGGTCGTACGCCAAGCTGGAATCTGACGTGGAGATAAGTACTTTTCCACGTCAAAGACGGTTTTTATAAATCTGTACTTTGACGTGGATTTGATCGTACGAACACTCTAAGATCAAATCAGTGCGTAAGAAAGTTTTATAAATGAGGCCCCAGGTCTGTCCGGAGCAGAAACGCTGTTTTCAGAGCTTTGAGACTCTAACATAATAATTCATGCAAAACTCTTCTAACACCTTCAGATGTGCATTACTGCATTGCAAATAGCATTTTATTCATGCACATGACAAACTTTTAATGTTTGACAGAGTTTCAGTAATATTGCATCAAACCAGGTCTGTCCGGAGCAGAAACGCTGTTTTCAGAGCTTTGAGACTCTAACATAATAATTCATGCAAAACTCTTCTAACACTTTCAGATGTGCATTACTGCATTGCAAACAGCATTTTATTCATGCACATGACACATTTTTAATGTTTGACAGAGTTTCAGTAACATTGCATCAAACCAGGTTTGTCCGGAGCAGAAACGCTGTTTTCAGAGCTTTGAGACTCTAACATAATAATTCATGCAAAACTCTTCTAACAACTTCAGATGTGCATTACTGCATTACAAACAGCATTTTATTCATGCACTTGACAATTTTTTAATGTTTGACAAAGTTTCAGTAACATTGCATCAAACCAGGTTTGTCCGGAGCAGAAACGCTGTTTTCAGAGCTTTGAGACTCTAACATAATAATTCATGCAAAACTCTTCTAACACCTTCAGATGTGCAATACTGCATTGCAAACAGCATTTTATTCATGCACATGACAAACTTTTAATGTTTGACAGAGTTTCAGTAACATTGCATCAAACCAGGTTTGTCCGGAGCAGAAACGCTGTTTTCAGAGCTTTGAGACTCTAACATAATAATTCATGCAAAATTCTTCTAACACCTTCAGATGTGCAATACTGCATTGCAAACAGCATTTTATTCATGCACATGACAAACTTTTAATGTTTGACAGAGTTTCAGTAACATTGCATCAAACCAGGTTTGTCCGGAGCAGAAACGCTGTTTTCAGAGCTTTGAGACTCTAACATAATAATTCATGCAAAACTCTTCTAACACCTTCAGATGTGCAATACTGCATTGCAAACAGCATTTTATTCATGCACATGACAAACTTTTAATGTTTGACAGAGTTTCAGTAACATTGCATCAAACCAGGTTTGTCCGGAGCAGAAACGCTGTTTTCAGAGCTTTGAAACTCTAACATAATAATTCATGCAAAACTCTTCTAACACATTCAGATGTGCATTACTGCATTACAAATAGCATTTTATTCATGCACTTGACAAACTTTTAATGTTTGACAGAGTTTCAGTAACATTGCATCAAACCAGGTTTGTCCGGAGCAGAAACGCTGTTTTCAGAGCTTTGAGACTCTAACATAATAATTCATGCAAAACTCTTCTAACACCTTCAGATGTGCAGTACTGCATTGCAAACATTATTTTATTCATGCACATGACAAACTTTTAATGTTTGACAGAGTTTCAGTAATATTGCATCAAACCAGGTCTGTCCGGAGCAGAAACGCTGTTTTCAGAGCTTTGAGACTCTAACATAATAATTCATGCAAAACTCTTCTAACACTTTCAGATGTAAATTACTGCATTGCAAACAGCATTTTATTCATGCACATGACACATTTTTAATGTTTGACAGAGTTTCAGTAACATTGCATCAAACCAGGTTTGTCCGGAGCAGAAACGCTGTTTTCAGAGCTTTGAGACTCTAACATAATAATTCATGCAAAACTCTTCTAACACCTTCAGATGTGCAGTACTGCATTGCAAACAGCATTTTATTCATGCACATGACAAACTTTTAATGTTTGACAGAGTTTCAGTAATATTGCATCAAACCAGGTCTGTCCGGAGCAGAAACGCTGTTTTCAGAGCTTTGAGACTCTAACATAATAATTCATGCAAAACTCTTCTAACACCTTCAGATGTGCATTACTGCATTGCAAATAGCATTTTATTCATGCACATGACAAACTTTTAATGTTTGACAGAGTTTCAGTAATATTGCATCAAACCAGGTCTGTCCGGAGCAGAAACGCTGTTTTCAGAGCTTTGAGACTCTAACATAATAATTCATGCAAAACTCTTCTAACACCTTCAGATGTGCATTACTGCATTGCAAACAGCATTTTATTCATGCACATGACAAACTTTTAATGTTTGACAGAGTTTCAGTAACATTGCATCAAACCAGGTTTGTCCGGAGCAGAAACGCTGTTTTCAGAGCTTTGAAACTCTAACATAATAATTCATGCAAAACTCTTCTAACACTTTCAGATGTGAATTACTGCATTGCAAACAGCATTTTATTCATGCACATGACAAACTTTTAATGTTTGACAGAGTTTCAGTAATATTGCATCAAACCAGGTCTGTCCGGAGCAGAAACGCTGTTTTCAGAGCTTTGAGACTCTAACATAATAATTCATGCAAAACTCTTCTAACACTTTCAGATGTGCATTACTGCATTGCAAACAGCATTTTATTCATGCACATGACACATTTTTAATGTTTGACAGAGTTTCAGTAACATTGCATCAAACCAGGTTTGTCCGGAGCAGAAACGCTGTTTTCAGAGCTTTGAGACTCTAACATAATAATTCATGCAAAACTCTTCTAACACCTTCAGATGTGCATTACTGCCTTACAAACAGCATTTTATTCATGCACTTGACAATTTTTTAATGTTTGACAAAGTTTCAGTAACATTGCATCAAACCAGGTTTGTCCGGAGCAGAAACGCTGTTTTCAGAGCTTTGAGACTCTAACATAATAATTCGTGCAAAACTCTTCTAACACCTTCAGATGTGCAATACTGCATTGCAAACAGCATTTTATTCATGCACATGACAAACTTTTAATGTTTGACAGAGTTTCAGTAACATTGCATCAAACCAGGTTTGTCCGGAGCAGAAACGCTGTTTTCAGAGCTTTGAGACTCTAACATAATAATTCATGCAAAATTCTTCTAACACCTTCAGATGTGCATTACTGCATTGCAAACAGCATTTTATTCATGCACTTGACAATTTTTTAATGTTTGACAGAGTTTCAGTAATATTGCATCAAACCAGGTTTGTCTGGAGCAGAAACGCTGTTTTCAGAGCTTTGAGACTCTAAAATAATAATTCATGAAAAACTCTTCTAACACCTTCAGATGTGCAATACTGCATTGCAAACAGCATTTTATTCATGCACATGACAAACTTTTAATGTTTGACAGAGTTTCAGTAACATTGCATCAAACCAGGTTTGTCCGGAGCAGAAACGCTGTTTTCAGAGCTTTGAGACTCTAACATAATAATTCATGCAAAATTCTTCTAACACCTTCAGATGTGCATTACTGCATTGCAAACAGCATTTTATTCATGCACTTGACAATTTTTTAATGTTTGACAGAGTTTCAGTAATATTGCATCAAACCAGGTCTGTCCGGAGCAGAAACGCTGTTCCCTTTCGATACTTTCACTCGTACTGCGTCGTAAGACGCTTATGGGAAAAGCTCCTTTTCTCCTGAGACTGAAGCATTTCAATAACGCAGTGTAACTGCACGGCCATTGGTTCGTGCAGTGTTAAAGAAACGAACCAATGGCTCGGCAGCGGAGATGCACAAACCTATGGCGATGATTCGCGCCCGATCGCGCCAAAAGGGGCGGAGCATCTGGCTATATAAGCGAGCATTTCGCCATAGGGAACTCAGATCCTTCTTCTTCAGCGACGACTTCTGATCTTCGCAGAGACTGACTACGCAGACTTCGCTCAAGCAAGCCTCTTCTTCGCCGTTGACGAGCCTCGCAGCGGATCTTCACTGCTCGGCGGATTGACGCTCCGGAGCTGATTCCCTGCTGCTATCCGGCGAACATCTAAAAGAGCAAATTAAGAGCAAATTTCTAACGGCGTTGTTTCAAATGCCACGGCGTTTTTGTCGCTCGTGCAGAGCCCCTCTGCACGCCGCTGACACTCACGCTGAGTGCGTCTCGTGCCTGGGTCACGCCCACGCTGAGGCTGCGCTCAGTGAGACGGAATGTTCCCATTGCGGGAATATGAGTCTCACTTCCCTCCGCTCGCGGCTAGCTTTCTTTTCAGAGAGCGACGCCGCTCCTCGCGCCCTCCCGCTTACTTCCTCGCAAGAGCCTGCTAGGAAGAAGCAGCGGGGCAGGAGAGCTAAGAGCGCGGTGACAGGCGAGCTCACGCCGGCTCAGACCCCGCGTGCCTCGCCTTCACCACATGGAGAGGAATCGCCAGTTCTCTTCCTGCATCCTGACCAGCGTCCCTCTGCGGCTGCGAGCGATCTGGTCTCCTTCGGAGGAAGTGAATGCGAGGATGACAGCATGTCATTGGCCACATCTGACGCAGAGGAGTTGTCGGGCTCCTCCCATGACCCCGCCCCCTTGCCGTCTGCGCAATCCAGCGCCGCCAGCGCCGGTATGGACGCCGAACTGTTCCGCGTCCTATCTAAAGCTGTCGAGGAGCTGGATCTTCAATGGTCTCCTCCCGAGGAGCCCTCTAGGAGCCGGTTGGACGAATGGTTTCTGCCGGGGCGCCGCCAGGCCCCTCGTCAGCGAGCTTCACCATTCTTCCCCGAAGTCCACGACGAAATTTCTAAGTCCTGGCGTGCTCCATACTCCGCCCGCCTTCATACTTCCTCTTCTGCTGCCCTCACTACAGTCGATGGCGCCGAGGAAAAAGGCTACGAGAAGCTGCCCCCGCTGGACGAGTCGGTTGCTGCGCACCTTTGCCCGCCCACCGCTATCGGCTGGAAGGCGAGGGCGTCACACCCGTCTAAGCCCTGCAGGACGACCTCTACCCTCGCTGGACGAGCGTATTCGTCTGCTGGACAGGCAGCTTCGGCGCTTCACTCAATGGCGGTACTCCAGGTGTACCAAGCAAAACTCCTCCGCGGGCTGGACGAGTTGGGCCTGGACGATTCTCCGCTCAGAGAAATACGCAGCGCTACGGATCTGGCGTTACGCGCCACGAAGATGACGGCTCAGGCAATCGGGCGATCGATGGCCAGTTTGGTGGTGCTGGAGCGCCACTTATGGCTTAATCTAACAGAGATCAAGGACGCGGATAAGGTCGCCTTCCTTGACTCCCCCATCTCGCCGACCGGCCTGTTTGGCCCAGCTGTTGAGGGTTTCGCGGAGCGCTTCACTGCAGCGCAGAAATCGTCCCAAGCCATGCGACACTTTCTGCCTAAACGCTCGAGCTCTGCAACGGCTCCTAGTCGCCCCAAGCCGGCGCCGACTCAGCAGCCTGCAAAAGCCACGCCCCCAGCTCCGCAACCAGCTCCTCAGACGGAGCTCCGTCCTCGGTCACGCCCAGCCAAGCGCTTTCCCTTCCCTAAGCGCCAGGGACCTCGGCCAAGAGTGGTGCTGGACCAGGCGCCGCCAGCGTCTTCCTGATCTCAACAGCAGGAAGAGGGAGGGGCCAAGTCTCGCAGCAGCCGGACCAGCCCCCAAAGCGCCTCTTTTCAACCCTTTTTCACTCCGTTCTGTTCCGTGTGTAAGGGAACTCATGTTTGTAAACAATGTAGCTGTGACTCACGGGCCCGTTGTATCAGCGCCCTTACAGCAAACCGCTGTGATAGCGGGAAAAATAAAAAACAAACATTTTCAAGAAAAGAGCAAATTTCCTCTTCCAATGCTTTCAGACAACATACAGCTGTGCGAACCATTGCAGCCCCTAGCGACACGATCCGCGGCGTTGCAAGCCATCCCCGGAGTGTCAAAATGGGTTTTGGGTATAATAGAACGAGGCTATGTACTCCAGTTCGCTCGAAGACCTCCTCGCTTTCAGGGTGTGATCACCACCTCAGTTCGCAGCAAAGACGCAGACGTCTTGCGATTAGAGGTAAAGAATCTGTTGGCCAAGGGCGCCGTGGAAACGGTCCCCCCAACACAGAGCGAGTCAGGTTTTTACAGCCGTTACTTCCTCGTTCCAAAGAAGGATGGCGGTCTACGTCCCATCCTCGACCTCAGACAGCTGAATCGCGCCCTCATGAGACGGCCGTTCAGAATGCTTACACTAAAACAGATCCTCTCGCAGATACGCAAAGGTGACTGGTTTTGTTCACTGGATCTGAAGGATGCATACTTCCATATTCAGATCGCCCCCCATCACAGGCAATTCTTGAGATTCGCCTTCGAGGGAGTGGCATATCAATATACAGTCCTTCCGTTCGGACTGTCGTTAGCCCCTCGCACATTTACAAAGTGCATGGACGCAGCGCTTTCTCCTCTGAGACAGATGGGAATCCGCGTCCTGAACTATCTAGACGACTGGCTCATCCTAGCCCAGTCAGAAAACGAGCTAACGCACCACAGATCCTTAATCCTCAGCCACTTAGAGTGCCTAGGACTCAAGGTCAATTTTGCCAAGAGCGCACTGTCTCCCAGCCAACGCATTGCGTTCCTGGGAGCAGTTTTCGACTCACGTCAAATGAAGGCAGCAGTTGCGCCGCAGAGAGCCAAAGCCATTCGCAGGCTCGCGGCTTCCTTCAAAATAGGAGCCCTTCGCCCACTCAAGATTTTTCAGAAGATGCTCGGCCTTATGGCCTCAGCATCTATAGTACTTCAGTTGGGTCTGCTTCAAATGCGCCCCCTGCAGTTCTGGTTGAAACCAAAGGTTCCTCCTCAAGCTTGGCGTTTGGGACGCCAGCGCATCAAGGTAGATCGGGCCTGTATAACAGCCCTGGCTCCCTGGAGGTGCGCTCAATGGATGGAACAGGGCGTTCCCCTGGACTTGGTGGTCAGAAGGAAGGCGGTCTCGACAGACGCCTCCAACTTAGGTTGGGGGGCGCTGTGCGACGGCCAACCTGCTTTCGGCCTATGGTCGAAAGCGGAGAGTCGCCTTCACATCAACTGCTTGGAAATGCTAGCAGTATGTTTAGGCCTTCACACCCTTCTACCTGCACTGAGAGGTCACCATGTCTTAGTCCGTTCGGACAGCATGACAGTGGTGTCCTTCATAAATCACCAAGGGGGCCTCTCGTCGAGACGTCTATTTACGATGGTAGAACGTCTCCTGAAATGGGCTCAGCTGCACTTCCGCTCTCTGAGAGCGACGCATGTGCCAGGCAAACTGAACCAGGGAGCAGACATGTTGTCTCGGAGCAACGTCTCCTCAGACGAATGGACGCTTCACCCTCACACGGTTCAGCAAATATGGGCTGTCTTTGGCAGGGCGCAAGTAGATCTTTTCGCCTCAAAAGACAATCATCACTGCCCAATTTATTTTTCGAAGGAACAGGACGCATTGACCCAAGAATGGCCCAATCTCCTGTTATACGCGTTCCCTCCTATCGCTCTGCTGCCACAAGTCATCAGACGAGTGCGGGAACAGAAACTCAAAGTCCTGTTAGTGGCTCCATTCTGGCAGAACCAGCATTGGTTTCCAGATCTTCCCAGGCTGCTCTCAAGAGCACCATGGGCCGTGCCACTGAGACGAGATCTCTTAACACAGGCGAACAGAACGATATGGCACCCCCAACCGGAATTGTGGGCACTGCACGTTTGGGCTCTAGACGGGAGCCTTTAAGTCTCCCTGAGTCGGTTTTGAGTACTATTTCACAAGCTAGAGCACCCTCTACGAGGCGGCTCTACGATCTCAAGTGGTCTGTCTTTTCCGCCTGGTGTTCCACCCGCGGTGCGGACCCAATTTCATGTGACATATCCGTGATATTGTCCTTCTTGCAAGAGCTGTTAGATAAGGGGAGATCCCCTTCTACGCTCAAGGTCTATGTTGCAGCTATAGCGGTATTCCATGACCTTGTAAACGGTCAATCTGTGGGAAGAAACGACTTGGTCGTTCGTTTTTTAAAGGGGTCAAGGCGGCTTAATCCCCCTCGCCCCGTCACGGTTCCGTCTTGGGACTTACCCACAGTGTTGAGGGCCTTGAAAAGCCCTCCCTTCGAACCGCTTCAGTCCATAGGCCTTCGCCCCCTGACGTTGAAGACTGCCTTGCTATTGGCTTTAGCATCAGTCAAACGCATGGGTGATTTACAGGCGCTCTCTGTGAGCCCCGTTTGCTTGGAATTCGGGCCAAATGACTCTAAGGTCATCCTGAAGCCAAGACGTGGGTATGTTCCAAAAAGTCTCTCTACACCCTTTAGAGACCAGATTATTTCCCTTTTGGCTCTTCCTCCTACGGAGCAAGACCAGGGACTTAACCCTCTCTGCCCTGTCAGGGCTCTGAGATGTTATATAGAGCGTTCTGCCCCCTTTAGGCAGTCAGAACAGCTGTTTGTATGTTTTGGTGGCCGCACCAAGGGGTGTTCGGTCACAAAACAGAGATTATCCAAATGGATTGTGGAAGCCATCACGCTAGCTTACTCCTCTTTGGGCCTACAATGTCCCATAGGAGTAAGGGCCCATTCGACTAGGGGCATCGCCTCGTCTTGGGCGTGGTCTAGTGGGGTTTCCATTGCAGAAATTTGTGCGGCGGCAGGCTGGGCCTCACCATCCACATTTGCTAGATTCTATAACTTGGACGTTCCAGTCTTACAGACTCGGGTCCTTTCCACATAGTGGTATGTCTGTTACCAGTATGTTATATATAGTGCACCTTGGCCTCTTTGGAGCTCCAAGTTGTACTTATTCCTTGGAACGGACGTTTATCAGGCTATCTGATCGAACAAATTGGCCCTTATTAGCCCTTTAGTGCTAGGGTCATGTCAGTCGTTCCTCTTCCTTAGCAACGGCAGGATTGTACTGGTTCCCCATAAGCGTCTTACGACGCAGTACGAGTGAAAGTATCGAAAGGGAACGTACTCGGTTACTTTCGTAACCTCGGTTCCCTGAGATACGGGAACGAGTACTGCGTTGCTGGCCGTGCTAGGTAGCTGCACGACTCAGTCGTCGCTTCAGTCGAAGTACCTGAGTTCCCTATGGCGAAATGCTCGCTTACATAGCCAGATGCTCCGCCCCTTTTGGCGCGATCGGGCGCGAATCATCGCCATAGGTTTGTGCATCTCCGCTGCCGAGCCATTGGTTCGTTTCTTTAACACTGCACGAACCAATGGCTCGGCAGCGGAGATGCACAAACCTATGGCGATGATTCGCGCCCGATCGCGCCAAAAGGGGCGGAGCATCTGGCTATATAAGCGAGCATTTCGCCATAGGGAACTCAGATCCTTCTTCTTCAGCGACGACTTCTGATCTTCGCAGAGACTGACTACGCAGACTTCGCTCAAGCAAGCCTCTTCTTCGCCGTTGACGAGCCTCGCAGCGGATCTTCACTGCTCGGCGGATTGACGCTCCGGAGCTGATTCCCTGCTGCTATCCGGCGAACATCTAAAAGAGCAAATTAAGAGCAAATTTCTAACGGCGTTGTTTCAAATGCCACGGCGTTTTTGTCGCTCGTGCAGAGCCCCTCTGCACGCCGCTGACACTCACGCTGAGTGCGTCTCGTGCCTGGGTCACGCCCACGCTGAGGCTGCGCTCAGTGAGACGGAATGTTCCCATTGCGGGAATATGAGTCTCACTTCCCTCCGCTCGCGGCTAGCTTTCTTTTCAGAGAGCGACGCCGCTCCTCGCGCCCTCCCGCTTACTTCCTCGCAAGAGCCTGCTAGGAAGAAGCAGCGGGGCAGGAGAGCTAAGAGCGCGGTGACAGGCGAGCTCACGCCGGCTCAGACCCCGCGTGCCTCGCCTTCACCACATGGAGAGGAATCGCCAGTTCTCTTCCTGCATCCTGACCAGCGTCCCTCTGCGGCTGCGAGCGATCTGGTCTCCTTCGGAGGAAGTGAATGCGAGGATGACAGCATGTCATTGGCCACATCTGACGCAGAGGAGTTGTCGGGCTCCTCCCATGACCCCGCCCCCTTGCCGTCTGCGCAATCCAGCGCCGCCAGCGCCGGTATGGACGCCGAACTGTTCCGCGTCCTATCTAAAGCTGTCGAGGAGCTGGATCTTCAATGGTCTCCTCCCGAGGAGCCCTCTAGGAGCCGGTTGGACGAATGGTTTCTGCCGGGGCGCCGCCAGGCCCCTCGTCAGCGAGCTTCACCATTCTTCCCCGAAGTCCACGACGAAATTTCTAAGTCCTGGCGTGCTCCATACTCCGCCCGCCTTCATACTTCCTCTTCTGCTGCCCTCACTACAGTCGATGGCGCCGAGGAAAAAGGCTACGAGAAGCTGCCCCCGCTGGACGAGTCGGTTGCTGCGCACCTTTGCCCGCCCACCGCTATCGGCTGGAAGGCGAGGGCGTCACACCCGTCTAAGCCCTGCAGGACGACCTCTACCCTCGCTGGACGAGCGTATTCGTCTGCTGGACAGGCAGCTTCGGCGCTTCACTCAATGGCGGTACTCCAGGTGTACCAAGCAAAACTCCTCCGCGGGCTGGACGAGTTGGGCCTGGACGATTCTCCGCTCAGAGAAATACGCAGCGCTACGGATCTGGCGTTACGCGCCACGAAGATGACGGCTCAGGCAATCGGGCGATCGATGGCCAGTTTGGTGGTGCTGGAGCGCCACTTATGGCTTAATCTAACAGAGATCAAGGACGCGGATAAGGTCGCCTTCCTTGACTCCCCCATCTCGCCGACCGGCCTGTTTGGCCCAGCTGTTGAGGGTTTCGCGGAGCGCTTCACTGCAGCGCAGAAATCGTCCCAAGCCATGCGACACTTTCTGCCTAAACGCTCGAGCTCTGCAACGGCTCCTAGTCGCCCCAAGCCGGCGCCGACTCAGCAGCCTGCAAAAGCCACGCCCCCAGCTCCGCAACCAGCTCCTCAGACGGAGCTCCGTCCTCGGTCACGCCCAGCCAAGCGCTTTCCCTTCCCTAAGCGCCAGGGACCTCGGCCAAGAGTGGTGCTGGACCAGGCGCCGCCAGCGTCTTCCTGATCTCAACAGCAGGAAGAGGGAGGGGCCAAGTCTCGCAGCAGCCGGACCAGCCCCCAAAGTGCCTCTTTTCAACCCTTTTTCACTCCGTTCTGTTCCGTGTGTAAGGGAACTCATGTTTGTAAACAATGTAGCTGTGACTCACGGGCCCGTTGTATCAGCGCCCTTACAGCAAACCGCTGTGATAGCGGGAAAAATAAAAAACAAACATTTTCAAGAAAAGAGCAAATTTCCTCTTCCAATGCTTTCAGACAACATACAGCTGTGCGAACCATTGCAGCCCCTAGCGACACGATCCGCGGCGTTGCAAGCCATCCCCGGAGTGTCAAAATGGGTTTTGGGTATAATAGAACGAGGCTATGTACTCCAGTTCGCTCGAAGACCTCCTCGCTTTCAGGGTGTGATCACCACCTCAGTTCGCAGCAAAGACGCAGACGTCTTGCGATTAGAGGTAAAGAATCTGTTGGCCAAGGGCGCCGTGGAAACGGTCCCCCCAACACAGAGCGAGTCAGGTTTTTACAGCCGTTACTTCCTCGTTCCAAAGAAGGATGGCGGTCTACGTCCCATCCTCGACCTCAGACAGCTGAATCGCGCCCTCATGAGACGGCCGTTCAGAATGCTTACACTAAAACAGATCCTCTCGCAGATACGCAAAGGTGACTGGTTTTGTTCACTGGATCTGAAGGATGCATACTTCCATATTCAGATCGCCCCCCATCACAGGCAATTCTTGAGATTCGCCTTCGAGGGAGTGGCATATCAATATACAGTCCTTCCGTTCGGACTGTCGTTAGCCCCTCGCACATTTACAAAGTGCATGGACGCAGCGCTTTCTCCTCTGAGACAGATGGGAATCCGCGTCCTGAACTATCTAGACGACTGGCTCATCCTAGCCCAGTCAGAAAACGAGCTAACGCACCACAGATCCTTAATCCTCAGCCACTTAGAGTGCCTAGGACTCAAGGTCAATTTTGCCAAGAGCGCACTGTCTCCCAGCCAACGCATTGCGTTCCTGGGAGCAGTTTTCGACTCACGTCAAATGAAGGCAGCAGTTGCGCCGCAGAGAGCCAAAGCCATTCGCAGGCTCGCGGCTTCCTTCAAAATAGGAGCCCTTCGCCCACTCAAGATTTTTCAGAAGATGCTCGGCCTTATGGCCTCAGCATCTCCAGTACTTCAGTTGGGTCTGCTTCAAATGCGCCCCCTGCAGTTCTGGTTGAAACCAAAGGTTCCTCCTCAAGCTTGGCGTTTGGGACGCCAGCGCATCAAGGTAGATCGGGCCTGTATAACAGCCCTGGCTCCCTGGAGGTGCGCTCAATGGATGGAACAGGGCGTTCCCCTGGACTTGGTGGTCAGAAGGAAGGCGGTCTCGACAGACGCCTCCAACTTAGGTTGGGGGGCGCTGTGCGACGGCCAACCTGCTTTCGGCCTATGGTCGAAAGCGGAGAGTCGCCTTCACATCAACTGCTTGGAAATGCTAGCAGTATGTTTAGGCCTTCACACCCTTCTACCTGCACTGAGAGGTCACCATGTCTTAGTCCGTTCGGACAGCATGACAGTGGTGTCCTTCATAAATCACCAAGGGGGCCTCTCGTCGAGACGTCTATTTACGATGGTAGAACGTCTCCTGAAATGGGCTCAGCTGCACTTCCGCTCTCTGAGAGCGACGCATGTGCCAGGCAAACTGAACCAGGGAGCAGACATGTTGTCTCGGAGCAACGTCTCCTCAGACGAATGGACGCTTCACCCTCACACGGTTCAGCAAATATGGGCTGTCTTTGGCAGGGCGCAAGTAGATCTTTTCGCCTCAAAAGACAATCATCACTGCCCAATTTATTTTTCGAAGGAACAGGACGCATTGACCCAAGAATGGCCCAATCTCCTGTTATACGCGTTCCCTCCTATCGCTCTGCTGCCACAAGTCATCAGACGAGTGCGGGAACAGAAACTCAAAGTCCTGTTAGTGGCTCCATTCTGGCAGAACCAGCATTGGTTTCCAGATCTTCCCAGGCTGCTCTCAAGAGCACCATGGGCCGTGCCACTGAGACGAGATCTCTTAACACAGGCGAACAGAACGATATGGCACCCCCAACCGGAATTGTGGGCACTGCACGTTTGGGCTCTAGACGGGAGCCTTTAAGTCTCCCTGAGTCGGTTTTGAGTACTATTTCACAAGCTAGAGCACCCTCTACGAGGCGGCTCTACGATCTCAAGTGGTCTGTCTTTTCCGCCTGGTGTTCCACCCGCGGTGCGGACCCAATTTCATGTGACATATCCGTGATATTGTCCTTCTTGCAAGAGCTGTTAGATAAGGGGAGATCCCCTTCTACGCTCAAGGTCTATGTTGCAGCTATAGCGGTATTCCATGACCTTGTAAACGGTCAATCTGTGGGAAGAAACGACTTGGTCGTTCGTTTTTTAAAGGGGTCAAGGCGGCTTAATCCCCCTCGCCCCGTCACGGTTCCGTCTTGGGACTTACCCACAGTGTTGAGGGCCTTGAAAAGCCCTCCCTTCGAACCGCTTCAGTCCATAGGCCTTCGCCCCCTGACGTTGAAGACTGCCTTGCTATTGGCTTTAGCATCAGTCAAACGCATGGGTGATTTACAGGCGCTCTCTGTGAGCCCCGTTTGCTTGGAATTCGGGCCAAATGACTCTAAGGTCATCCTGAAGCCAAGACGTGGGTATGTTCCAAAAAGTCTCTCTACACCCTTTAGAGACCAGATTATTTCCCTTTTGGCTCTTCCTCCTACGGAGCAAGACCAGGGACTTAACCCTCTCTGCCCTGTCAGGGCTCTGAGATGTTATATAGAGCGTTCTGCCCCCTTTAGGCAGTCAGAACAGCTGTTTGTATGTTTTGGTGGCCGCACCAAGGGGTGTTCGGTCACAAAACAGAGATTATCCAAATGGATTGTGGAAGCCATCACGCTAGCTTACTCCTCTTTGGGCCTACAATGTCCCATAGGAGTAAGGGCCCATTCGACTAGGGGCATCGCCTCGTCTTGGGCGTGGTCTAGTGGGGTTTCCATTGCAGAAATTTGTGCGGCGGCAGGCTGGGCCTCACCATCCACATTTGCTAGATTCTATAACTTGGACGTTCCAGTCTTACAGACTCGGGTCCTTTCCACATAGTGGTATGTCTGTTACCAGTATGTTATATATAGTGCACCTTGGCCTCTTTGGAGCTCCAAGTTGTACTTATTCCTTGGAACGGACGTTTATCAGGCTATCTGATCGAACAAATTGGCCCTTATTAGCCCTTTAGTGCTAGGGTCATGTCAGTCGTTCCTCTTCCTTAGCAACGGCAGGATTGTACTGGTTCCCCATAAGCGTCTTACGACGCAGTACGAGTGAAAGTATCGAAAGGGAACGTACTCGGTTACTTTCGTAACCTCGGTTCCCTGAGATACGGGAACGAGTACTGCGTTGCTGGCCGTGCTAGGTAGCTGCACGACTCAGTCGTCGCTTCAGTCGAAGTACCTGAGTTCCCTATGGCGAAATGCTCGCTTACATAGCCAGATGCTCCGCCCCTTTTGGCGCGATCGGGCGCGAATCATCGCCATAGGTTTGTGCATCTCCGCTGCCGAGCCATTGGTTCGTTTCTTTAACACTGCACGAACCAATGGCCGTGCAGTTACACTGCGTTATTGAAATGCTTCAGTCTCAGGAGAAAAGGAGCTTTTCCCATAAGCGTCTTACGACGCAGTACTCGTTCCCGTATCTCAGGGAACCGAGGTTACGAAAGTAACCGAGTACGTTTTCAGAGCTTTGAGACTCTAACATAATAATTCATGCAAAACTCTTCTAACACCTTCAGATGTGCATTACTGCATTGCAAATAGCATTTTATTCATGCACATGACAAACTTTTAATGTTTGACAGAGTTTCAGTAATATTGCATCAAACCAGGTCTGTCCGGAGCAGAAACGCTGTTTTCAGAGCTTTGAGACTCTAACATAATAATTCATGCAAAACTCTTCTAACACCTTCAGATGTGCAATACTGCATTGCAAACAGCATTTTATTCATGCACATGACAAACTTTTAATGTTTGACAGAGTTTCAGTAACTTGCATCAAACCAGGTTTGTCCGGAGCAGAAACGCTGTTTTCAGAGCTTTGAGACTCTAACATAATAATTCATGCAAAATTCTTCTAACACCTTCAGATGTGCATTACTGCATTGCAAACAGCATTTTCTTCATGCATTTGACAATTTTTTAATGTTTGACAGAGTTTCAGTAACATTGCATCAAACCAGGTTTGTCCGG
Source organism: Garra rufa (assembly GCF_049309525.1). Taxonomy (NCBI): domain Eukaryota; kingdom Metazoa; phylum Chordata; class Actinopteri; order Cypriniformes; family Cyprinidae; genus Garra; species Garra rufa. Next base: position 5,684,543 of record NW_027394278.1, on the reverse strand, counting down.
AGCAGAAACGCTATTTTCAGAGCTTTGAGAGTCTAACATAATAATTCATGCAAAACTCTTCTAACACCTTCAGATGTGCATTACTGCATTGCAAACAGCATTTTATTCATGCACATGACAAACTTTTAATGTTTGACAGAGTTTCAGTAATATTGCATCAAACCAGGTCTGTCCGGAGCAGAAACGCTGTTTTCAGAGCTTTGAGACTCTAACATAATAATTCATGCAAAACTCTTCTAACACCTTCAGATGTGCATTACTGCATTGCAAACAGCATTTTATTCATGCACATGACAAACTTTTAATGTTTGACAGAGTTTCAGTAACATTGCATCAAACCAGGTTTGTCCTGAGCAGAAACGCTGTTTTCAGAGCTTTGAGACTCTAACATAATAATTCATGCAAAACTCTTCTAACACCTTCAGATGTGCATTACTGCATTGCAAACAGCATTTTATTCATGCACATGACAAACTTTTAATGTTTGACAGAGTTTCAGTAACATTGCATCAAACCAGGTCTGTCCGGAGCAGAAACGCTGTTTTCAGAGCTTTGAGACTCTAACATAATAATTCATGCAAAACTCTTCTAACACTTTCAAATGTGCATTACTGCATTGCAAACAGCATTTTATTCATGCACATGACACATTTTTAATGTTTGACAGAGTTTCAGTAACATTGCATCAAACCAGGTTTGTCCGGAGCAGAAACGCTGTTTTCAGAGCTTTGAGACTCTAACATAATAATTCATGCAAAACTCTTCTAACACCTTCAGATGTGCATTACTGCCTTACAAACAGCATTTTATTCATGCACTTGACAATTTTTTAATGTTTGACAAAGTTTCAGTAACATTGCATCAAACCAGGTTTGTCCGGAGCAGAAACGCTGTTTTCAGAGCTTTGAGACTCTAACATAATAATTCATGCAAAACTCTTCTAACACCTTCAGATGTGCAATACTGCATTGCAAACAGCATTTTATTCATGCACATGACAAACTTTTAATGTTTGACAGAGTTTCAGTAAAATTGCATCAAACCAGGTTTGTCCGGAGCAGAAACGCTGTTTTCAGAGCTTTGAGACTCTAACATAATAATTCATGCAAAATTCTTCTAACACCTTCAGATGTGCATTACTGCATTGCAAACAGCATTTTATTCATGCACTTGACAATTTTTTAATGTTTGACAGAGTTTCAGTAATATTGCATCAAACCAGGTTTGTCCGGAGCAGAAACGCTGTTTTCAGAGCTTTGAGACTCTAAAATAATAATTCATGAAAAACTCTTCTAACACCTTCAGATGTGCAATACTGCATTGCAAACAGCATTTTATTCATGCACATGACAAACTTTTAATGTTTGACAGAGTTTCAGTAACATTGCATCAAACCAGGTTTGTCCGGAGCAGAAACGCTGTTTTCAGAGCTTTGAGACTCTAACATAATAATTCATGCAAAACTCTTCTAACACCTTCAGATGTGCATTACTGCATTGCAAACAGCATTTTATTCATGCACATGACAAACTTTTAATGTTTGACAGAGTTTCAGTAATATTACATCAAACCAGGTCTGTCCGGAGCAGAAACGCTGTTTTCAGAGCTTTGAGACTCTAACATAATAATTCATGCAAAACTCTTCTAACACCTTCAGATGTGCATTACTGCATTGCAAACAGCATTTTATTCATGCACATGACAAACTTTTAATGTTTGACAGAGTTTCAGTAACATTGCATCAAACCAGGTTTGTCCGGAGCAGAAACGCTGTTTTCAGAGCTTTGAGACTCTAACATAATAATTCATGCAAAACTCTTCTAACACCTTCAGATGTGCAGTACTGCATTGCAAACAGCATTTTATTCATGCACATGACAAACTTTTAATGTTTGACAGAGTTTCAGTAATATTGCATCAAACCAGGTCTGTCCGGAGCAGAAACGCTGTTCCCTTTCGATACTTTCACTCGTACTGCGTCGTAAGACGCTTATGGGAAACGCTCCTTTTCTCCTGAGACTGAAGCATTTCAATAACGCAGTGTAACTGCACGGCCATTGGTTCGTGCAGTGTTAAAGAAACGAACCAATGGCTCGGCAGCGGAGATGCACAAACCTATGGCGATGATTCGCGCCCGATCGCGCCAAAAGGGGCGGAGCATCTGGCTATATAAGCGAGCATTTCGGCATAGGGAACTCAGATCCTTCTTCTTCAGCGACGACTTCTGATCTTCGCAGAGACTGACTACGCAGACTTCGCTCAAGCAAGCCTCTTCTTCGCCGTTGACGAGCCTCGCAGCGGATCTTCACTGCTCGGCGGATTGACGCTCCGGAGCTGATTCCCTGCTGCTATCCGGCGAACATCTAAAAGAGCAAATTAAGAGCAAATTTCTAACGGCGTTGTTTCAAATGCCACGGCGTTTTTGTCGCTCGTGCAGAGCCCCTCTGCACGCCGCTGACACTCACGCTGAGTGCGTCTCGTGCCTGGGTCACGCCCACGCTGAGGCTGCGCTCAGTGAGACGGAATGTTCCCATTGCGGGAATATGAGTCTCACTTCCCTCCGCTCGCGGCTAGCTTTCTTTTCAGAGAGCAACGCCGCTCCTCGCGCCCTCCCGCTTACTTCCTCGCAAGAGCCTGCTAGGAAGAAGCAGCGGGGCAGGAGAGCTAAGAGCGCGGTGACAGGCGAGCTCACGCCGGCTCAGACCCCGCGTGCCTCGCCTTCACCACATGGAGAGGAATCGCCAGTTCTCTTCCTGCATCCTGACCAGCGTCCCTCTGCGGCTGCGAGCGATCTGGTCTCCTTCGGAGGAAGTGAATGCGAGGATGACAGCATGTCATTGGCCACATCTGACGCAGAGGAGTTGTCGGGCTCCTCCCATGACCCCGCCCCCTTGCCGTCTGCGCAATCCAGCGCCGCCAGCGCCGGTATGGACGCCGAACTGTTCCGCGTCCTATCTAAAGCTGTCGAGGAGCTGGATCTTCAATGGTCTCCTCCCGAGGAGCCCTCTAGGAGCCGGTTGGACGAATGGTTTCTGCCGGGGCGCCGCCAGGCCCCTCGTCAGCGAGCTTCACCATTCTTCCCCGAAGTCCACGACGAAATTTCTAAGTCCTGGCGTGCTCCATACTCCGCCCGCCTTCATACTTCCTCTTCTGCTGCCCTCACTACAGTCGATGGCGCCGAGGAAAAGGGCTACGAGAAGCTGCCCCCGCTGGACGAGTCGGTTGCTGCGCACCTTTGCCCGCCCACCGCTATCGGCTGGAAGGCGAGGGCGTCACACCCGTCTAAGCCCTGCAGGACGACCTCTACCCTCGCTGGACGAGCGTATTCGTCTGCTGGACAGGCAGCTTCGGCGCTTCACTCAATGGCGGTACTCCAGGTGTACCAAGCAAAACTCCTCCGCGGGCTGGACGAGTTGGGCCTGGACGATTCTCCGCTCAGAGAAATACGCAGCGCTACGGATCTGGCGTTACGCGCCACGAAGATGACGGCTCAGGCAATCGGGCGATCGATGGCCAGTTTGGTGGTGCTGGAGCGCCACTTATGGCTTAATCTAACAGAGATCAAGGACGCGGATAAGGTCGCCTTCCTTGACTCCCCCATCTCGCCGACCGGCCTGTTTGGCCCAGCTGTTGAGGGTTTCGCGGAGCGCTTCACTGCAGCGCAGAAATCGTCCCAAGCCATGCGACACTTTCTGCCTAAACGCTCGAGCTCTGCAACGGCTCCTAGTCGCCCCAAGCCGGCGCCGACTCAGCAGCCTGCAAAAGCCACGCCCCCAGCTCCGCAACCAGCTCCTCAGACGGAGCTCCGTCCTCGGTCACGCCCAGCCAAGCGCTTTCCCTTCCCTAAGCGCCAGGGACCTCGGCCAAGAGTGGTGCTGGACCAGGCGCCGCCAGCGTCTTCCTGATCTCAACAGCAGGAAGAGGGAGGGGCCAAGTCTCGCAGCAGCCGGACCAGCCCCCAAAGTGCCTCTTTTCAACCCTTTTTCACTCCGTTCTGTTCCGTGTGTAAGGGAACTCATGTTTGTAAACAATGTAGCTGTGACTCACGGGCCCGTTGTATCAGCGCCCTTACAGCAAACCGCTGTGATAGCGGGAAAAATAAAAAACAAACATTTTCAAGAAAAGAGCAAATTTCCTCTTCCAATGCTTTCAGACAACATACAGCTGTGCGAACCATTGCAGCCCCTAGCGACACGATCCGCGGCGTTGCAAGCCATCCCCGGAGTGTCAAAATGGGTTTTGGGTATAATAGAACGAGGCTATGTACTCCAGTTCGCTCGAAGACCTCCTCGCTTTCAGGGTGTGATCACCACCTCAGTTCGCAGCAAAGACGCAGACGTCTTGCGATTAGAGGTAAAGAATCTGTTGGCCAAGGGCGCCGTGGAAACGGTCCCCCCAACACAGAGCGAGTCAGGTTTTTACAGCCGTTACTTCCTCGTTCCAAAGAAGGATGGCGGTCTACGTCCCATCCTCGACCTCAGACAGCTCGCAGGCTCGCGGCTTCCTTCAAAATAGGAGCCCTTCGCCCACTCAAGATTTTTCAGAAGATGCTCGGCCTTATGGCCTCAGCATCTCCAGTACTTCAGTTGGGTCTGCTTCAAATGCGCCCCCTGCAGTTCTGGTTGAAACCAAAGGTTCCTCCTCAAGCTTGGCGTTTGGGACGCCAGCGCATCAAGGTAGATCGGGCCTGTACAGCCCTGGCTCCTTGGAGGTGCGCTCAATGGATGGAACAGGGCGTTCCCCTGGACTTGGTGGTCAGAAGGAAGGCGGTCTCGACAGACGCCTCCAACTTAGGTTGGGGGGCGCTGTGCGACGGCCAACCTGCTTTCGGCCTATGGTCGAAAGCGGAGAGTCGCCTTCACATCAACTGCTTGGAAATGCTAGCAGTATGTTTAGGCCTTCACACCCTTCTACCTGCACTGAGAGGTCACCATGTCTTAGTCCGTTCGGACAGCATGACAGTGGTGTCCTTCATAAATCACCAAGGGGGCCTCTCGTCGAGACATCTATTTACGATGGTAGAACGTCTCCTGAAATGGGCTCAGCTGCACTTCCGCTCTCTGAGAGCGACGCATGTGCCAGGCAAACTGAACCAGGGAGCAGACATGTTGTCTCGGAGCAACGTCTCCTCAGACGAATGGACGCTTCACCCTCACACGGTTCAGCAAATATGGGCTGTCTTTGGCAGGGCGCAAGTAGATCTTTTCGCCTCAAAAGACAATCATCACTGCCCAATTTATTTTTCGAAGGAACAGGACGCATTGACCCAAGAATGGCCCAATCTCCTGTTATACGCGTTCCCTCCTATCGCTCTGCTGCCACAAGTCATCAGACGAGTGCGGGAACAGAAACTCAAAGTCCTGTTAGTGGCTCCATTCTGGCAGAACCAGCATTGGTTTCCAGATCTTCCCAGGCTGCTCTCAAGAGCACCATGGGCCGTGCCACTGAGACGAGATCTCTTAACACAGGCGAACAGAACGATATGGCACCCCCAACCGGAATTGTGGGCACTGCACGTTTGGGCTCTAGACGGGAGCCTTTAAGTCTCCCTGAGTCGGTTTTGAGTACTATTTCACAAGCTAGAGCACCCTCTACGAGGCGGCTCTACGATCTCAAGTGGTCTGTCTTTTCCGCCTGGTGTTCCACCCGCGGTGCGGACCCAATTTCATGTGACATATCCGTGATATTGTCCTTCTTGCAAGAGCTGTTAGATAAGGGGAGATCCCCTTCTACGCTCAAGGTCTATGTTGCAGCTATAGCGGTATTCCATGACCTTGTAAACGGTCAATCTGTGGGAAGAAACGACTTGGTCGTTCGTTTTTTAAAGGGGTCAAGGCGGCTTAATCCCCCTCGCCCCGTCACGGTTCCGTCTTGGGACTTACCCACAGTGTTGAGGGCCTTGAAAAGCCCTCCCTTCGAACCGCTTCAGTCCATAGGCCTTCGCCCCCTGACGTTGAAGACTGCCTTGCTATTGGCTTTAGCATCAGTCAAACGCATGGGTGATTTACAGGCGCTCTCTGTGAGCCCCGTTTGCTTGGAATTCGGGCCAAATGACTCTAAGGTCATCCTGAAGCCAAGACGTGGGTATGTTCCAAAAAGTCTCTCTACACCCTTTAGAGACCAGATTATTTCCCTTTTGGCTCTTCCTCCTACGGAGCAAGACCAGGGACTTAACCCTCTCTGCCCTGTCAGGGCTCTGAGATGTTATATAGAGCGTTCTGCCCCCTTTAGGCAGTCAGAACAGCTGTTTGTATGTTTTGGTGGCCGCACCAAGGGGTGTTCGGTCACAAAACAGAGATTATCCAAATGGATTGTGGAAGCCATCACGCTAGCTTACTCCTCTTTGGGCCTACAATGTCCCATAGGAGTAAGGGCCCATTCGACTAGGGGCATCGCCTCGTCTTGGGCGTGGTCTAGTGGGGTTTCCATTGCAGAAATTTGTGCGGCGGCAGGCTGGGCCTCACCATCCACATTTGCTAGATTCTATAACTTGGACGTTCCAGTCTTACAGACTCGGGTCCTTTCCACATAGTGGTATGTCTGTTACCAGTATGTTATATATAGTGCACCTTGGCCTCTTTGGAGCTCCAAGTTGTACTTATTCCTTGGAACGGACGTTTATCAGGCTATCTGATCGAACAAATTGGCCCTTATTAGCCCTTTAGTGCTAGGGTCATGTCAGTCGTTCCTCTACCTTAGCAACGGCAGGATTGTACTGGTTCCCCATAAGCGTCTTACGACGCAGTACGAGTGAAAGTATCGAAAGGGAACGTACTCGGTTACTTTCGTAACCTCGGTTCCCTGAGATACGGGAACGAGTACTGCGTTGCTGGCCGTGCTAGGTAGCTGCACGACTCAGTCGTCGCTTCAGTCGAAGTACCTGAGTTCCCTATGGCGAAATGCTCGCTTATATAGCCAGATGCTCCGCCCCTTTTGGCGCGATCGGGCGCGAATCATCGCCATAGGTTTGTGCATCTCCGCTGCCGAGCCATTGGTTCGTTTCTTTAACACTGCACGAACCAATGGCCGTGCAGTTACACTGCGTTATTGAAATGCTTCAGTCTCAGGAGAAAAGGAGCTTTTCCCATAAGCGTCTTACGACGCAGTACTCGTTCCCGTATCTCAGGGAACCGAGGTTAAGAAAGTAACCGAGTACGTTTTCAGAGCTTTGAGACTCTAACATAATAATTCATGCAAAACTCTTCTAACACCTTCAGATGTGCATTACTGCATTGCAAATAGCATTTTATTCATGCACATGACAAACTTTTAATGTTTGACAGAGTTTCAGTAATATTGCATCAAACCAGGTCTGTCCGGAGCAGAAACGCTGTTTTCAGAGCTTTGAGACTCTAACATAATAATTCATGCAAAACTCTTCTAACACTTTCAGATGTGCATTACTGCATTGCAAACAGCATTTTATTCATGCACATGACACATTTTTAATGTTTGACAGAGTTTCAGTAACATTGCATCAAACCAGGTTTGTCCGGAGCAGAAACGCTGTTTTCAGAGCTTTGAGACTCTAACATAATAATTCATGCAAAACTCTTCTAACACCTTCAGATGTGCATTACTGCATTGCAAACAGCATTTTATTCATGCACATGACAAACTTTTAATGTTTGACAGAGTTTCAGTAATATTGCATCAAACCAGGTCTGTCCGGAGCAGAAACGCTGTTTTCAGAGCTTTGAGACTCTAACATAATAATTCATGCAAAACTCTTCTAACACCTTCAGATGTGCATTACTGCATTGCAAACAGCATTTTATTCATGCACATGACAAACTTTTAATGTTTGACAGAGTTTCAGTAACATTGCATCAAACCAGGTTTGTCCGGAGCAGAAACGCTGTTTTCAGAGCTTTGAAACTCTACCATAATAATTCTTGCAAAACTCTACTAACACCTTCAGATGTGCATTACTGCATTGCAAACAGCATTTTATTCATGCACATGACAAACTTTTAATGTTTGACAGAGTTTCAGTAACATTGCATCAAACCAGGTTTGTCCGGAGCAGAAACGCTGTTTTCAGAGCTTTGAAACTCTAACATAATAATTCATGCAAAACTCTTCTAACACCTTCAGATGTGCATTACTGCATTGCAAACAGCATTTTATTCATGCACATGACAAACTTTTAATGTTTGACAGAGTTTCAGTAATATTGCATCAAACCAGGTCTGTCCGGAGCAGAAACGCTGTTTTCAGAGCTTTGAGACTCTAACATAATAATTCATGCAAAACTCTTCTAACACCTTCAGATGTGCATTACTGCATTGCAAATAGCATTTTATTCATGCACATGACAAACTTTCAATGTTTGACAGAGTTTCAGTAATATTGCATCAAACCAGGTCTGTCCGGAGCAGAAACGCTGTTTTCAGAGCTTTGAGACTCTAACATAATAATTCATGCAAAACTCTTCTAACACTTTCAGATGTGCATTACTGCATTTCAAACAGCATTTTATTCATGCACATGACACATTTTTAATGTTTGACAGAGTTTCAGTAACATTGCATCAAACCAGGTTTGTCCGGAGCAGAAACGCTGTTTTCAGAGCTTTGAGAATCTAACATAATAATTCATGCAAAAACTCTTCTAACACCTTCAGATGTGCAATACTGCATTGCAAACAGCATTTTATTCATGCACATGACAAACTTTTAATGTTTGACAGAGTTTCAGTAACATTGCATCAAACCAGGTTTGTCCGGAGCAGAAACGCTGTTTTCAGAGCTTTGAGACTCTAACATAATAATTCATGCAAAATTCTTCTAACACCTTCAGATGTGCATTACTGCATTGCAAACAGCATTTTATTCATGCACTTGACAATTTTTTAATGTTTGACAGAGTTTCAGTAATATTGCATCAAACCAGGTTTGTCCGGAGCAGAAACGCTGTTTTCAGAGCTTTGAGACTCTAAAATAATAATTCATGAAAAACTCTTCTAACACCTTCAGATGTGCAATACTGCATTGCAAACAGCATTTTATTCATGCACATGACAAACTTTTAATGTTTGACAGAGTTTCAGTAACATTGCATCAAACCAGGTTTGTCCGGAGCAGAAACGCTGTTTTCAGAGCTTTGAGACTCTAACATAATAATTCATGCAAAACTCTTCTAACACCTTCAGATGTGCATTACTGCATTGAAAACAGCATTTTATTCATGCACATGACAAACTTTTAATGTTTGACAGAGTTTCAGTAACATTGCATCAAACCAGGTTTGTTCGGAGCAGAAACGTTGTTTTCAGAGCTTTGAGACTCTAACATAATAATTCATGCAAAATTCTTCTAACACCTTCAGATGTGCATTACTGCATTGCAAACAGCATTTTATTCATGCACTTGACAATTTTTTTATGTTTGACAGAGTTTCAGTAACATTGCATCAAACCAGGTTTGTCCGGAGCAGAAACGCTGTTTTCAGAGCTTTGAGACTCTAACATAATAATTCATGCAAAACTCTTCTAACACCTTCAGATGTGCAGTACTGCATTGCAAACATTATTTTATTCATGCACATGACAAACTTTTAATGTTTGACAGAGTTTCAGTAATATTGCATCAAACCAGGTCTGTCCGGAGCAGAAACGCTGTTTTCAGAGCTTTGAGACTCTAACATAATAATTCATGCAAAACTCTTCTAACATCTTCAGATGTGCATTACTGCATTGCAAATAGCATTTTATTCATGCACATGACAAACTTTCAATGTTTGACAGAGTTTCAGTAATATTGCATCAAACCAGGTCTGTCCGGAGCAGAAACGCTGTTTTCAGAGCTTTGAGACTCTAACATAATAATTCATGCAAAACTCTTCTAACACTTTCAGATGTGCATTACTGCATTTCAAACAGCATTTTATTCATGCACATGACACATTTTTAATGTTTGACAGAGTTTCAGTAACATTGCATCAAACCAGGTTTGTCCGGAGCAGAAACGCTGTTTTCAGAGCTTTGAGACTCTAACATAATAATTCATGCAAAACTCTTTTAACACCTTCAGATGTGCATTACTGCATTACAAACAGCATTTTATTCATGCACTTGACAATTTTTTAATGTTTGACAAAGTTTCAGTAACATTGCATCAAACCAGGTTTGTCCGGAGCAGAAACGCTGTTTTCAGAGCTTTGAGAATCTAACATAATAATTCATGCAAAACTCTTCTAACACCTTCAGATGTGCAATACTGCATTGCAAACAGCATTTTATTCATGCACATGACAAACTTTTAATGTTTGACAGAGTTTCAGTAACATTGCATCAAACCAGGTTTGTCCGGAGCAGAAACGCTGTTTTCAGAGCTTTGAGACTCTAACATAATAATTCATGCAAAATTCTTCTAACACCTTCAGATGTGCATTACTGCATTGCAAACAGCATTTTATTCATGCACTTGACAATTTTTTAATGTTTGACAGAGTTTCAGTAATATTGCATCAAACCAGGTTTGTCCGGAGCAGAAACGCTGTTTTCAGAGCTTTGAGACTCTAAAATAATAATTCATGAAAAACTCTTCTAACACCTTCAGATGTGCAATACTGCATTGCAAACAGCATTTTATTCATGCACATGACAAACTTTTAATGTTTGACAGAGTTTCAGTAACATTGCATCAAACCAGGTTTGTCCGGAGCAGAAACGCTGTTTTCAGAGCTTTGAGACTCTAACATAATAATTCATGCTAAATTCTTCTAACACCTTCAGATGTGCATTACTGCATTGCAAACAGCATTTTATTCATGCACTTGACAATTTTTTAATGTTTGACAGAGTTTCAGTAACATTGCATCAAACCAGGTTTGTCCGGAGCAGAAACGCTGTTTTCAGAGCTTTGAGAGTCTAACATAATAATTCATGCAAAACTCTTCTAACACCTTCAGATGTGCATTACTGCATTGCAAACAGCATTTTATTCATGCACATGACAAACTTTTAATGTTTGACAGAGTTTCAGTAACATTGCATCAAACCAGGTTTGTCCGGAGCAGAAACGCTGTTTTCAGAGCTTTGAAACTCTAACATAATAATTCATGCAAAACTCTTCTAACACATTCAGATGTGCATTACTGCATTACAAATAGCATTTAATTCATGCACTTGACAAACTTTTAATGTTTGACAGAGTTTCAGTAACATTGCATCAAACCAGGTTTGTCCGGAGCAGAAACGCTGTTTTCAGAGCTTTGAGACTCTAACATAATAATTCATGCAAAACTCTTCTAACACCTTCAGATGTGCAGTACTGCATTGCAAACATTATTTTATTCATGCACATGACAAACTTTTAATGTTTGACAGAGTTTCAGTAATATTGCATCAAACCAGGTCTGTCCGGAGCAGAAACGCTGTTTTCAGAGCTTTGAGACTCTAACATAATAATTCATGCAAAACTCTTCTAACACCTTCAGATGTGCATTACTGCATTGCAAATAGCATTTTATTCATGCACATGACAAACTTTCAATGTTTGACAGAGTTTCAGTAATATTGCATCAAACCAGGTCTGTCCGGAGCAGAAACGCTGTTTTCAGAGCTTTGAGACTCTAACATAATAATTCATGCAAAACTCTTCTAACACTTTCAGATGTGCATTACTGCATTTCAAACAGCATTTTATTCATGCACATGACACATTTTTAATGTTTGACAGAGTTTCAGTAACATTGCATCAAACCAGGTTTGTCCGGAGCAGAAACGCTGTTTTCAGAGCTTTGAGAATCTAACATAATAATTCATGCAAAAACTCTTCTAACACCTTCAGATGTGCAATACTGCATTGCAAACAGCATTTTATTCATGCACATGACAAACTTTTAATGTTTGACAGAGTTTCAGTAACATTGCATCAAACCAGGTTTGTCCGGAGCAGAAACGCTGTTTTCAGAGCTTTGAGACTCTAACATAATAATTCATGCAAAATTCTTCTAACACCTTCAGATGTGCATTACTGCATTGCAAACAGCATTTTATTCATGCACTTGACAATTTTTTAATGTTTGACAGAGTTTCAGTAATATTGCATCAAACCAGGTTTGTCCGGAGCAGAAACGCTGTTTTCAGAGCTTTGAGACTCTAAAATAATAATTCATGAAAAACTCTTCTAACACCTTCAGATGTGCAATACTGCATTGCAAACAGCATTTTATTCATGCACATGACAAACTTTTAATGTTTGACAGAGTTTCAGTAACATTGCATCAAACCAGGTTTGTCCGGAGCAGAAACGCTGTTTTCAGAGCTTTGAGACTCTAACATAATAATTCATGCAAAACTCTTCTAACACCTTCAGATGTGCATTACTGCATTGAAAACAGCATTTTATTCATGCACATGACAAACTTTTAATGTTTGACAGAGTTTCAGTAACATTGCATCAAACCAGGTTTGTTCGGAGCAGAAACGTTGTTTTCAGAGCTTTGAGACTCTAACATAATAATTCATGCAAAATTCTTCTAACACCTTCAGATGTGCATTACTGCATTGCAAACAGCATTTTATTCATGCACTTGACAATTTTTTAATGTTTGACAGAGTTTCAGTAACATTGCATCAAACCAGGTTTGTCCGGAGCAGAAACGCTGTTTTCAGAGCTTTGAGACTCTAACATAATAATTCATGCAAAACTCTTCTAACACCTTCAGATGTGCAGTACTGCATTGCAAACATTATTTTATTCATGCACATGACAAACTTTTAATGTTTGACAGAGTTTCAGTAATATTGCATCAAACCAGGTCTGTCCGGAGCAGAAACGCTGTTTTCAGAGCTTTGAGTTTCTAACATAATAATTCATGCAAAACTCTTCTAACATCTTCAGATGTGCATTACTGCATTGCAAATAGCATTTTATTCATGCACATGACAAACTTTCAATGTTTGACAGAGTTTCAGTAATATTGCATCAAACCAGGTCTGTCCGGAGCAGAAACGCTGTTTTCAGAGCTTTGAGACTCTAACATAATAATTCATGCAAAACTCTTCTAACACTTTCAGATGTGCATTACTGCATTTCAAACAGCATTTTATTCATGCACATGACACATTTTTAATGTTTGACAGAGTTTCAGTAACATTGCATCAAACCAGGTTTGTCCGGAGCAGAAACGCTGTTTTCAGAGCTTTGAGACTCTAACATAATAATTCATGCAAAACTCTTTTAACACCTTCAGATGTGCATTACTGCATTACAAACAGCATTTTATTCATGCACTTGACAATTTTTTAATGTTTGACAAAGTTTCAGTAACATTGCATCAAACCAGGTTTGTCCGGAGCAGAAACGCTGTTTTCAGAGCTTTGAGAATCTAACATAATAATTCATGCAAAACTCTTCTAACACCTTCAGATGTGCAATACTGCATTGCAAACAGCATTTTATTCATGCACATGACAAACTTTTAATGTTTGACAGAGTTTCAGTAACATTGCATCAAACCAGGTTTGTCCGGAGCAGAAACGCTGTTTTCAGAGCTTTGAGACTCTAACATAATAATTCATGCAAAATTCTTCTAACACCTTCAGATGTGCATTACTGCATTGCAAACAGCATTTTATTCATGCACTTGACAATTTTTTAATGTTTGACAGAGTTTCAGTAATATTGCATCAAACCAGGTCTGTCCGGAGCAGAAACGCTGTTTTCAGAGCTTTGAGACTCTAACATAATAATTCATGCAAAACTCTTCTAACACTTTCAGATGTGCATTACTGCATTTCAAACAGCATTTTATTCATGCACATGACACATTTTTAATGTTTGACAGAGTTTCAGTAACATTGCATCAAACCAGGTTTGTCCGGAGCAGAAACGCTGTTTTCAGAGCTTTGAGACTCTAACATAATAATTCATGCAAAACTCTTTTAACACCTTCAGATGTGCATTACTGCATTACAAACAGCATTTTATTCATGCACTTGACAATTTTTTAATGTTTGACAAAGTTTCAGTAACATTGCATCAAACCAGGTTTGTCCGGAGCAGAAACGCTGTTTTCAGAGCTTTGAGAATCTAACATAATAATTCATGCAAAACTCTTCTAACACCTTCAGATGTGCAATACTGCATTGCAAACAGCATTTTATTCATGCACATGACAAACTTTTAATGTTTGACAGAGTTTCAGTAACATTGCATCAAACCAGGTTTGTCCGGAGCAGAAACGCTGTTTTCAGAGCTTTGAGACTCTAACATAATAATTCATGCAAAATTCTTCTAACACCTTCAGATGTGCATTACTGCATTGCAAACAGCATTTTATTCATGCACTTGACAATTTTTTAATGTTTGACAGAGTTTCAGTAATATTGCATCAAACCAGGTTTGTCCGGAGCAGAAACGCTGTTTTCAGAGCTTTGAGACTCTAAAATAATAATTCATGAAAAACTCTTCTAACACCTTCAGATGTGCAATACTGCATTGCAAACAGCATTTTATTCATGCACATGACAAACTTTTAATGTTTGACAGAGTTTCAGTAACATTGCATCAAACCAGGTTTGTCCGGAGCAGAAACGCTGTTTTCAGAGCTTGGAGACTCTAACATAATAATTCATGCTAAATTCTTCTAACACCTTCAGATGTGCATTACTGCATTGCAAACAGCATTTTATTCATGCACTTGACAATTTTTTAATGTTTGACAGAGTTTCAGTAACATTGCATCAAACCAGGTTTGTCCGGAGCAGAAACGCTGTTTTCAGAGCTTTGAGAGTCTAACATAATAATTCATGCAAAACTCTTCTAACACCTTCAGATGTGCATTACTGCATTGCAAACAGCATTTTATTCATGCACATGACAAACTTTTAATGTTTGACAGAGTTTCAGTAACATTGCATCAAACCAGGTTTGTCCGGAGCAGAAACGCTGTTTTCAGAGCTTTGAAACTCTAACATAATAATTCATGCAAAACTCTTCTAACACATTCAGATGTGCATTACTGCATTACAAATAGCATTTAATTCATGCACTTGACAAACTTTTAATGTTTGACAGAGTTTCAGTAACATTGCATCAAACCAGGTTTGTCCGGAGCAGAAACGCTGTTTTCAGAGCTTTGAGACTCTAACATAATAATTCATGCAAAACTCTTCTAACACCTTCAGATGTGCAGTACTGCATTGCAAACATTATTTTATTCATGCACATGACAAACTTTTAATGTTTGACAGAGTTTCAGTAATATTGCATCAAACCAGGTCTGTCCGGAGCAGAAACGCTGTTTTCAGAGCTTTGAGACTCTAACATAATAATTCATGCAAAACTCTTCTAACACCTTCAGATGTGCATTACTGCATTGCAAATAGCATTTTATTCATGCACATGACAAACTTTCAATGTTTGACAGAGTTTCAGTAATATTGCATCAAACCAGGTCTGTCCGGAGCAGAAACGCTGTTTTCAGAGCTTTGAGACTCTAACATAATAATTCATGCAAAACTCTTCTAACACTTTCAGATGTGCATTACTGCATTTCAAACAGCATTTTATTCATGCACATGACACATTTTTAATGTTTGACAGAGTTTCAGTAACATTGCATCAAACCAGGTTTGTCCGGAGCAGAAACGCTGTTTTCAGAGCTTTGAGAATCTAACATAATAATTCATGCAAAAACTCTTCTAACACCTTCAGATGTGCAATACTGCATTGCAAACAGCATTTTATTCATGCACATGACAAACTTTTAATGTTTGACAGAGTTTCAGTAACATTGCATCAAACCAGGTTTGTCCGGAGCAGAAACGCTGTTTTCAGAGCTTTGAGACTCTAACATAATAATTCATGCAAAATTCTTCTAACACCTTCAGATGTGCATTACTGCATTGCAAACAGCATTTTATTCATGCACTTGACAATTTTTTAATGTTTGACAGAGTTTCAGTAATATTGCATCAAACCAGGTTTGTCCGGAGCAGAAACGCTGTTTTCAGAGCTTTGAGACTCTAAAATAATAATTCATGAAAAACTCTTCTAACACCTTCAGATGTGCAATACTGCATTGCAAACAGCATTTTATTCATGCACATGACAAACTTTTAATGTTTGACAGAGTTTCAGTAACATTGCATCAAACCAGGTTTGTCCGGAGCAGAAACGCTGTTTTCAGAGCTTTGAGACTCTAACATAATAATTCATGCAAAACTCTTCTAACACCTTCAGATGTGCATTACTGCATTGAAAACAGCATTTTATTCATGCACATGACAAACTTTTAATGTTTGACAGAGTTTCAGTAACATTGCATCAAACCAGGTTTGTTCGGAGCAGAAACGTTGTTTTCAGAGCTTTGAGACTCTAACATAATAATTCATGCAAAAACTCTTCTAACACCTTCAGATGTGCAATACTGCATTGCAAACAGCATTTTATTCATGCACATGACAAACTTTTAATGTTTGACAGAGTTTCAGTAACATTGCATCAAACCAGGTTTGTCCGGAGCAGAAACGCTGTTTTCAGAGCTTTGAGACTCTAACATAATAATTCATGCAAAATTCTTCTAACACCTTCAGATGTGCATTACTGCATTGCAAACAGCATTTTATTCATGCACTTGACAATTTTTTAATGTTTGACAGAGTTTCAGTAATATTGCATCAAACCAGGTTTGTCCGGAGCAGAAACGCTGTTTTCAGAGCTTTGAGACTCTAAAATAATAATTCATGAAAAACTCTTCTAACACCTTCAGATGTGCAATACTGCATTGCAAACAGCATTTTATTCATGCACATGACAAACTTTTAATGTTTGACAGAGTTTCAGTAACATTGCATCAAACCAGGTTTGTCCGGAGCAGAAACGCTGTTTTCAGAGCTTTGAGACTCTAACATAATAATTCATGCAAAACTCTTCTAACACCTTCAGATGTGCATTACTGCATTGAAAACAGCATTTTATTCATGCACATGACAAACTTTTAATGTTTGACAGAGTTTCAGTAACATTGCATCAAACCAGGTTTGTTCGGAGCAGAAACGTTGTTTTCAGAGCTTTGAGACTCTAACATAATAATTCATGCAAAATTCTTCTAACACCTTCAGATGTGCATTACTGCATTGCAAACAGCATTTTATTCATGCACTTGACAATTTTTTAATGTTTGACAGAGTTTCAGTAACATTGCATCAAACCAGGTTTGTCCGGAGCAGAAACGCTGTTTTCAGAGCTTTGAGACTCTAACATAATAATTCATGCAAAACTCTTCTAACACCTTCAGATGTGCAGTACTGCATTGCAAACATTATTTTATTCATGCACATGACAAACTTTTAATGTTTGACAGAGTTTCAGTAATATTGCATCAAACCAGGTCTGTCCGGAGCAGAAACGCTGTTTTCAGAGCTTTGAGACTCTAACATAATAATTCATGCAAAACTCTTCTAACATCTTCAGATGTGCATTACTGCATTGCAAATAGCATTTTATTCATGCACATGACAAACTTTCAATGTTTGACAGAGTTTCAGTAATATTGCATCAAACCAGGTCTGTCCGGAGCAGAAACGCTGTTTTCAGAGCTTTGAGACTCTAACATAATAATTCATGCAAAACTCTTCTAACACTTTCAGATGTGCATTACTGCATTTCAAACAGCATTTTATTCATGCACATGACACATTTTTAATGTTTGACAGAGTTTCAGTAACATTGCATCAAACCAGGTTTGTCCGGAGCAGAAACGCTGTTTTCAGAGCTTTGAGACTCTAACATAATAATTCATGCAAAACTCTTTTAACACCTTCAGATGTGCATTACTGCATTACAAACAGCATTTTATTCATGCACTTGACAATTTTTTAATGTTTGACAAAGTTTCAGTAACATTGCATCAAACCAGGTTTGTCCGGAGCAGAAACGCTGTTTTCAGAGCTTTGAGAATCTAACATAATAATTCATGCAAAACTCTTCTAACACCTTCAGATGTGCAATACTGCATTGCAAACAGCATTTTATTCATGCACATGACAAACTTTTAATGTTTGACAGAGTTTCAGTAACATTGCATCAAACCAGGTTTGTCCGGAGCAGAAACGCTGTTTTCAGAGCTTTGAGACTCTAACATAATAATTCATGCAAAATTCTTCTAACACCTTCAGATGTGCATTACTGCATTGCAAACAGCATTTTATTCATGCACTTGACAATTTTTTAATGTTTGACAGAGTTTCAGTAATATTGCATCAAACCAGGTTTGTCCGGAGCAGAAACGCTGTTTTCAGAGCTTTGAGACTCTAAAATAATAATTCATGAAAAACTCTTCTAACACCTTCAGATGTGCAATACTGCATTGCAAACAGCATTTTATTCATGCACATGACAAACTTTTAATGTTTGACAGAGTTTCAGTAACATTGCATCAAACCAGGTTTGTCCGGAGCAGAAACGCTGTTTTCAGAGCTTTGAGACTCTAACATAATAATTCATGCTAAATTCTTCTAACACCTTCAGATGTGCATTACTGCATTGCAAACAGCATTTTATTCATGCACTTGACAATTTTTTAATGTTTGACAGAGTTTCAGTAACATTGCATCAAACCAGGTTTGTCCGGAGCAGAAACGCTGTTTTCAGAGCTTTGAGAGTCTAACATAATAATTCATGCAAAACTCTTCTAACACCTTCAGATGTGCATTACTGCATTGCAAACAGCATTTTATTCATGCACATGACAAACTTTTAATGTTTGACAGAGTTTCAGTAACATTGCATCAAACCAGGTTTGTCCGGAGCAGAAACGCTGTTTTCAGAGCTTTGAGCCTCTAACATAATAATTCATGCAAAACTCTTCTAACACCTTCAGATGTGCATTACTGCATTGCAAACAGCATTTTATTCATGCACATGACAAACTTTTAATGTTTGACAGAGTTTCAGTAACATTGCATCAAACCAGGTTTGTCCGGAGCAGAAACGCTGTTTTCAGAGCTTTGAAACTCTAACATAATAATTCATGCAAAACTCTTCTAACACCTTCAGATGTGCATTACTGCATTGCAAACAGCATTTTATTCATGCACATGACAAACTTTTAATGTTTGACAGAGTTTCAGTAACATTGCATCAAACCAGGTTTGTTCGGAGCAGAAACGTTGTTTTCAGAGCTTTGAGACTCTAACATAATAATTCATGCAAAACTCTTCTAAGACCTTCAGATGTGCATTACTGCATTGCAAACAGCATTTTATTCATGCACATGACAAACTTTTAATGTTTGACA
The DNA here is from genome assembly GCF_049309525.1 of Garra rufa. NCBI lineage: Eukaryota > Metazoa > Chordata > Actinopteri > Cypriniformes > Cyprinidae > Garra > Garra rufa. The sequence goes on along the minus strand of NW_027394278.1, from coordinate 5,665,289 downwards.
GAGTTTCAGTAACATTGCATCAAACCAGGTTTGTCCGGAGCAGAAACGCTGTTTTCAGAGCTTTGAAACTCTACCATAATAATTCATGCAAAACTCTACTAACACCTTCAGATGTGCATTACTGCATTGCAAACAGCATTTTATTCATGCACATGACAAACTTTTAATGTTTGACAGAGTTTCAGTAACATTGCATCAAACCAGGTTTGTCCGGAGCAGAAACGCTGTTTTCAGAGCTTTGAAACTCTAACATAATAATTCATGCAAAACTCTTCTAACACCTTCAGATGTGCATTACTGCATTGCAAACAGCATTTTATTCATGCACATGACAAACTTTTAATGTTTGACAGAGTTTCAGTAATATTGCATCAAACCAGGTCTGTCCGGAGCAGAAACGCTGTTTTCAGAGCTTTGAGACTCTAACATAATAATTCATGCAAAACTCTTCTAACACCTTCAGATGTGCATTACTGCATTGCAAACAGCATTTTATTCATGCACATGACAAACTTTTAATGTTTGACAGAGTTTCAGTAACATTGCATCAAACCAGGTTTGTCCGGAGCAGAAACGCTGTTTTCAGAGCTTTGAAACTCTAACATAATAATTCATGCAAAACTCTTCTAACACCTTCAGATGTGCATTACTGCATTGCAAACAGCATTTTATTCATGCACATGACAAACTTTTAATGTTTGACAGAGTTTCAGTAACATTGCATCAAACCAGGTTTGTCCCGAGCAGAAACGCTGTTTTCAGAGCTTTGAGACTCTAACATAATAATTCATGCAAAACTCTTCTAACACCTTCAGATGTGCATTACTGCATTGCAAACAGCATTTTATTCATGCACATGACAAACTTTTAATGTTTGACAGAGTTTCAGTAATATTGCATCAAACCAGGTTTGTCCGGAGTAGAAACGCTGTTTTCAGAGCTTTGAGACTCTAACATAATAATTCATGCAAAACTCTTCTAACACCTTCAGATGTGCATTACTGCATTGAAAACAGCATTTTATTCATGCACATGACAAACTTTTAATGTTTGACAGAGTTTCAGTAACATTGCATCAAACCAGGTTTGTTCGGAGCAGAAACGTTGTTTTCAGAGCTTTGAGACTCTAACATAATAATTCATGCAAAACTCTTCTAAGACCTTCAGATGTGCATTACTGCATTGCAAACAGCATGTTATTCATGCACATGACAAACTTTTAATGTTTGACAGAGTTTCAGTAACATTGCATCAAACCAGGTTTGTCCGGAGCAGAAACGCTGTTTTCAGAGCTTTGAAACTGTACCATAATAATTCATGCAAAACTCTACTAACACCTTCAGATGTGCATTACTGCATTGCAAACAGCATTTTATTCATGCACATGACAAACTTTTAATGTTTGACAGAGTTTCAGTAACATTGCATCAAACCAGGTTTGTCCGGAGCAGAAACGCTGTTTTCAGAGCTTTGAAACTCTAACATAATAATTCATGCAAAACTCTTCTAACACCTTCAGATGTGCATTACTGCATTGCAAACAGCATTTTATTCATGCACATGACAAACTTTTAATGTTTGACAGAGTTTCAGTAATATTGCATCAAACCAGGTCTGTCCGGAGCAGAAACGCTGTTTTCAGAGCTTTGAGACTCTAACATAATAATTCATGCAAAACTCTTCTAACACCTTCAGATGTGCATTACTGCATTGAAAACAGCATTTTATTCATGCACATGACAAACTTTTAATGTTTGACAGAGTTTCAGTAACATTGCATCAAACCAGGTTTGTTCGGAGCAGAAACGTTGTTCCCTTCCGGGAACTCGAGCCGCGTCAGGAACGCTATGGGGAACGCCATTGGCGGGCCGCACTCTGAACTGTGTATAACAACCAATGAAATGACGGGGGTGACGTCACAGGCGCGGTGACGTCACCGACCAGGAAGTATAAAGCACGTGCGTTTGAAGCCGGCGGCAGCTTTTGTCATTCAGCGAGAGCGCTCTGTGTCTGTGTCTGTCTTGCCATTTCTGCTGTTTTTGTGTCCAGTTTGACACACTTTTATTTGAGTAGAATGGCATCTTTACAACCTATTAAGAAAAAGAGTTTGATGGTGGTTAAGCGCCCGCATAGACAGTGTGTCCCTCCCTGCCAACGCTTCATTGTTGGTGGGGATACACACAGTCTATGCGTGGTCTGCTTGGGAGCGGAGCATGCACAGTCAGCCCTCGAAAAGGCTGGCTGTGAGCACTGTGAACGCCTGCCGGTGCGTCTGCTTCGCTCCCGGAAAGCCCTCTTCGAGGAGGGGGCTTTCACTAGCGTGCCCCGTGGGTCTGGCCCCGCTTCCGCCGAGGCGGAGCGGCGGCTGCACTCGTGGGGCTCGCAGCTCGATCTGCTGGAGGGTATGGAGACGGGTGATCCCCTATCTCCGCCCTCACTCAGCGGATCGAGCGATCTCCTCCTGGATGTGGAAGCCCGCGCTGCGGTTTCTTCCCCCCGGGAGGAGGTCCCCGAGTTCCTCTTGTCTTCCTCCGAGGAGGTTGACATTGAAAGTGTTACAGAGGAACCACAACCGCCATCACGCTCGCCTCACTATGAGGAGCTCGTAGAGGTGCTGACTAATGCGGTAGCCAAATTACACATCACATGGCCCGCAGAACAACAGCAATCACATGAGCCGCAGCGAAGCCGATTAGATGATCGCTTCCTGCGGACAAAGTCAGCACCTCCAAAACGGAGCCTTCCCTTCTTCCCCGATCTCCACCAAGAGCTAGCGAGATCGTGGGAAAAGCCATACTCCTCCCGTCTTTTCTCCCCCGCTGAAAATTATGGAAATGTGGGGGGGGCAGAGGAGAGTGGCTATAGGACGATGCCACGGGTTGAACAGACGCTTGCGGGCTATCTGTCACCCGGCTCGGCATCATCCTTGAAGGCTCCGTCCTTACCCACCAGGCCCCTTAAAGTCACATCTGGCCTGATGGGTAAGGCATACACGGCAGCAGGTCAAGCAGGGTCTTGCCTTCACACCATGGGCATCCTGCAAGCCTACCAGGCTGACCTGCTGAAGGAGTTCAGCAGCGGCGAGGAAGTTAGCGTCACAGAGATGCAAAAAACTGCAGATCTCGCTCTCCGCGCCACCAAGGAGGCCGCCCGTGCTGTTGGGCGGTCTATGGCAGCCCTGGTGGCCGCGGAGAGGCATCTCTGGCTGACCCTGTCCGACGTAAAAGAGAAGGACAGGGTCACGCTTCTGGACGCCCCCCTGCAACCATCTGGCCTCTTTGGTGCTTCGGTTGATACCGTTGTGGCCAGGCACCAGGAGGCCCGCAAGCAGGCGGCGGCGTTCAGAACTTTCCTTCCTCGCCGCGTGTTCTCCTCTGAGGCTGCTGCACCATCTAAGAAGCAGCCTCAGCCGTGTACGAGCTCCCATAGAGAGGCACAAAAACAGAGCGTTGCCGCCCGTGCTCCCCCGGCCCAGCCTAGGGGACCCGGAAAGCAACGCTCTAAGTCGGGGGCTTCCAAGACGAAGAGGCCTGACCTGAGGGTCGTCCTCCAGTCAAGGAAGTCCTCGGCTAAGCGGCCCTGACGGTTGTGGTTCAGGGCCGTTGAGGGCAGCCCCTCTCGAGGGGGTTTGCACCGTACCTCCAGGTGCGGGTTTCAGACCCCTTCGTGGCCCTCAGGAGATGAGTCAGCTAACCCTGCCAGTGTTACAGGGCGCGGCTATCTCCCGCGAGCATCCTCTAGCTGGTCCGCCCGGAAACGTAGCGGCCCTGGAGAGTTCGCAACCCCCGCGGGGGTTTTCCGAGGAGCTAATTCCGGCGCTTCCTGCCAGTTCGCTGTTTCAGGACTCCGAGTTAGTTCCTCAAGTAAATCCAGACACCAGTCTCGAGAGGCTGGTACCCTTAGTGAACTTTCTGGTTCTTTAGCACAGGAAGTATCTCAGGTTCGCTTTCAGGGGCAAGGCTTACCAAGACAGAGTGCTTCCTTTCGGCCTAGCTCTCTCACCTCGCACTTTCACGAAGTGTGTGGATGCTGCGCTGGCTCCACTGTGACTCCAGGGCATCCGCATACTCAACTAACAGTTAGCGGTTCAGCATCGAGGTGCTGTTCTCGCTCACATGAAAGAGTTAGGGTTGAGACTCAACGCCAAGAAGAGTGTGCTTTCTCCACTACAGAGGACCACTTACTTAGGCGTAGTGTGGGATTCGATCTCCATGCAGGCACGCATGTCTCCTGCACGAGTCGATTCCATACTGACCGCAGTGAATGCAGTAAAGCTAGGCCAGTCACTCACTGTCAAACAGTTTCAAGTACTGTTAGGTCTTATGGCAGCCGCTTCCAACGTGATACCTTTTGGACTGCTGCACATGAGACCACTGCAGTGGTGGCTCAGGACCAGGGGGTTCTCCCCGAGGGGAAACCCACTCCGCAAGATCAAGGTCACGCGGCGTTGCCTACGTGCCTTGGCCATGTGGAGGAAACCCTGGTTCCTCTCTCAGGGACCGGTTCTGGGAGTGCCTGGTCGCCGCATCACGCTAGCGACCGACGCTTCCCTTACCGGTTGGGGGGCGGTCATGCGTGGCCGCTCAGCCCAAGGCCTATGGAGCGCCCACCATCTCTCGTGGCACATAAACCGCTTAGAGATGCTGGCAGTATCCCTGACCCTAAAGAGGTTTCTCACAGACCTAAGAAACAAACACGTGCTGGTCCGTACAGACAGCACTGCGGTGGTTTACTACATAAACCACCAAGGAGGACTCCGCTCACGCCCCTTGTACAAGCTGGCGTACCGGATACTCCTTTGGTCTCAAGAGAAATTCCTCTCCCTGAGAGCAGTCCATATTCCTGGACATCTGAATGTGGGAGCAGACGTCCTGTCAAGGCAGGGGCCGAGGCCCGGGGAATGGATGCTTCACCCAGAGGTGGTGAAGCAGATCTGGAGAGTGTTTGGCCAGGCTCAGGTGGACCTGTTTGCGACTCAGGAGACATCGCACTGTCCCCTCTGGTACTCTCTAGTTCATCCAGCTCCACTGGGGCTGGATGCCATGGCACAGACGTGGCCGAGGCTGCGTCTGTACGCCTTTCCCCCGATCGCTCTGCTCCCGGGAGTTCTGGAACGGGTCCGTCGGTTTCAAGTGCGGCTGCTACTAGTAGCCCCGTACTGGCCGGCACGAGTATGGTTCTCGGACCTGGTATCTCTCCTAGACGGCTCTCCGTGGGAGATTCCCGTCAGGAGGGACCTCCTGTCTCAGGCTGGGGGCGCAATATGCCACCCCCACCCAGAGAGGTGGAGGTTATGGGTGTGGCCCCTGAGGGGGCACAACTCATAGGAGCGGGTCTCTCAACCGAGGTTGTTGAGACCCTTCTCCAATCCAGAGCTCCCTCTACGAGGAAACTGTATGGCCTTAAGTGGAACTTATTCGCGAGATGGTGCCGCGAGCGCCACCTGGACCCAGTCAACTGCCCGGTCGGTACAGTTCTGGAGTTCCTACAGTCTCGCCTATCCGCAGGGCTAGCTCACTCCACTCTAAAGGTATACGTGGCGGCCATAAGTGCCTACCACGCCCCTTTAGGTGGCCTCTCAGTAGGTAGAGAGCCCTTGGTCATACGGTTCCTCCGCGGTGCGCTCAGGCTGAGGCCTCGAGTGACACCCAGGGTCCCCACGTGGGACCTCGCTGTGGTGCTAGAAGCTCTCTGCAAGCCTCCATTCGAGCCCTTAGAGGAGTCTACGGATCGCGCCCTCACAGTTAAGACGGCGCTCCTGTTAGCACTCACCTCCCTCAAGAGAGTAGGCGATCTGCAGGCCCTTTCAGTGGCCCCATCTCATTTAGAGTTTGCCCCAGGGATGGCCAAGGCCTTTCTATATCCCAGGGTCGGGTACGTCCCGAAGGTCCCCTCCCTAGCACCGCAGCCAGTAACGCTGCAGGCGTTCTATCCTCCTCCATACGTGGAGCCAGGTCACAGGAAGTTAAACTGCATGTGCCCAGTCAGAGCTTTAGACGCATACGTCCACAGAGCTGCCACGTGGCGTAAAACAGAGCAACTGTTTGTCTGTTACGGCCCCCCTAAGAGGGGGAGCCCAGCTTCAAAACCCACTATTAGTAGATGGATCATCGATGCCATAACTACTGCTTACGAGTCCTCTGATCTCCCCTCACCGTTGGGACTCAAGGCTCACTCTACTCGGGGCATGAGTGCCTCGAGAGCTCTGACGGCAGGTGTCCCAATACAAGACATCTGCAATGCTGCGGGTTGGTCCACGCCCCTAACATTCGTTAGGTATTACGAGCTCGACCTCAGAGCCGCTCCAGGCTCGGCTGTACTCTCGGCCTAGTGCGCTAGGCCTAGAGGGGCAGCCACCTCCCTAGCCAGGAGGAGACTTCTCAAGGCGCATTCTTTCTGCGGAAAGAAGAGAAGTCGTTTCGCCACTCATAAGAGATCTGCAAAACTTTACCCCTTTTGTCCGTGAAAGCTAGACAAAAGCCCTTTCAGTCCCTCTTGTCCTGGCAGAACCCCCAGACAAAGGACTAAGACCCCTCGTGAGCCCGAGGGCCGAGGGGTGCCTCTCGCACTGGCTGGCGAACCAGGCAGAGGTCACGGTTCTCGTGTGCCCGAGGGCCGAGAACTGTACAGCCCTCTTGTCCGCGGAATGCTAGACAATGGCTTAATTCTCCTCGTGTTCTGACGCAGGATGCTATCAGACCGAGTGTACTCCGGTCCCTCTGGTTTCTGGCTTTCCCCAGACCAAGGACTAAGACTCCTCGTCTGCCTTCACAGAAGGCCGAGGAGTGCCTCATGCACTGGCTGGCTACCAGGCAGAGGCACCTACTGTCTTCCCCGTGAGCCCGAGGGCCGGGGATTGCAGTGCCCTCTTGTCCGCGTAATGCTAGACAATGGCTTATTCCCTCGCGTCCTGGCGGAGCTCCAGGCCGAGCCTTGGATCCCTCTTGTTCTGGCTGAACCCCCAGACAAAGGATCACCCTCTCCTCGTGTGCCCGAGGGCCGAGGAGCCTTGAGGTCGAGCTCACCGTCCTCGTGGGTCTGCGGACCGAGGACTTCCCACACCATCTGTCCGCCGAGTGCTAGACAGTGGTCATTCGGTCCCTCTTGTTCTGGCTAACTCCCAGACAAAGGACTAAGACTCTGCGTGTGCCTGAGGGCCGTGGAGTACCTCTCGTTCTGGCTGGCGACCAGACAGAGGAAGACTACCATTCCTCGTGTGCCCGAGGGCCGAGGACTACAGGGCCTTCTTGTCCGCGTAATGCTAGACAAGGGCTCTCTCTTTTTCCACCCTGGTTGAGCAGACACTCGCAGGGCTCGGTAATTATGGGGGCGTTGGTAGTCTCGTTCCCCATAGCGTTCCTGACGCGGCTCGAGTTCCCGGAAGGGAACGTCTCGGGTTACGTATGTAACCTTAGTTCCCTGAGGGAACGAGACGCCGCGTCTCGGACCATAATTCCCGCACCCTGCGGCGCTCGCTTCATTCCTAAAGAGCTGCCGCCGGCTTCAAACGCACGTGCTTTATACTTCCTGGTCGGTGACGTCACCGCGCCTGTGACGTCACCCCCGTCATTTCATTGGTTGTTATACACAGTTCAGAGTGCGGCCCGCCAATGGCGTTCCCCATAGCGTTCCTGACGCGGCGTCTCGTTCCCTCAGGGAACTAAGGTTACATACGTAACCCGAGACGTTTTCAGAGCTTTGAGACTCTAACATAATAATTCATGCAAAATTCTTCTAACACCTTCAGATGTGCATTACTGCATTGCAAACAGCATTTTATTCATGCACTTGACAATTTTTTAATGTTTGACAGAGTTTCAGTAACATTGCATCAAACCAGGTTTGTCCGGAGCAGAAACGCTGTTTTCAGAGCTTTGAGACTCTAACATAATAATTCATGCAAAACTCTTCTAACACCTTCAGATGTGCAGTACTGCATTGCAAACATTATTTTATTCATGCACATGACAAACTTTTAATGTTTGACAGAGTTTCAGTAATATTGCATCAAACCAGGTCTGTCCGGAGCAGAAACGCTGTTTTCAGAGCTTTGAGACTCTAACATAATAAATCATGCAAAACTCTTCTAACACCTTCAGATGTGCAGTACTGCATTGCAAACATTATTTTATTCATGCACATGACAAACTTTTAATGTTTGACAGAGTTTCAGTAATATTGCATCAAACCAGGTTTGTCCGGAGCAGAAACGCTGTTTTCAGAGCTTTGAGACTCTAACATAATAATTCATGCAAAACTCTTCTAACACCTTCAGATGTGCATTACTGCATTGCAAATAGCATTTTATTCATGCACATGACAAACTTTCAATGTTTGACAGAGTTTCAGTAATATTGCATCAAACCAGGTCTGTCCGGAGCAGAAACGCTGTTTTCAGAGCTTTGAGACTCTAACATAATAATTCATGCAAAACTCTTCTAACACTTTCAGATGCGCATTACTGCATTTCAAACAGCATTTTATTCATGCACATGACACATTTTTAATGTTTGACAGAGTTTCAGTAACATTGCATCAAACCAGGTTTGTCCGGAGCAGAAACGCTGTTTTCAGAGCTTTGAGACTCTAACATAATAATTCATGCAAAACTCTTTTAACACCTTCAGATGTGCATTACTGCATTACAAACAGCATTTTATTCATGCACTTGACAATTTTTTAATGTTTGACAAAGTTTCAGTAACATTGCATCAAACCAGGTTTGTCCGGAGCAGAAACGCTGTTTTCAGAGCTTTAAAACTCTAACATAATAATTCATGCAAAACTCTTCTAACACCTTCAGATGTGCATTACTGCATTGCAAATAGCATTTTATTCATGCACATGACAAACTTTCAATGTTTGACAGAGTTTCAGTAATATTGCATCAAACCAGGTCTGTCCGGAGCAGAAACGCTGTTTTCAGAGCTTTGAGACTCTAACATAATAATTCATGCAAAACTCTTCTAACATCTTCAGATGTGCATTACTGCATTGCAAATAGCATTTTATTCATGCACATGACAAACTTTCAATGTTTGACAGAGTTTCAGTAATATTGCATCAAACCAGGTCTGTCCGGAGCAGAAACGCTGTTTTCAGAGCTTTGAGACTCTAACATAATAATTCATGCAAAACTCTTCTAACACTTTCAGATGTGCATTACTGCATTTCAAACAGCATTTTATTCATGCACATGACACATTTTTAATGTTTGACAGAGTTTCAGTAACATTGCATCAAACCAGGTTTGTCCGGAGCAGAAACGCTGTTTTCAGAGCTTTGAGACTCTAACATAATAATTCATGCAAAACTCTTTTAACACCTTCAGATGTGCATTACTGCATTTCAAACAGCATTTTATTCATGGACATGACACATTTTTAATGTTTGACAGAGTTTCAGTAACATTGCATCAAACCAGGTTTGTCCGGAGCAGAAACGCTGTTTTCAGAGCTTTGAGACTCTAACATAATAATTCATGCAAAACTCTTTTAACACCTTCAGATGTGCATTACTGCATTACAAACAGCATTTTATTCATGCACTTGACAATTTTTTAATGTTTGACAAAGTTTCAGTAACATTGCATCAAACCAGGTTTGTCCGGAGCAGAAACGCTGTTTTCAGAGCTTTGAGAATCTAACATAATAATTCATGCAAAACTCTTCTAACACCTTCAGATGTGCAATACTGCATTGCAAACAGCATTTTATTCATGCACATGACAAACTTTTAATGTTTGACAGAGTTTCAGTAACATTGCATCAAACCAGGTTTGTCCGGAGCAGAAACGCTGTTTTCAGAGCTTTGAGACTCTAACATAATAATTCATGCAAAATTCTTCTAACACCTTCAGATGTGCATTACTGCATTGCAAACAGCATTTTGTTCATGCACTTGACAATTTTTTAATGTTTGACAGAGTTTCAGTAATATTGCATCAAACCAGGTTTGTCCGGAGCAGAAACGCTGTTTTCAGAGCTTTGAGACTCTAAAATAATAATTCATGAAAAACTCTTCTAACACCTTCAGATGTGCAATACTGCATTGCAAACAGCATTTTATTCATGCACATGACAAACTTTTAATGTTTGACAGAGTTTCAGTAACATTGCATCAAACCAGGTTTGTCCGGAGCAGAAACGCTGTTTTCAGAGCTTTAAGACTCTAACATAATAATTCATGCTAAATTCTTCTAACACCTTCAGATGTGCATTACTGCATTGCAAACAGCATTTTATTCATGCACTTGACAATTTTTTAATGTTTGACAGAGTTTCAGTAACATTGCATCAAACCAGGTTTGTCCGGAGCAGAAACGCTGTTTTCAGAGCTTTGAGAGTCTAACATAATAATTCATGCAAAACTCTTCTAACACCTTCAGATGTGCATTACTGCATTGCAAACAGCATTTTATTCATGCACATGACAAACTTTTAATGTTTGACAGAGTTTCAGTAACATTGCATCAAACCAGGTTTGTCCGGAGCAGAAACGCTGTTTTCAGAGCTTTGAGCCTCTAACATAATAATTCATGCAAAACTCTTCTAACACCTTCAGATGTGCATTACTGCATTGCAAACAGCATTTTATTCATGCACATGACAAACTTTTAATGTTTGACAGAGTTTCAGTAACATTGCATCAAACCAGGTTTGTCCGGAGCAGAAACGCTGTTTTCAGAGCTTTGAAACTCTAACATAATAATTCATGCAAAACTCTTCTAACACCTTCAGATGTGCATTACTGCATTGCAAACAGCATTTTATTCATGCACATGACAAACTTTTAATGTTTGACAGAGTTTCAGTAACATTGCATCAAACCAGGTTTGTCCCGAGCAGAAACGCTGTTTTCAGAGCTTTGAGACTCTAACATAATAATTCATGCAAAACTCTTCTAACACCTTCAGATGTGCATTACTGCATTGCAAACAGCATTTTATTCATGCACATGACAAACTTTTAATGTTTGACAGAGTTTCAGTAATATTGCATCAAACCAGGTTTGTCCGGAGCAGAAACGCTGTTTTCAGAGCTTTGAGACTCTAACATAATAATTCATGCAAAACTCTTCTAACACCTTCAGATGTGCATTACTGCATTGAAAACAGCATTTTATTCATGCACATGACAAACTTTTAATGTTTGACAGAGTTTCAGTAACATTGCATCAAACCAGGTTTGTTCGGAGCAGAAACGTTGTTTTCAGAGCTTTGAGACTCTAACATAATAATTCATGCAAAACTCTTCTAAGACCTTCAGATGTGCATTACTGCATTGCAAACAGCATTTTATTCATGCACATGACAAACTTTTAATGTTTGACAGAGTTTCAGTAACATTGCATCAAACCAGGTTTGTCCGGAGCAGAAACGCTGTTTTCAGAGCTTTGAAACTCTACCATAATAATTCATGCAAAACTCTACTAACACCTTCAGATGTGCATTACTGCATTGCAAACAGCATTTTATTCATGCACATGACAAACTTTTAATGTTTGACAGAGTTTCAGTAATATTGCATCAAACCAGGTCTGTCCGGAGCAGAAACGCTGTTTTCAGAGCTTTGAGACTCTAACATAATAATTCATGCAAAACTCTTCTAACACCTTCAGATGTGCATTACTGCATTGCAAACAGCATTTTATTCATGCACATGACAAACTTTTAATGTTTGACAGAGTTTCAGTAACATTGCATCAAACCAGGTTTGTCCGGAGCAGAAACGCTGTTTTCAGAGCTTTGAAACTCTAACATAATAATTCATGCAAAACTCTTCTAACACCTTCAGATGTGCATTACTGCATTGCAAACAGCATTTTATTCATGCACATGACAAACTTTTAATGTTTGACAGAGTTTCAGTAACATTGCATCAAACCAGGTTTGTTCGGAGCAGAAACGTTGTTTTCAGAGCTTTGAGACTCTAACATAATAATTCATGCAAAATTCTTCTAACACCTTCAGATGTGCATTACTGCATTGCAAACAGCATTTTATTCATGCACTTGACAATTTTTTAATGTTTGACAGAGTTTCAGTAACATTGCATCAAACCAGGTTTGTCCGGAGCAGAAACGCTGTTTTCAGAGCTTTGAGACTCTAACATAATAATTCATGCAAAACTCTTCTAACACCTTCAGATGTGCAGTACTGCATTGCAAACATTATTTTATTCATGCACATGACAAACTTTTAATGTTTGACAGAGTTTCAGTAACATTGCATCAAACCAGGTTTGTCCGGAGCAGAAACGCTGTTTTCAGAGCTTTGAAACTCTACCATAATAATTCATGCAAAACTCTACTAACACCTTCAGATGTGCATTACTGCATTGCAAACAGCATTTTATTCATGCACATGACAAACTTTTAATGTTTGACAGAGTTTCAGTAACATTGCATCAAACCAGGTTTGTCCGGAGCAGAAACGCTGTTTTCAGAGCTTTGAAACTCTAACATAATAATTCATGCAAAACTCTTCTAACACCTTCAGATGTGCATTACTGCATTGCAAACAGCATTTTATTCATGCACATGACAAACTTTTAATGTTTGACAGAGTTTCAGTAATATTGCATCAAACCAGGTCTGTCCGGAGCAGAAACGCTGTTTTCAGAGCTTTGAGACTCTAACATAATAATTCATGCAAAACTTTTCTAACACTTTCAGATGTGCATTACTGCATTGCAAACAGCATTTTATTCATGCACATGACACATTTTTAATGTTTGACAGAGTTTCAGTAACATTGCATCAAACCAGGTTTGTCCGGAGCAGAAACGCTGTTTTCAGAGCTTTGAGACTCTAACATAATAATTCATGCAAAACTCTTCTAACACCTTCAGATGTGCATTACTGCATTGCAAATAGCATTTTATTCATGCACATGACAAACTTTCAATGTTTGACAGAGTTTCAGTAATATTGCATCAAACCAGGTCTGTCCGGAGCAGAAACGCTGTTTTCAGAGCTTTGAGACTCTAACATAATAATTCATGCAAAACTCTTCTAACACTTTCAGATGTGCATTACTGCATTTCAAACAGCATTTTATTCATGCACATGACACATTTTTAATGTTTGACAGAGTTTCAGTAACATTGCATCAAACCAGGTTTGTCCGGAGCAGAAACGCTGTTTTCAGAGCTTTGAGACTCTAACATAATAATTCATGCAAAACTCTTCTAACACCTTCAGATGTGCATTACTGCATTGCAAATAGCATTTTATTCATGCACATGACAAACTTTCAATGTTTGACAGAGTTTCAGTAATATTGCATCAAACCAGGTCTGTCCGGAGCAGAAACGCTGTTTTCAGAGCTTTGAGACTCTAACATAATAATTCATGCAAAACTCTTCTAACACCTTCAGATGTGCATTACTGCATTGCAAATAGCATTTTATTCATGCACATGACAAACTTTCAATGTTTGACAGAGTTTCAGTAATATTGCATCAAACCAGGTCTGTCCGGAGCAGAAACGCTGTTTTCAGAGCTTTGAGACTCTAACATAATAATTCATGCAAAACTCTTTTAACACCTTCAGATGTGCATTACTGCATTACAAACAGCATTTTATTCATGCACTTGACAATTTTTTAATGTTTGACAGAGTTTCAGTAATATTGCATCAAACCAGGTTTGTCCGGAGCAGAAACGCTGTTTTCAGAGCTTTGAGACTCTAAAATAATAATTCATGAAAAACTCTTCTAACACCTTCAGATGTGCAATACTGCATTGCAAACAGCATTTTATTCATGCACATGACAAACTTTTAATGTTTGACAGAGTTTCAGTAACATTGCATCAAACCAGGTTTGTCCGGAGCAGAAACGCTGTTTTCAGAGCTTTGAGACTCTAACATAATAATTCATGCAAAATTCTTCTAACACCTTCAGATGTGCATTACTGCATTGCAAACAGCATTTTATTCATGCACTTGACAATTTTTTAATGTTTGACAGAGTTTCAGTAACATTGCATCAAACCAGGTTTGTCCGGAGCAGAAACGCTGTTTTCAGAGCTTTGAGAGTCTAACATAATAATTCATGCAAAACTCTTCTAACACCTTCAGATGTGCATTACTGCATTGAAAACAGCATTTTATTCATGCACATGACAAACTTTTAATGTTTGACAGAGTTTCAGTAACATTGCATCAAACCAGGTTTGTTCGGAGCAGAAACGTTGTTTTCAGAGCTTTGAGACTCTAACATAATAATTCATGCAAAACTCTTCTAAGACCTTCAGATGTGCATTACTGCATTGCAAACAGCATTTTATTCATGCACATGACAAACTTTTAATGTTTGACAGAGTTTCAGTAACATTGCATCAAACCAGGTTTGTCCGGAGCAGAAACGCTGTTTTCAGAGCTTTGAAACTCTACCATAATAATTCATGCAAAACTCTACTAACACCTTCAGATGTGCATTACTGCATTGCAAACAGCATTTTATTCATGCACATGACAAACTTTTAATGTTTGACAGAGTTTCAGTAACATTGCATCAAACCAGGTTTGTCCGGAGCAGAAACGCTGTTTTCAGAGCTTTGAAACTCTAACATAATATTTCATGCAAAACTCTTCTAACACCTTCAGATGTGCATTACTGCATTGCAAACAGCATTTTATTCATGCACATGACAAACTTTTAATGTTTGACAGAGTTTCAGTAATATTGCATCAAACCAGGTCTGTCCGGAGCAGAAATGCTGTTTTCAGAGCTTTGAGACTCTAACATAATAATTCATGCAAAACTCTTCTAACACCTTCAGATGTGCATTACTGCATTGCAAACAGCATTTTATTCATGCACATGACAAACTTTTAATGTTTGACAGAGTTTCAGTAACATTGCATCAAACCAGGTTTGTCCGGAGCAGAAACGCTGTTTTCAGAGCTTTGAAACTCTAACATAATAATTCATGCAAAACTCTTCTAACACCTTCAGATGTGCATTACTGCATTGCAAACAGCATTTTATTCATGCACATGACAAACTTTTAATGTTTGACAGAGTTTCAGTAACATTGCATCAAACCAGGTTTGTCCCGAGCAGAAACGCTGTTTTCAGAGCTTTGAGACTCTAACATAATAATTCATGCAAAACTCTTCTAACACCTTCAGATGTGCATTACTGCATTGCAAACAGCATTTTATTCATGCACATGACAAACTTTTAATGTTTGACAGAGTTTCAGTAATATTGCATCAAACCAGGTTTGTCCGGAGTAGAAACGCTGTTTTCAGAGCTTTGAGACTCTAACATAATAATTCATGCAAAACTCTTCTAACACCTTCAGATGTGCATTACTGCATTGAAAACAGCATTTTATTCATGCACATGACAAACTTTTAATGTTTGACAGAGTTTCAGTAACATTGCATCAAACCAGGTTTGTTCGGAGCAGAAACGTTGTTTTCAGAGCTTTGAGACTCTAACATAATAATTCATGCAAAACTCTTCTAAGACCTTCAGATGTGCATTACTGCATTGCAAACAGCATTTTATTCATGCACATGACAAACTTTTAATGTTTGACAGAGTTTCAGTAACATTGCATCAAACCAGGTTTGTCCGGAGCAGAAACGCTGTTTTCAGAGCTTTGAAACTGTACCATAATAATTCATGCAAAACTCTACTAACACCTTCAGATGTGCATTACTGCATTGCAAACAGCATTTTATTCATGCACATGACAAACTTTTAATGTTTGACAGAGTTTCAGTAACATTGCATCAAACCAGGTTTGTCCGGAGCAGAAACGCTGTTTTCAGAGCTTTGAAACTCTAACATAATAATTCATGCAAAACTCTTCTAACACCTTCAGATGTGCATTACTGCATTGCAAACAGCATTTTATTCATGCACATGACAAACTTTTAATGTTTGACAGAGTTTCAGTAATATTGCATCAAACCAGGTCTGTCCGGAGCAGAAACGCTGTTTTCAGAGCTTTGAGACTCTAACATAATAATTCATGCAAAACTCTTCTAACACCTTCAGATGTGCATTACTGCATTGAAAACAGCATTTTATTCATGCACATGACAAACTTTTAATGTTTGACAGAGTTTCAGTAACATTGCATCAAACCAGGTTTGTTCGGAGCAGAAACGTTGTTTTCAGAGCTTTGAGACTCTAACATAATAATTCATGCAAAATTCTTCTAACACCTTCAGATGTGCATTACTGCATTGCAAACAGCATTTTATTCATGCACTTGACAATTTTTTAATGTTTGACAGAGTTTCAGTAACATTGCATCAAACCAGGTTTGTCCGGAGCAGAAACGCTGTTTTCAGAGCTTTGAGACTCTAACATAATAATTCATGCAAAACTCTTCTAACACCTTCAGATGTGCAGTACTGCATTGCAAACATTATTTTATTCATGCACATGACAAACTTTTAATGTTTGACAGAGTTTCAGTAATATTGCATCAAACCAGGTCTGTCCGGAGCAGAAACGCTGTTTTCAGAGCTTTGAGACTCTAACATAATAATTCATGCAAAACTCTTCTAACACCTTCAGATGTGCATTACTGCATTGCAAATAGCATTTTATTCATGCACATGACAAACTTTCAATGTTTGACAGAGTTTCAGTAATATTGCATCAAACCAGGTCTGTCCGGAGCAGAAACGCTGTTTTCAGAGCTTTGAGACTCTAACATAATAATTCATGCAAAACTCTTCTAACACTTTCAGATGTGCATTACTGCATTTCAAAAAGCATTTTATTCATGCACATGACAAACTTTCAATGTTTGACAGAGTTTCAGTAATATTGCATCAAACCAGGTCTGTCCGGAGCAGAAACGCTGTTTTCAGAGCTTTGAGACTCTAACATAATAATTCATGCAAAACTCTTCTAACACTTTCAGATGTGCATTACTGCATTTCAAACAGCATTTTATTCATGCACATGACACATTTTTAATGTTTGACAGAGTTTCAGTAACATTGCATCAAACCAGGTTTGTCCGGAGCAGAAACGCTGTTTTCAGAGCTTTGAAACTGTACCATAATAATTCATGCAAAACTCTACTAACACCTTCAGATGTGCATTACTGCATTGCAAACAGCATTTTATTCATGCACATGACAAACTTTTAATGTTTGACAGAGTTTCAGTAACATTGCATCAAACCAGGTTTGTCCGGAGCAGAAACGCTGTTTTCAGAGCTTTGAAACTCTAACATAATAATTCATGCAAAACTCTTCTAACACCTTCAGATGTGCATTACTGCATTGCAAACAGCATTTTATTCATGCACATGACAAACTTTTAATGTTTGACAGAGTTTCAGTAATATTGCATCAAACCAGGTCTGTCCGGAGCAGAAACGCTGTTTTCAGAGCTTTGAGACTCTAACATAATAATTCATGCAAAACTCTTCTAACACCTTCAGATGTGCATTACTGCATTGAAAACAGCATTTTATTCATGCACATGACAAACTTTTAATGTTTGACAGAGTTTCAGTAACATTGCATCAAACCAGGTTTGTTCGGAGCAGAAACGTTGTTTTCAGAGCTTTGAGACTCTAACATAATAATTCATGCAAAATTCTTCTAACACCTTCAGATGTGCATTACTGCATTGCAAACAGCATTTTATTCATGCACTTGACAATTTTTTAATGTTTGACAGAGTTTCAGTAACATTGCATCAAACCAGGTTTGTCCGGAGCAGAAACGCTGTTTTCAGAGCTTTGAGACTCTAACATAATAATTCATGCAAAACTCTTCTAACACCTTCAGATGTGCAGTACTGCATTGCAAACATTATTTTATTCATGCACATGACAAACTTTTAATGTTTGACAGAGTTTCAGTAATATTGCATCAAACCAGGTCTGTCCGGAGCAGAAACGCTGTTTTCAGAGCTTTGAGACTCTAACATAATAATTCATGCAAAACTCTTCTAACACCTTCAGATGTGCATTACTGCATTGCAAATAGCATTTTATTCATGCACATGACAAACTTTCAATGTTTGACAGAGTTTCAGTAATATTGCATCAAACCAGGTCTGTCCGGAGCAGAAACGCTGTTTTCAGAGCTTTGAGACTCTAACATAATAATTCATGCAAAACTCTTCTAACACTTTCAGATGTGCATTACTGCATTTCAAAAAGCATTTTATTCATGCACATGACAAACTTTCAATGTTTGACAGAGTTTCAGTAATATTGCATCAAACCAGGTCTGTCCGGAGCAGAAACGCTGTTTTCAGAGCTTTGAGACTCTAACATAATAATTCATGCAAAACTCTTCTAACACTTTCAGATGTGCATTACTGCATTTCAAACAGCATTTTATTCATGCACATGACACATTTTTAATGTTTGACAGAGTTTCAGTAACATTGCATCAAACCAGGTTTGTCCGGAGCAGAAACGCTGTTTTCAGAGCTTTGAGAATCTAACATAATAATTCATGCAAAAACTCTTCTAACACCTTCAGATGTGCAATACTGCATTGCAAACAGCATTTTATTCATGCACATGACAAACTTTTAATGTTTGACAGAGTTTCAGTAACATTGCATCAAACCAGGTTTGTCCGGAGCAGAAACGCTGTTTTCAGAGCTTTGAGACTCTAACATAATAATTCATGCAAAATTCTTCTAACACCTTCAGATGTGCATTACTGCATTGCAAACAGCATTTTATTCATGCACTTGACAATTTTTTAATGTTTGACAGAGTTTCAGTAATATTGCATCAAACCAGGTTTGTCCGGAGCAGAAACGCTGTTTTCAGAGCTTTGAGACTCTAAAATAATAATTCATGAAAAACTCTTCTAACACCTTCAGATGTGCAATACTGCATTGCAAACAGCATTTTATTCATGCACATGACAAACTTTTAATGTTTGACAGAGTTTCAGTAACATTGCATCAAACCAGGTTTGTCCGGAGCAGAAACGCTGTTTTCAGAGCTTTGAGACTCTAACATAATAATTCATGCAAAACTCTTCTAACACCTTCAGATGTGCATTACTGCATTGAAAACAGCATTTTATTCATGCACATGACAAACTTTTAATGTTTGACAGAGTTTCAGTAACATTGCATCAAACCAGGTTTGTTCGGAGCAGAAACGTTGTTTTCAGAGCTTTGAGACTCTAACATAATAATTCATGCAAAATTCTTCTAACACCTTCAGATGTGCATTACTGCATTGCAAACAGCATTTTATTCATGCACTTGACAATTTTTTAATGTTTGACAGAGTTTCAGTAACATTGCATCAAACCAGGTTTGTCCGGAGCAGAAACGCTGTTTTCAGAGCTTTGAGACTCTAACATAATAATTCATGCAAAACTCTTCTAACACCTTCAGATGTGCAGTACTGCATTGCAAACATTATTTTATTCATGCACATGACAAACTTTTAATGTTTGACAGAGTTTCAGTAATATTGCATCAAACCAGGTCTGTCCGGAGCAGAAACGCTGTTTTCAGAGCTTTGAGACTCTAACATAATAATTCATGCAAAACTCTTCTAACATCTTCAGATGTGCATTACTGCATTGCAAATAGCATTTTATTCATGCACATGACAAACTTTCAATGTTTGACAGAGTTTCAGTAATATTGCATCAAACCAGGTCTGTCCGGAGCAGAAACGCTGTTTTCAGAGCTTTGAGACTCTAACATAATAATTCATGCAAAACTCTTCTAACACTTTCAGATGTGCATTACTGCATTTCAAACAGCATTTTATTCATGCACATGACACATTTTTAATGTTTGACAGAGTTTCAGTAACATTGCATCAAACCAGGTTTGTCCGGAGCAGAAACGCTGTTTTCAGAGCTTTGAGACTCTAACATAATAATTCATGCAAAACTCTTTTAACACCTTCAGATGTGCATTACTGCATTTCAAACAGCATTTTATTCATGCACATGACACATTTTTAATGTTTGACAGAGTTTCAGTAACATTGCATCAAACCAGGTTTGTCCGGAGCAGAAACGCTGTTTTCAGAGCTTTGAGACTCTAACATAATAATTCATGCAAAACTCTTTTAACACCTTCAGATGTGCATTACTGCATTACAAACAGCATTTTATTCATGCACTTGACAATTTTTTAATGTTTGACAAAGTTTCAGTAACATTGCATCAAACCAGGTTTGTCCGGAGCAGAAACGCTGTTTTCAGAGCTTTGAGAATCTAACATAATAATTCATGCAAAACTCTTCTAACACCTTCAGATGTGCAATACTGCATTGCAAACAGCATTTTATTCATGCACATGACAAACTTTTAATGTTTGACAGAGTTTCAGTAACATTGCATCAAACCAGGTTTGTCCGGAGCAGAAACGCTGTTTTCAGAGCTTTGAGACTCTAACATAATAATTCATGCAAAACTCTTCTAACACCTTCAGATGTGCATTACTGCATTGCAAACAGCATTTTATTCATGCACATGACAAACTTTTAATGTTTGACAGAGTTTCAGTAATATTGCATCAAACCAGGTTTGTCCGGAGCAGAAACGCTGTTTTCAGAGCTTTGAGACTCTAACATAATAATTCATGCAAAACTCTTCTAACACCTTCAAATGTGCATTACTGCATTGAAAACAGCATTTTATTCATGCACATGACAAACTTTTAATGTTTGACAGAGTTTCAGTAACATTGCATCAAACCAGGTTTGTTCGGAGCAGAAACGTTGTTTTCAGAGCTTTGAGACTCTAACATAATAATTCATGCAAAACTCTTCTAAGACCTTCAGATGTGCATTACTGCATTGCAAACAGCATTTTATTCATGCACATGACAAACTTTTAATGTTTGACAGAGTTTCAGTAACATTGCATCAAACCAGGTTTGTCCGGAGCAGAAACGCTGTTTTCAGAGCTTTGAAACTCTACCATAATAATTCATGCAAAACTCTACTAACACCTTCAGATGTGCATTACTGCATTGCAAACAGCATTTTATTCATGCACATGACAAACTTTTAATGTTTGACAGAGTTTCAGTAACATTGCATCAAACCAGGTTTGTCCGGAGCAGAAACGCTGTTTTCAGAGCTTTGAAACTCTAACATAATAATTCATGCAAAACTCTTCTAACACCTTCAGATGTGCATTACTGCATTGCAAACAGCATTTTATTCATGCACATGACAAACTTTTAATGTTTGACAGAGTTTCAGTAATATTGCATCAAACCAGGTCTGTCCGGAGCAGAAACGCTGTTTTCAGAGCTTTGAGACTCTAACATAATAATTCATGCAAAACTCTTCTAACACCTTCAGATGTGCATTACTGCATTGCAAACAGCATTTTATTCATGCACATGACAAACTTTTAATGTTTGACAGAGTTTCAGTAACATTGCATCAAACCAGGTTTGTCCGGAGCAGAAACGCTGTTTTCAGAGCTTTGAAACTCTAACATAATAATTCATGCAAAACTCTTCTAACACCTTCAGATGTGCATTACTGCATTGCAAACAGCATTTTATTCATGCACATGACAAACTTTTAATGTTTGACAGAGTTTCAGTAACATTGCATCAAACCAGGTTTGTCCCGAGCAGAAACGCTGTTTTCAGAGCTTTGAGACTCTAACATAATAATTCATGCAAAACTCTTCTAACACCTTCAGATGTGCATTACTGCATTGCAAACAGCATTTTATTCATGCACATGACAAACTTTTAATGTTTGACAGAGTTTCAGTAATATTGCATCAAACCAGGTTTGTCCGGAGCAGAAACGCTGTTTTCAGAGCTTTGAAACTCTAACATAATAATTCATGCAAAACTCTTCTAACACCTTCAGATGTGCATTACTGCATTGCAAACAGCATTTTATTCATGCACATGACAAACTTTTAATGTTTGACAGAGTTTCAGTAATATTGCATCAAACCAGGTCTGTCCGGAGCAGAAACGCTGTTTTCAGAGCTTTGAGACTCTAACATAATAATTCATGCAAAACTCTTCTAACACCTTCAGATGTGCATTACTGCATTGCAAACAGCATTTTATTCATGCACATGACAAACTTTTAATGTTTGACAGAGTTTCAGTAACATTGCATCAAACCAGGTTTGTCCGGAGCAGAAACGCTGTTTTCAGAGCTTTGAAACTCTAACATAATAATTCATGCAAAACTCTTCTAACACCTTCAGATGTGCATTACTGCATTGCAAACAGCATTTTATTCATGCACATGACAAACTTTTAATGTTTGACAGAGTTTCAGTAACATTGCATCAAACCAGGTTTGTCCCGAGCAGAAACGCTGTTTTCAGAGCTTTGAGACTCTAACATAATAATTCATGCAAAACTCTTCTAACACCTTCAGATGTGCATTACTGCATTGCAAACAGCATTTTATTCATGCACATGACAAACTTTTAATGTTTGACAGAGTTTCAGTAATATTGCATCAAACCAGGTTTGTCCGGAGTAGAAACGCTGTTTTCAGAGCTTTGAGACTCTAACATAATAATTCATGCAAAACTCTTCTAACACCTTCAGATGTGCATTACTGCATTGAAAACAGCATTTTATTCATGCACATGACAAACTTTTAATGTTTGACAGAGTTTCAGTAACATTGCATCAAACCAGGTTTGTTCGGAGCAGAAACGTTGTTTTCAGAGCTTTGAGACTCTAACATAATAATTCATGCAAAACTCTTCTAAGACCTTCAGATGTGCATTACTGCATTGCAAACAGCATTTTATTCATGCACATGACAAACTTTTAATGTTTGACAGAGTTTCAGTAACATTGCATCAAACCAGGTTTGTCCGGAGCAGAAACGCTGTTTTCAGAGCTTTGAAACTGTACCATAATAATTCATGCAAAACTCTACTAACACCTTCAGATGTGCATTACTGCATTGCAAACAGCATTTTATTCATGCACATGACAAACTTTTAATGTTTGACAGAGTTTCAGTAACATTGCATCAAACCAGGTTTGTCCGGAGCAGAAACGCTGTTTTCAGAGCTTTGAAACTCTAACATAATAATTCATGCAAAACTCTTCTAACACCTTCAGATGTGCATTACTGCATTGCAAACAGCATTTTATTCATGCACATGACAAACTTTTAATGTTTGACAGAGTTTCAGTAATATTGCATCAAACCAGGTCTGTCCGGAGCAGAAACGCTGTTTTCAGAGCTTTGAGACTCTAACATAATAATTCATGCAAAACTCTTCTAACACCTTCAGATGTGCATTACTGCATTGAAAACAGCATTTTATTCATGCACATGACAAACTTTTAATGTTTGACAGAGTTTCAGTAACATTGCATCAAACCAGGTTTGTTCGGAGCAGAAACGTTGTTTTCAGAGCTTTGAGACTCTAACATAATAATTCATGCAAAATTCTTCTAACACCTTCAGATGTGCATTACTGCATTGCAAACAGCATTTTATTCATGCACTTGACAATTTTTTAATGTTTGACAGAGTTTCAGTAACATTGCATCAAACCAGGTTTGTCCGGAGCAGAAACGCTGTTTTCAGAGCTTTGAGACTCTAACATAATAATTCATGCAAAACTCTTCTAACACCTTCAGATGTGCAGTACTGCATTGCAAACATTATTTTATTCA
Organism: Garra rufa; assembly: GCF_049309525.1. Lineage (NCBI taxonomy): Eukaryota > Metazoa > Chordata > Actinopteri > Cypriniformes > Cyprinidae > Garra > Garra rufa. Next base: position 5,641,665 of record NW_027394278.1, on the reverse strand, counting down.
TGCACATGACAAACTTTTAATGTTTGACAGAGTTTCAGTAATATTGCATCAAACCAGGTCTGTCCGGAGCAGAAACGCTGTTTTCAGAGCTTTGAGACTCTAACATAATAATTCATGCAAAACTCTTCTAACACCTTCAGATGTGCATTACTGCATTGCAAATAGCATTTTATTCATGCACATGACAAACTTTCAATGTTTGACAGAGTTTCAGTAATATTGCATCAAACCAGGTCTGTCCGGAGCAGAAACGCTGTTTTCAGAGCTTTGAGACTCTAACATAATAATTCATGCAAAACTCTTCTAACACTTTCAGATGTGCATTACTGCATTTCAAACAGCATTTTATTCATGCACATGACACATTTTTAATGTTTGACAGAGTTTCAGTAACATTGCATCAAACCAGGTTTGTCCGGAGCAGAAACGCTGTTTTCAGAGCTTTGAGACTCTAACATAATAATTCATGCAAAACTCTTTTAACACCTTCAGATGTGCATTACTGCATTACAAACAGCATTTTATTCATGCACTTGACAATTTTTTAATGTTTGACAAAGTTTCAGTAACATTGCATCAAACCAGGTTTGTCCGGAGCAGAAACGCTGTTTTCAGAGCTTTGAGAATCTAACATAATAATTCATGCAAAACTCTTCTAACACCTTCAGATGTGCAATACTGCATTGCAAACAGCATTTTATTTATGCACATGACAAACTTTTAATGTTTGACAGAGTTTCAGTAACATTGCATCAAACCAGGTTTGTCCGGAGCAGAAACGCTGTTTTCAGAGCTTTGAGACTCTAACATAATAATTCATGCAAAATTCTTCTAACACCTTCAGATGTGCATTACTGCATTGCAAACAGCATTTTATTCATGCACTTGACAATTTTTTAATGTTTGACAGAGTTTCAGTAATATTGCATCAAACCAGGTTTGTCCGGAGCAGAAACGCTGTTTTCAGAGCTTTGAGACTCTAAAATAATAATTCATGAAAAACTCTTCTAACACCTTCAGATGTGCAATACTGCATTGCAAACAGCATTTTATTCATGCACATGACAAACTTTTAATGTTTGACAGAGTTTCAGTAACATTGCATCAAACCAGGTTTGTCCGGAGCAGAAACGCTGTTTTCAGAGCTTTGAGACTCTAACATAATAATTCATGCTAAATTCTTCTAACACCTTCAGATGTGCATTACTGCATTGCAAACAGCATTTTATTCATGCACTTGACAATTTTTTAATGTTTGACAGAGTTTCAGTAACATTGCATCAAACCAGGTTTGTCCGGAGCAGAAACGCTGTTTTCAGAGCTTTGAGAGTCTAACATAATAATTCATGCAAAACTCTTCTAACACCTTCAGATGTGCATTACTGCATTGAAAACAGCATTTTATTCATGCACATGACAAACTTTTAATGTTTGACAGAGTTTCAGTAACATTGCATCAAACCAGGTTTGTCCGGAGCAGAAACGCTGTTTTCAGAGCTTTGAGCCTCTAACATAATAATTCATGCAAAACTCTTCTAACACCTTCAGATGTGCATTACTGCATTGCAAACAGCATTTTATTCATGCACATGACAAACTTTTAATGTTTGACAGAGTTTCAGTAACATTGCATCAAACCAGGTTTGTCCGGAGCAGAAACGCTGTTTTCAGAGCTTTGAAACTCTAACATAATAATTCATGCAAAACTCTTCTAACACCTTCAGATGTGCATTACTGCATTGCAAACAGCATTTTATTCATGCACATGACACATTTTTAATGTTTGACAGAGTTTCAGTAACATTGCATCAAACCAGGTTTGTCCCGAGCAGAAACGCTGTTTTCAGAGCTTTGAGACTCTAACATAATAATTCATGCAAAACTCTTCTAACACCTTCAGATGTGCATTACTGCATTGCAAACAGCATTTTATTCATGCACATGACAAACTTTTAATGTTTGACAGAGTTTCAGTAATATTGCATCAAACCAGGTTTGTCCGGAGCAGAAACGCTGTTTTCAGAGCTTTGAGACTCTAACATAATAATTCATGCAAAACTCTTCTAACACCTTCAGATGTGCATTACTGCATTGAAAACAGCATTTTATTCATGCACATGACAAACTTTTAATGTTTGACAGAGTTTCAGTAACATTGCATCAAACCAGGTTTGTTCGGAGCAGAAACGTTGTTTTCAGAGCTTTGAGACTCTAACATAATAATTCATGCAAAACTCTTCTAAGACCTTCAGATGTGCATTACTGCATTGCAAACAGCATTTTATTCATGCACATGACAAACTTTTAATGTTTGACAGAGTTTCAGTAACATTGCATCAAACCAGGTTTGTCCGGAGCAGAAACGCTGTTTTCAGAGCTTTGAAACTCTACCATAATAATTCATGCAAAACTCTACTAACACCTTCAGATGTGCATTACTGCATTGCAAACAGCATTTTATTCATGCACATGACAAACTTTTAATGTTTGACAGAGTTTCAGTAACATTGCATCAAACCAGGTTTGTCCGGAGCAGAAACGCTGTTTTCAGAGCTTTGAAACTCTAACATAATAATTCATGCAAAACTCTTCTAACACCTTCAGATGTGCATTACTGCATTGCAAACAGCATTTTATTCATGCACATGACAAACTTTTAATGTTTGACAGAGTTTCAGTAATATTGCATCAAACCAGGTCTGTCCGGAGCAGAAACGCTGTTTTCAGAGCTTTGAGACTCTAACATAATAATTCATGCAAAACTTTTCTAACACTTTCAGATGTGCATTACTGCATTGCAAACAGCATTTTATTCATGCACATGACACATTTTTAATGTTTGACAGAGTTTCAGTAACATTGCATCAAACCAGGTTTGTCCGGAGCAGAAACGCTGTTTTCAGAGCTTTGAGACTCTAACATAATAATTCATGCAAAACTCTTCTAACACCTTCAGATGTGCATTACTGCATTGCAAATAGCATTTTATTCATGCACATGACAAACTTTCAATGTTTGACAGAGTTTCAGTAATATTGCATCAAACCAGGTCTGTCCGGAGCAGAAACGCTGTTTTCAGAGCTTTGAGACTCTAACATAATAATTCATGCAAAACTCTTCTAACACTTTCAGATGTGCATTACTGCATTTCAAACAGCATTTTATTCATGCACATGACACATTTTTAATGTTTGACAGAGTTTCAGTAACATTGCATCAAACCAGGTTTGTCCGGAGCAGAAACGCTGTTTTCAGAGCTTTGAGACTCTAACATAATAATTCATGCAAAACTCTTCTAACACCTTCAGATGTGCATTACTGCATTGCAAATAGCATTTTATTCATGCACATGACAAACTTTCAATGTTTGACAGAGTTTCAGTAATATTGCATCAAACCAGGTCTGTCCGGAGCAGAAACGCTGTTTTCAGAGCTTTGAGACTCTAACATAATAATTCATGCAAAACTCTTCTAACACCTTCAGATGTGCATTACTGCATTGCAAATAGCATTTTATTCATGCACATGACAAACTTTCAATGTTTGACAGAGTTTCAGTAATATTGCATCAAACCAGGTCTGTCCGGAGCAGAAACGCTGTTTTCAGAGCTTTGAGACTCTAACATAATAATTCATGCAAAACTCTTTTAACACCTTCAGATGTGCATTACTGCATTACAAACAGCATTTTATTCATGCACTTGACAATTTTTTAATGTTTGACAGAGTTTCAGTAATATTGCATCAAACCAGGTTTGTCCGGAGCAGAAACGCTGTTTTCAGAGCTTTGAGACTCTAAAATAATAATTCATGAAAAACTCTTCTAACACCTTCAGATGTGCAATACTGCATTGCAAACAGCATTTTATTCATGCACATGACAAACTTTTAATGTTTGACAGAGTTTCAGTAACATTGCATCAAACCAGGTTTGTCCGGAGCAGAAACGCTGTTTTCAGAGCTTTGAGACTCTAACATAATAATTCATGCAAAATTCTTCTAACACCTTCAGATGTGCATTACTGCATTGCAAACAGCATTTTATTCATGCACTTGACAATTTTTTAATGTTTGACAGAGTTTCAGTAACATTGCATCAAACCAGGTTTGTCCGGAGCAGAAACGCTGTTTTCAGAGCTTTGAGAGTCTAACATAATAATTCATGCAAAACTCTTCTAACACCTTCAGATGTGCATTACTGCATTGCAAACAGCATTTTATTCATGCACATGACAAACTTTTAATGTTTGACAGAGTTTCAGTAACATTGCATCAAACCAGGTTTGTCCGGAGCAGAAACGCTGTTTTCAGAGCTTTGAGCCTCTAACATAATAATTCATGCAAAACTCTTCTAACACCTTCAGATGTGCATTACTGCATTGCAAACAGCATTTTATTCATGCACATGACAAACTTTTAATGTTTGACAGAGTTTCAGTAACATTGCATCAAACCAGGTTTGTCCGGAGCAGAAACGCTGTTTTCAGAGCTTTGAAACTCTAACATAATAATTCATGCAAAACTCTTCTAACACCTTCAGATGTGCATTACTGCATTGCAAACAGCATTTTATTCATGCACATGACAAACTTTTAATGTTTGACAGAGTTTCAGTAATATTGCATCAAACCAGGTCTGTCCGGAGCAGAAACGCTGTTTTCAGAGCTTTGAGACTCTAACATAATAATTCATGCAAAACTCTTCTAACAACTTCAGATGTGCATTACTGCATTACAAATAGCATTTTATTCATGCACTTGACAAACTTTTAATGTTTGACAGAGTTTCAGTAACATTGCATCAAACCAGGTTTGTCCGGAGCAGAAACGCTGTTTTCAGAGCTTTGAGACTCTAACATAATAATTCATGCAAAACTCTTCTAACACCTTCAGATGTGCATTACTGCATTGCAAACAGCATTTTATTCATGCACATGACAAACTTTTAATGTTTGACAGAGTTTCAGTAATATTGCATCAAACCAGGTTTGTCCGGAGCAGAAACGCTGTTTTCAGAGCTTTGAGACTCTAACATAATAATTCATGCAAAACTCTTCTAACACCTTCAGATGTGCATTACTGCATTGAAAACAGCATTTTATTCATGCACATGACAAACTTTTAATGTTTGACAGAGTTTCAGTAACATTGCATCAAACCAGGTTTGTTCGGAGCAGAAACGTTGTTTTCAGAGCTTTGAGACTCTAACATAATAATTCATGCAAAACTCTTCTAAGACCTTCAGATGTGCATTACTGCATTGCAAACAGCATTTTATTCATGCACATGACAAACTTTTAATGTTTGACAGAGTTTCAGTAACATTGCATCAAACCAGGTTTGTCCGGAGCAGAAACGCTGTTTTCAGAGCTTTGAAACTCTACCATAATAATTCATGCAAAACTCTACTAACACCTTCAGATGTGCATTACTGCATTGCAAACAGCATTTTATTCATGCACATGACAAACTTTTAATGTTTGACAGAGTTTCAGTAACATTGCATCAAACCAGGTTTGTCCGGAGCAGAAACGCTGTTTTCAGAGCTTTGAAACTCTAACATAATAATTCATGCAAAACTCTTCTAACACCTTCAGATGTGCATTACTGCATTGCAAACAGCATTTTATTCATGCACATGACACATTTTTAATGTTTGACAGAGTTTCAGTAACATTGCATCAAACCAGGTTTGTCCGGAGCAGAAACGCTGTTTTCAGAGCTTTGAGACTCTAACATAATAATTCATGCAAAACTCTTCTAACACCTTCAGATGTGCATTACTGCATTGCAAACAGCATTTTATTCATGCACATGACAAACTTTTAATGTTTGACAGAGTTTCAGTAACATTGCATCAAACCAGGTTTGTCCTGAGCAGAAACGCTGTTTTCAGAGCTTTGAGACTCTAACACAATAATTCATGCAAAACTCTTCTAACACCTTCACATGTGCATTACTGCATTGCAAACAGCATTTTATTCATGCACATGACAAACTTTTAATGTTTGACAGAGTTTCAGTAACATTGCATCAAACCAGGTTTATCCGGAGCAGAAACGCTGTTTTCAGAGCTTTGAAACTCTAACATAATAATTCATGCAAAACTCTTCTAACACATTCAGATGTGTATTACTGCATTACAAATAGCATTTTATTCATGCACTTGACAAACTTTTAATGTTTGACAGAGTTTCAGTAACATTGCATCAAACCAGGTTTGTCCGGAGCAGAAACGCTGTTTTCAGAGCTTTGAGACTCTAACATAATAATCCATGCAAAATTCTTCTAACACCTTCAGATGTGCATTACTGCATTGCAAACAGCATTTTATTCATGCACTTGACAATTTTTTAATGTTTGACAGAGTTTCAGTAATATTGCATCAAACCAGGTTTGTCCGGAGCAGAAACGCTGTTTTCAGAGCTTTGAGACTCTAAAATAATAATTCATGAAAAACTCTTCTAACACCTTCAGATGTGCAATACTGCATTGCAAACAGCATTTTATTCATGCACATGACAAACTTTTAATGTTTGACAGAGTTTCAGTAACATTGCATCAAACCAGGTTTGTCCGGAGCAGAAACGCTGTTTTCAGAGCTTTGAGAGTCTAACATAATAATTCATGCAAAACTCTTCTAACACCTTCAGATGTGCATTACTGCATTGCAAACAGCATTTTATTCATGCACATGACAAACTTTTAATGTTTGACAGAGTTTCAGTAACATTGCATCAAACCAGGTTTGTCCGGAGCAGAAACGCTGTTTTCAGAGCTTTGAGACTCTAACATAATAATTCATGCAAAACTCTTCTAACACCTTCAGATGTGCATTACTGCATTGCAAACAGCATTTTATTCATGCACATGACAAACTTTTAATGTTTGACAGAGTTTCAGTAACATTGCATCAAACCAGGTTTGTCCGGAGCAGAAACGCTGTTTTCAGAGCTTTGAGCCTCTAACATAATAATTCATGCAAAACTCTTCTAACACCTTCAGATGTGCATTACTGCATTGCAAACAGCATTTTATTCATGCACATGACAAACTTTTAATGTTTGACAGAGTTTCAGTAACATTGCATCAAACCAGGTTTGTCCGGAGCAGAAACGCTGTTTTCAGAGCTTTGAGACTCTAACATAATAATTCATGCAAAACTCTTCTAACACCTTCAGATGTGCATTACTGCATTGCAAACAGCATTTTATTCATGCACATGACAAACTTTTAATGTTTGACAGAGTTTCAGTAATATTGCATCAAACCAGGTTTGTCCGGAGCAGAAACGCTGTTTTCAGAGCTTTGAGACTCTAACATAATAATTCATGCAAAACTCTTCTAACACCTTCAGATGTGCATTACTGCATTGAAAACAGCATTTTATTCATGCACATGACAAACTTTTAATGTTTGACAGAGTTTCAGTAACATTGCATCAAACCAGGTCTGTCCGGAGCAGAAACGCTGTTTTCAGAGCTTTGAAACTCTACCATAATAATTCATGCAAAACTCTACTAACACCTTCAGATGTGCATTACTGCATTGCAAAGAGCATTTTATTCATGCACATGACAAACTTTTAATGTTTGACAGAGTTTCAGTAACATTGCATCAAACCAGGTTTGTCCGGAGCAGAAACGCTGTTTTCAGAGCTTTGAAACTCTAACATAATAATTCATGCAAAACTCTTCTAACACCTTCAGATGTGCATTACTGCATTGCAAACAGCATTTTATTCATGCACATGACAAACTTTTAATGTTTGACAGAGTTTCATTAATATTGCATCAAAACAGGTCTGTCCGGAGCAGAAACGCTGTTTTCAGAGCTTTGAGACTCTAACATAATAATTCATGCAAAACTCTTCTAACACTTTCAGATGTGCATTACTGCATTGCAAACAGCATTTTATTCATGCACATGACACATTTTTAATGTTTGACAGAGTTTCAGTAACATTGCATCAAACCAGGTTTGTCCGGAGCAGAAACGCTGTTTTCAGAGCTTTGAGACTCTAACATAATAATTCATGCAAAACTCTTCTAACACCTTCAGATGTGCATTACTGCATTGAAAACAGCATTTTATTCATGCACATGACAAACTTTTAATGTTTGACAGAGTTTCAGTAACATTGCATCAAACCAGGTCTGTCCGGAGCAGAAACGCTGTTTTCAGAGCTTTGAAACTCTACCATAATAATTCATGCAAAACTCTACTAACACCTTCAGATGTGCATTACTGCATTGCAAAGAGCATTTTATTCATGCACATGACAAACTTTTAATGTTTGACAGAGTTTCAGTAACATTGCATCAAACCAGGTTTGTCCGGAGCAGAAACGCTGTTTTCAGAGCTTTGAAACTCTAACATAATAATTCATGCAAAACTCTTCTAACACCTTCAGATGTGCATTACTGCATTGCAAACAGCATTTTATTCATGCACATGACAAACTTTTAATGTTTGACAGAGTTTCATTAATATTGCATCAAAACAGGTCTGTCCGGAGCAGAAACGCTGTTTTCAGAGCTTTGAGACTCTAACATAATAATTCATGCAAAACTCTTCTAACACTTTCAGATGTGCATTACTGCATTGCAAACAGCATTTTATTCATGCACATGACACATTTTTAATGTTTGACAGAGTTTCAGTAACATTGCATCAAACCAGGTTTGTCCGGAGCAGAAACGCTGTTTTCAGAGCTTTGAGACTCTAACATAATAATTCATGCAAAACTCTTCTAACACCTTCAGATGTGCATTACTGCATTACAAACAGCATTTTATTCATGCACTTGACAATTTTTTAATGTTTGACAGAGTTTCAGTAACATTGCATCAAACCAGGTTTGTCCTGAGCAGAAACGCTGTTTTCAGAGCTTTGAAACTCTAACATAATAATTCATGCAAAACTCTTCTAACACCTTCAGATGTGCATTACTGCATTGCAAACAGCATTTTATTCATGCACATGACAAACTTTTAATGTTTGACAGAGTTTCATTAATATTGCATCAAACCAGGTCTGTCCGGAGCAGAAACGCTGTTTTCAGAGCTTTGAGACTCTAACATAATAATTCATGCAAAACTCTTCTAACACTTTCAGATGTGCATTACTGCATTGCAAACAGCATTTTATTCATGCACATGACACATTTTTAATGTTTGACAGAGTTTCAGTAACATTGCATCAAACCAGGTTTGTCCGGAGCAGAAACGCTGTTTTCAGAGCTTTGAGACTCTAACATAATAATTCATGCAAAACTCTTCTAACACCTTCAGATGTGCATTACTGCATTACAAACAGCATTTTATTCATGCACTTGACAATTTTTTAATGTTTGACAGAGTTTCAGTAACATTGCATCAAACCAGGTTTGTCCTGAGCAGAAACGCTGTTTTCAGAGCTTTGAGACTCTAACATAATAATTCATGCAAAACTCTTCTAACACCTTCAGATGTGCATTACTGCATTGCAAACAGCATTTTATTCATGCACATGACAAACTTTTAATGTTTGACAGAGTTTCAGTAACATTGCATCAAACCAGGTTTGTCCTGAGCAGAAACGCTGTTTTCAGAGCTTTGAGACTCTAACACAATAATTCATGCAAAACTCTTCTAACACCTTCAGATGTGCAATACTGCATTGCAAACAGCATTTTATTCATGCACATGACAAACTTTTAATGTTTGACAGAGTTTCAGTAACATTGCATCAAACCAGGTTTGTCCGGAGCAGAAACGCTGTTTTCAGAGCTTTGAGACTCTAACATAATAATTCATGCAAAATTCTTCTAACACCTTCAGATGTGCATTACTGCATTGCAAACAGCATTTTATTCATGCACTTGACAATTTTTTAATGTTTGACAGAGTTTCAGTAACATTGCATCAAACCAGGTTTGTCCGGAGCAGAAACGCTGTTTTCAGAGCTTTGAGAGTCTAACATAATAATTCATGCAAAACTCTTCTAACACCTTCAGATGTGCATTACTGCATTGCAAACAGCATTTTATTCATGCACATGACAAACTTTTAATGTTTGACAGAGTTTCAGTAACATTGCATCAAACCAGGTTTGTCCGGAGCAGAAACGCTGTTTTCAGAGCTTTGAGCCTCTAACATAATAATTCATGCAAAACTCTTCTAACACCTTCAGATGTGCATTACTGCATTGCAAACAGCATTTTATTCATGCACATGACAAACTTTTAATGTTTGACAGAGTTTCAGTAACATTGCATCAAACCAGGTTTGTCCGGAGCAGAAACGCTGTTTTCAGAGCTTTGAAACTCTAACATAATAATTCATGCAAAACTCTTCTAACACCTTCAGATGTGCATTACTGCATTGCAAACAGCATTTTATTCATGCACATGACAAACTTTTAATGTTTGACAGAGTTTCAGTAATATTGCATCAAACCAGGTCTGTCCGGAGCAGAAACGCTGTTTTCAGAGCTTTGAGACTCTAACATAATAATTCATGCAAAACTCTTCTAACAACTTCAGATGTGCATTACTGCATTACAAATAGCATTTTATTCATGCACTTGACAAACTTTTAATGTTTGACAGAGTTTCAGTAACATTGCATCAAACCAGGTTTGTCCGGAGCAGAAACGCTGTTTTCAGAGCTTTGAGACTCTAACATAATAATTCATGCAAAACTCTTCTAACACCTTCAGATGTGCATTACTGCATTGCAAACAGCATTTTATTCATGCACATGACAAACTTTTAATGTTTGACAGAGTTTCAGTAATATTGCATCAAACCAGGTTTGTCCGGAGCAGAAACGCTGTTTTCAGAGCTTTGAGACTCTAACATAATAATTCATGCAAAACTCTTCTAACACCTTCAGATGTGCATTACTGCATTGAAAACAGCATTTTATTCATGCACATGACAAACTTTTAATGTTTGACAGAGTTTCAGTAACATTGCATCAAACCAGGTTTGTTCGGAGCAGAAACGTTGTTTTCAGAGCTTTGAGACTCTAACATAATAATTCATGCAAAACTCCTCTAAGACCTTCAGATGTGCATTACTGCATTGCAAACAGCATTTTATTCATGCACATGACAAACTTTTAATGTTTGACAGAGTTTCAGTAACATTGCATCAAACCAGGTTTGTCCGGAGCAGAAACGCTGTTTTCAGAGCTTTGAAACTCTACCATAATAATTCATGCAAAACTCTACTAACACCTTCAGATGTGCATTACTGCATTGCAAACAGCATTTTATTCATGCACATGACAAACTTTTAATGTTTGACAGAGTTTCAGTAACATTGCATCAAACCAGGTTTGTCCGGAGCAGAAACGCTGTTTTCAGAGCTTTGAAACTCTAACATAATAATTCATGCAAAACTCTTCTAACACCTTCAGATGTGCATTACTGCATTGCAAACAGCATTTTATTCATGCACATGACACATTTTTAATGTTTGACAGAGTTTCAGTAACATTGCATCAAACCAGGTTTGTCCGGAGCAGAAACGCTGTTTTCAGAGCTTTGAGACTCTAACATAATAATTCATGCAAAACTCTTCTAACACCTTCAGATGTGCATTACTGCATTGCAAACAGCATTTTATTCATGCACATGACAAACTTTTAATGTTTGACAGAGTTTCAGTAACATTGCATCAAACCAGGTTTGTCCTGAGCAGAAACGCTGTTTTCAGAGCTTTGAGACTCTAACACAATAATTCATGCAAAACTCTTCTAACACCTTCACATGTGCATTACTGCATTGCAAACAGCATTTTATTCATGCACATGACAAACTTTTAATGTTTGACAGAGTTTCAGTAACATTGCATCAAACCAGGTTTATCCGGAGCAGAAACGCTGTTTTCAGAGCTTTGAAACTCTAACATAATAATTCATGCAAAACTCTTCTAACACATTCAGATGTGTATTACTGCATTACAAATAGCATTTTATTCATGCACTTGACAAACTTTTAATGTTTGACAGAGTTTCAGTAACATTGCATCAAACCAGGTTTGTCCGGAGCAGAAACGCTGTTTTCAGAGCTTTGAGACTCTAACATAATAATCCATGCAAAATTCTTCTAACACCTTCAGATGTGCATTACTGCATTGCAAACAGCATTTTATTCATGCACTTGACAATTTTTTAATGTTTGACAGAGTTTCAGTAATATTGCATCAAACCAGGTTTGTCCGGAGCAGAAACGCTGTTTTCAGAGCTTTGAGACTCTAAAATAATAATTCATGAAAAACTCTTCTAACACCTTCAGATGTGCAATACTGCATTGCAAACAGCATTTTATTCATGCACATGACAAACTTTTAATGTTTGACAGAGTTTCAGTAACATTGCATCAAACCAGGTTTGTCCGGAGCAGAAACGCTGTTTTCAGAGCTTTGAGACTCTAACATAATAATTCATGCAAAACTCTTCTAACACCTTCAGATGTGCATTACTGCATTGCAAACAGCATTTTATTCATGCACATGACAAACTTTTAATGTTTGACAGAGTTTCAGTAACATTGCATCAAACCAGGTTTGTCCGGAGCAGAAACGCTGTTTTCAGAGCTTTGAGCCTCTAACATAATAATTCATGCAAAACTCTTCTAACACCTTCAGATGTGCATTACTGCATTGCAAACAGCATTTTATTCATGCACATGACAAACTTTTAATGTTTGACAGAGTTTCAGTAACATTGCATCAAACCAGGTTTGTCCGGAGCAGAAACGCTGTTTTCAGAGCTTTGAGACTCTAACATAATAATTCATGCAAAACTCTTCTAACACCTTCAGATGTGCATTACTGCATTGCAAACAGCATTTTATTCATGCACATGACAAACTTTTAATGTTTGACAGAGTTTCAGTAATATTGCATCAAACCAGGTTTGTCCGGAGCAGAAACGCTGTTTTCAGAGCTTTGAGACTCTAACATAATAATTCATGCAAAACTCTTCTAACACCTTCAGATGTGCATTACTGCATTGAAAACAGCATTTTATTCATGCACATGACAAACTTTTAATGTTTGACAGAGTTTCAGTAACATTGCATCAAACCAGGTCTGTCCGGAGCAGAAACGCTGTTTTCAGAGCTTTGAAACTCTACCATAATAATTCATGCAAAACTCTACTAACACCTTCAGATGTGCATTACTGCATTGCAAAGAGCATTTTATTCATGCACATGACAAACTTTTAATGTTTGACAGAGTTTCAGTAACATTGCATCAAACCAGGTTTGTCCGGAGCAGAAACGCTGTTTTCAGAGCTTTGAAACTCTAACATAATAATTCATGCAAAACTCTTCTAACACCTTCAGATGTGCATTACTGCATTGCAAACAGCATTTTATTCATGCACATGACAAACTTTTAATGTTTGACAGAGTTTCATTAATATTGCATCAAAACAGGTCTGTCCGGAGCAGAAACGCTGTTTTCAGAGCTTTGAGACTCTAACATAATAATTCATGCAAAACTCTTCTAACACTTTCAGATGTGCATTACTGCATTGCAAACAGCATTTTATTCATGCACATGACACATTTTTAATGTTTGACAGAGTTTCAGTAACATTGCATCAAACCAGGTTTGTCCGGAGCAGAAACGCTGTTTTCAGAGCTTTGAGACTCTAACATAATAATTCATGCAAAACTCTTCTAACACCTTCAGATGTGCATTACTGCATTACAAACAGCATTTTATTCATGCACTTGACAATTTTTTAATGTTTGACAGAGTTTCAGTAACATTGCATCAAACCAGGTTTGTCCTGAGCAGAAACGCTGTTTTCAGAGCTTTGAAACTCTAACATAATAATTCATGCAAAACTCTTCTAACACCTTCAGATGTGCATTACTGCATTGCAAACAGCATTTTATTCATGCACATGACAAACTTTTAATGTTTGACAGAGTTTCATTAATATTGCATCAAACCAGGTCTGTCCGGAGCAGAAACGCTGTTTTCAGAGCTTTGAGACTCTAACATAATAATTCATGCAAAACTCTTCTAACACTTTCAGATGTGCATTACTGCATTGCAAACAGCATTTTATTCATGCACATGACACATTTTTAATGTTTGACAGAGTTTCAGTAACATTGCATCAAACCAGGTTTGTCCGGAGCAGAAACGCTGTTTTCAGAGCTTTGAGACTCTAACATAATAATTCATGCAAAACTCTTCTAACACCTTCAGATGTGCATTACTGCATTACAAACAGCATTTTATTCATGCACTTGACAATTTTTTAATGTTTGACAGAGTTTCAGTAACATTGCATCAAACCAGGTTTGTCCTGAGCAGAAACGCTGTTTTCAGAGCTTTGAGACTCTAACATAATAATTCATGCAAAACTCTTCTAACACCTTCAGATGTGCATTACTGCATTGCAAACAGCATTTTATTCATGCACATGACAAACTTTTAATGTTTGACAGAGTTTCAGTAACATTGCATCAAACCAGGTTTGTCCTGAGCAGAAACGCTGTTTTCAGAGCTTTGAGACTCTAACACAATAATTCATGCAAAACTCTTCTAACACCTTCACATGTGCATTACTGCATTGCAAACAGCATTTTATTCATGCACATGACAAACTTTTAATGTTTGACAGAGTTTCAGTAACATTGCATCAAACCAGGTTTGTCCGGAGCAGAAACGCTGTTTTCAGAGCTTTGAGACTCTAACATAATAATTCATGCAAAATTCTTCTAACACCTTCAGATGTGCATTACTGCATTGCAAACAGCATTTTATTCATGCACTTGACAATTTTTTAATGTTTGACAGAGTTTCAGTAACATTGCATCAAACCAGGTTTGTCCGGAGCAGAAACGCTGTTTTCAGAGCTTTGAGAGTCTAACATAATAATTCATGCAAAACTCTTCTAACACCTTCAGATGTGCATTACTGCATTGCAAACAGCATTTTATTCATGCACATGACAAACTTTTAATGTTTGACAGAGTTTCAGTAACATTGCATCAAACCAGGTTTGTCCGGAGCAGAAACGCTGTTTTCAGAGCTTTGAGCCTCTAACATAATAATTCATGCAAAACTCTTCTAACACCTTCAGATGTGCATTACTGCATTGCAAACAGCATTTTATTCATGCACATGACAAACTTTTAATGTTTGACAGAGTTTCAGTAACATTGCATCAAACCAGGTTTGTCCGGAGCAGAAACGCTGTTTTCAGAGCTTTGAGACTCTAACATAATAATTCATGCAAAACTCTTCTAACACCTTCAGATGTGCATTACTGCATTGCAAACAGCATTTTATTCATGCACATGACAAACTTTTAATGTTTGACAGAGTTTCATTAATATTGCATCAAAACAGGTCTGTCCGGAGCAGAAACGCTGTTTTCAGAGCTTTGAGACTCTAACATAATAATTCATGCAAAACTCTTCTAACACTTTCAGATGTGCATTACTGCATTGCAAACAGCATTTTATTCATGCACATGACACATTTTTAATGTTTGACAGAGTTTCAGTAACATTGCATCAAACCAGGTTTGTCCGGAGCAGAAACGCTGTTTTCAGAGCTTTGAGACTCTAACATAATAATTCATGCAAAACTCTTCTAACACCTTCAGATGTGCATTACTGCATTACAAACAGCATTTTATTCATGCACTTGACAATTTTTTAATGTTTGACAGAGTTTCAGTAACATTGCATCAAACCAGGTTTGTCCTGAGCAGAAACGCTGTTTTCAGAGCTTTGAGACTCTAACATAATAATTCATGCAAAACTCTTCTAACACCTTCAGATGTGCAGTACTGCATTGCAAACAGCATTTTATTCATGCACATGACAAACTTTTAATGTTTGACAGAGTTTCAGTAACATTGCATCAAACCAGGTTTGTCCGGAGCAGAAACGCTGTTTTCAGAGCTTTGAAACTCTAACATAATAATTCATGCAAAACTCTTCTAACACATTCAGATGTGTATTACTGCATTACAAATAGCATTTTATTCATGCACTTGACAAACTTTTAATGTTTGACAGAGTTTCAGTAACATTGCATCAAACCAGGTTTGTCCGGAGCAGAAACGCTGTTTTCAGAGCTTTGAGACTCTAATATAATAATTCATGCAAAATTCTTCTAACACCTTCAGATGTGCATTACTGCATTGCAAACAGCATTTTATTCATGCACTTGACAATTTTTTAATGTTTGACAGAGTTTCAGTAATATTGCATCAAAACAGGTCTGTCCGGAGCAGAAACGCTGTTTTCAGAGCTTTGAGACTCTAACATAATAATTCATGCAAAACTCTTCTAACACCTTCAGATGTGCAGTACTGCATTGCAAACAGCATTTTATTCATGCACATGACAAACTTTTAATGTTTGACAGAGTTTCAGTAACATTGCATCAAACCAGGTTTGTCCGGAGCAGAAACGCTGTTTTCAGAGCTTTGAAACTCTAACATAATAATTCATGCAAAACTCTTCTAACACATTCAGATGTGTATTACTGCATTACAAATAGCATTTTATTCATGCACTTGACAAACTTTTAATGTTTGACAGAGTTTCAGTAACATTGCATCAAACCAGGTTTGTCCGGAGCAGAAACGCTGTTTTCAGAGCTTTGAGACTCTAATATAATAATTCATGCAAAATTCTTCTAACACCTTCAGATGTGCATTACTGCATTGCAAACAGCATTTTATTCATGCACTTGACAATTTTTTAATGTTTGACAGAGTTTCAGTAACATTGCATCAAACCAGGTTTGTTCATGAGCAGAAACGCTGTTTTCAGAGCTTTGAGAGTCTAACATAATAATTCATGCAAAATTCTTCTAACACCTTCAGATGTGCATTACTGCATTGCAAACAGCATTTTATTCATGCACATGACAAACTTTTAATGTTTGACAGAGTTTCAGTAATATTGCATCAAACCAGGTCTGTCCGGAGCAGAAACGCTGTTTTCAGAGCTTTGAGACTCTAACATAATAATTCATGCAAAACTCTTCTAACACCTTCAGATGTGCATTACTGCATTACAAACAGCATTTTATTCATGCACTTGACAATTTTTTAATGTTTGACAGAGTTTCAGTAACATTGCATCAAACCAGGTTTGTCCGGAGCAGAAACGCTGTTTTCAGAGCTTTGAGACTCTAAAATAATAATTCATGAAAAACTCTTCTAACACCTTCAGATGTGCAATACTGCATTGCAAACAGCATTTTATTCATGCACATGACAAACTTTTAATGTTTGACAGAGTTTCAGTAACATTGCATCAAACCAGGTTTGTCCGGAGCAGAAACGCTGTTTTCAGAGCTTTGAGACTCTAACATAATAATTCATGCAAAATTCTTCTAACACCTTCAGATGTGCATTACTGCATTGCAAACAGCATTTTATTCATGCACTTGACAATTTTTTAATGTTTGACAGAGTTTCAGTAACATTGCATCAAACCAGGTTTGTCCGGAGCAGAAACGCTGTTTTCAGAGCTTTGAGAGTCTAACATAATAATTCATGCAAAACTCTTCTAACACCTTCAGATGTGCATTACTGCATTGCAAACAGCATTTTATTCATGCACATGACAAACTTTTAATGTTTGACAGAGTTTCAGTAACATTGCATCAAACCAGGTTTGTCCGGAGCAGAAACGCTGTTTTCAGAGCTTTGAGCCTCTAACATAATAATTCATGCAAAACTCTTCTAACACCTTCAGATGTGCATTACTGCATTGCAAACAGCATTTTGTTCATGCACATGACAAACTTTTAATGTTTGACAGAGTTTCAGTAACATTGCATCAAACCAGGTTTGTCCGGAGCAGAAACGCTGTTTTCAGAGCTTTGAGACTCTAACATAATAATTCATGCAAAACTCTTCTAACACCTTCAGATGTGCATTACTGCATTGCAAACAGCATTTTATTCATGCACATGACAAACTTTTAATGTTTGACAGAGTTTCAGTAACATTGCATCAAACCAGGTTTGTCCGGAGCAGAAACGCTGTTTTCAGAGCTTTGAGCCTCTAACATAATAATTCATGCAAAACTCTTCTAACACCTTCAGATGTGCATTACTGCATTGCAAACAGCATTTTATTCATGCACATGACAAACTTTTAATGTTTGACAGAGTTTCAGTAACATTGCATCAAACCAGGTTTGTCCGGAGCAGAAACGCTGTTTTCAGAGCTTTGAGACTCTAACATAATAATTCATGCAAAACTCTTCTAACACCTTCAGATGTGCATTACTGCATTGCAAACAGCATTTTATTCATGCACATGACAAACTTTTAATGTTTGACAGAGTTTCAGTAATATTGCATCAAACCAGGTTTGTCCGGAGCAGAAACGCTGTTTTCAGAGCTTTGAGACTCTAACATAATAATTCATGCAAAACTCTTCTAACACCTTCAGATGTGCATTACTGCATTGAAAACAGCATTTTATTCATGCACATGACAAACTTTTAATGTTTGACAGAGTTTCAGTAACATTGCATCAAACCAGGTCTGTCCGGAGCAGAAACGCTGTTTTCAGAGCTTTGAAACTCTACCATAATAATTCATGCAAAACTCTACTAACACCTTCAGATGTGCATTACTGCATTGCAAACAGCATTTTATTCATGCACATGACAAACTTTTAATGTTTGACAGAGTTTCAGTAACATTGCATCAAACCAGGTTTGTCCGGAGCAGAAACGCTGTTTTCAGAGCTTTGAAACTCTAACATAATAATTCATGCAAAACTCTTCTAACACCTTCAGATGTGCATTACTGCATTGCAAACAGCATTTTATTCATGCACATGACAAACTTTTAATGTTTGACAGAGTTTCATTAATATTGCATCAAAACAGGTCTGTCCGGAGCAGAAACGCTGTTTTCAGAGCTTTGAGACTCTAACATAATAATTCATGCAAAACTCTTCTAACACTTTCAGATGTGCATTACTGCATTGCAAACAGCATTTTATTCATGCACATGACACATTTTTAATGTTTGACAGAGTTTCAGTAACATTGCATCAAACCAGGTTTGTCCGGAGCAGAAACGCTGTTTTCAGAGCTTTGAGACTCTAACATAATAATTCATGCAAAACTCTTCTAACACCTTCAGATGTGCATTACTGCATTACAAACAGCATTTTATTCATGCACTTGACAATTTTTTAATGTTTGACAGAGTTTCAGTAACATTGCATCAAACCAGGTTTGTCCTGAGCAGAAACGCTGTTTTCAGAGCTTTGAAACTCTAACATAATAATTCATGCAAAACTCTTCTAACACCTTCAGATGTGCATTACTGCATTGCAAACAGCATTTTATTCATGCACATGACAAACTTTTAATGTTTGACAGAGTTTCATTAATATTGCATCAAACCAGGTCTGTCCGGAGCAGAAACGCTGTTTTCAGAGCTTTGAGACTCTAACATAATAATTCATGCAAAACTCTTCTAACACTTTCAGATGTGCATTACTGCATTGCAAACAGCATTTTATTCATGCACATGACACATTTTTAATGTTTGACAGAGTTTCAGTAACATTGCATCAAACCAGGTTTGTCCGGAGCAGAAACGCTGTTTTCAGAGCTTTGAGACTCTAACATAATAATTCATGCAAAACTCTTCTAACACCTTCAGATGTGCATTACTGCATTACAAACAGCATTTTATTCATGCACTTGACAATTTTTTAATGTTTGACAGAGTTTCAGTAACATTGCATCAAACCAGGTTTGTCCTGAGCAGAAACGCTGTTTTCAGAGCTTTGAGACTCTAACATAATAATTCATGCAAAACTCTTCTAACACCTTCAGATGTGCATTACTGCATTGCAAACAGCATTTTATTCATGCACATGACAAACTTTTAATGTTTGACAGAGTTTCAGTAACATTGCATCAAACCAGGTTTGTCCTGAGCAGAAACGCTGTTTTCAGAGCTTTGAGACTCTAACACAATAATTCATGCAAAACTCTTCTAACACCTTCACATGTGCATTACTGCATTGCAAACAGCATTTTATTCATGCACATGACAAACTTTTAATGTTTGACAGAGTTTCAGTAACATTGCATCAAACCAGGTTTGTCCGGAGCAGAAACGCTGTTTTCAGAGCTTTGAAACTCTAACATAATAATTCATGCAAAACTCTTCTAACACATTCAGATGTGTATTACTGCATTACAAATAGCATTTTATTCATGCACTTGACAAACTTTTAATGTTTGACAGAGTTTCAGTAACATTGCATCAAACCAGGTTTGTCCGGAGCAGAAACGCTGTTTTCAGAGCTTTGAGACTCTAACATAATAATTCATGAAAAATTCTTCTAACACCTTCAGATGTGCATTACTGCATTGCAAACAGCATTTTATTCATGCACTTGACAATTTTTTAATGTTTGACAGAGTTTCAGTAATATTGCATCAAACCAGGTTTGTCCGGAGCAGAAACGCTGTTTTCAGAGCTTTGAGCCTCTAACATAATAATTCATGCAAAACTCTTCTAACACCTTCAGATGTGCATTACTGCATTGCAAACAGCATTTTATTCATGCACATGACAAACTTTTAATGTTTGACAGAGTTTCAGTAACATTGCATCAAACCAGGTTTGTCCGGAGCAGAAACGCTGTTTTCAGAGCTTTGAGACTCTAACATAATAATTCATGCAAAACTCTTCTAACACCTTCAGATGTGCATTACTGCATTGCAAACAGCATTTTATTCATGCACATGACAAACTTTTAATGTTTGACAGAGTTTCATTAATATTGCATCAAAACAGGTCTGTCCGGAGCAGAAACGCTGTTTTCAGAGCTTTGAGACTCTAACATAATAATTCATGCAAAACTCTTCTAACACTTTCAGATGTGCATTACTGCATTGCAAACAGCATTTTATTCATGCACATGACACATTTTTAATGTTTGACAGAGTTTCAGTAACATTGCATCAAACCAGGTTTGTCCGGAGCAGAAACGCTGTTTTCAGAGCTTTGAGACTCTAACATAATAATTCATGCAAAACTCTTCTAACACCTTCAGATGTGCATTACTGCATTACAAACAGCATTTTATTCATGCACTTGACAATTTTTTAATGTTTGACAGAGTTTCAGTAACATTGCATCAAACCAGGTTTGTCCTGAGCAGAAACGCTGTTTTCAGAGCTTTGAGACTCTAACATAATAATTCATGCAAAACTCTTCTAACACCTTCAGATGTGCAGTACTGCATTGCAAACAGCATTTTATTCATGCACATGACAAACTTTTAATGTTTGACAGAGTTTCAGTAACATTGCATCAAACCAGGTTTGTCCGGAGCAGAAACGCTGTTTTCAGAGCTTTGAAACTCTAACATAATAATTCATGCAAAACTCTTCTAACACATTCAGATGTGTATTACTGCATTACAAATAGCATTTTATTCATGCACTTGACAAACTTTTAATGTTTGACAGAGTTTCAGTAACATTGCATCAAACCAGGTTTGTCCGGAGCAGAAACGCTGTTTTCAGAGCTTTGAGACTCTAATATAATAATTCATGCAAAATTCTTCTAACACCTTCAGATGTGCATTACTGCATTGCAAACAGCATTTTATTCATGCACTTGACAATTTTTTAATGTTTGACAGAGTTTCAGTAACATTGCATCAAACCAGGTTTGTTCATGAGCAGAAACGCTGTTTTCAGAGCTTTGAGAGTCTAACATAATAATTCATGCAAAATTCTTCTAACACCTTCAGATGTGCATTACTGCATTGCAAACAGCATTTTATTCATGCACATGACAAACTTTTAATGTTTGACAGAGTTTCAGTAATATTGCATCAAACCAGGTCTGTCCGGAGCAGAAACGCTGTTTTCAGAGCTTTGAGACTCTAACATAATAATTCATGCAAAACTCTTCTAACACCTTCAGATGTGCATTACTGCATTGCAAACAGCATTTTATTCATGCACATGACAAACTTTTAATGTTTGACAGAGTTTCAGTAACATTGCATCAAACCAGGTTTGTCCTGAGCAGAAACGCTGTTTTCAGAGCTTTGAGACTCTAACATAATAATTCATGCAAAACTCTTCTAACACCTTCAGATGCGCATTACTGCATTGCAAACAGCATTTTATTCATGCACATGACAAACTTTTAATGTTTGACAGAGTTTCAGTAACATTGCATCAAACCAGGTTTGTCCGGAGCAGAAACGCTGTTTTCAGAGCTTTGAAACTCTAACATAATAATTCATGCAAAACTCTTCTAACACATTCAGATGTGCATTACTGCATTACAAATAGCATTTTATTCATGCACTTGACAAACTTTTAATGTTTGACAGAGTTTCAGTAACATTGCATCAAACCAGGTTTGTCCGGAGCAGAAATGCTGTTTTCAGAGCTTTGAGACTCTAACATAATAATTCATGCAAAACTCTTCTAACACCTTCAGATGTGCATTACTGCATTGCAAACAGCATTTTATTCATTCACATGACAAACTTTTAATGTTTGACAGAGTTTCAGTAATATTGCATCAAACCAGGTTTGTCCGGAGCAGAAACGCTGTTTTCAGAGCTTTGAGACTCTAACATAATAATTCATGCAAAACTCTTCTAACACCTTCAGATGTTTATTACTGCATTGCAAACAGCATTTTATTCATGCACATGACAAACTTTTAATGTTTGACAGAGTTTCAGTAACATTGCATCAAACCAGGTTTGTCCGGAGCAGAAACGCTGTTTTCAGAGCTTTGAAACTCTAACATAATAATTCATGCAAAACTCTTCTAACACATTCAGATGTGCATTACTGCATTGCAAACAGCATTTTATTCATTCACATGACAAACTTTTAATGTTTGACAGAGTTTCAGTAATATTGCATCAAACCAGGTTTGTCCGGAGCAGAAACGCTGTTTTCAGAGCTTTGAGACTCTAACATAATAATTCATGCAAAACTCTTCTAACACCTTCAGATGTGCATTACTGCATTGAAAACAGCATTTTATTCATGCACATGACAAACTTTTAATGTTTGACAGAGTTTCAGTAACATTGCATCAAACCAGGTCTGTCCGGAGCAGAAACGCTGTTTTCAGAGCTTTGAAACTCTACCATAATAATTCATGCAAAACTCTACTAACACCTTCAGATGTGCATTACTGCATTGCAAACAGCATTTTATTCATGCACATGACAAACTTTTAATGTTTGACAGAGTTTCAGTAACATTGCATCAAAACAGGTCTGTCCGGAGCAGAAACGCTGTTTTCAGAGCTTTGAGACTCTAACATAATAATTCATGCAAAACTCTTCTAACACTTTCAGATGTGCATTACTGCATTGCAAACAGCATTTTATTCATGCACATGACACATTTTTAATGTTTGACAGAGTTTCAGTAACATTGCATCAAACCAGGTTTGTCCGGAGCAGAAACGCTGTTTTCAGAGCTTTGAGACTCTAACATAATAATTCATGCAAAACGTCTAGGTTACGTATGTAACCCCTGTTCCCTGAGGACAGGGAACGAGACGCTGCGTCCTGGTGGACACTTTGGGAACTGCCTTCAGCGTGACCGGTTCTGAAACGAGGTATAGAATAACGACAGTGAACTTGACACTGGCCGGCGCCAGCCCGTGACGTCATCAGCAGGTGCCTGCTTAGTATAAAAGCAGGTGCCTGAGAGCACAACACCATCTTTTTGTCGGACGGAGGTCTGAGCAGGGCCCGAGGCATGGCAACGAGACGCAGCGTCTCGTTCCCTGTCCTCAGGGAACAGGGGTTACATACGTAACCTAGACGTTCCCTTCCGGAGGGAACTCTACGCTGCGTCCTGGTGGACACTTTGGGAACGTTTATACCAACACCGCCATGCCGAGGGATAGGTGATCAAACTGACTGAATGAGGAGTCAGGAAGGAAAATCACCCCTGCTTCAGCGAGAGTCGCTGGGGCCCAGTGACCTGCCACGGCTAGCTCGGCTATGGAGATTTCTGAGGAGTGGAGGCTTCGCCGAAAGGAAGCCTGGCAACACTCTGTGCCTTCCAGAGTGCAACTCTAAGAATGGAGGTGCCGCGGCACCTCTACACTCAAAACCTGGGGTTAGTCAGTGAGGCTGAGTAGCCTGTGCAGCAGAACAACCTACAGGGAGTTCAGAGGAGTGACTGCTTCAAAGGAAGCCAGGAAAGCACTCTGTGTCTTGCAAAGGAAAACTCTAAAAGTGGGGGTCTCGTGACCCACTTCACTTCAACACTGAGGGTAGTCAGCGAGGCTGAATAGCCTGTGCAGCAGAACTACCTGAGTGGAGTTTCTGCAAAGTGGCGGCTTTGGTAAAAAGAAGAAGCCTGGTACCACTCTGCACCCAGCAGAGGACAACTCTAAGGATGGAGGTCCGTGACCTATCTACACCCAATACTAGAGGTGGTCCGTGAGGCTGAATAGCCTGTGCAGTCGGACCACCTATTTCTAGTGAGTCTCTGGAGGCAACGAAGGACTCAGGCTGGCAATGTTCTGCGAGCAGCAGAAGGACTCTAAGAGTGGAGGTCCCAAGACCTGCTACACTTCAACACTGCAGGTGTTCATCGAGGCTGAATAGCCCATGCGACAGTACTACCTGAGCGGAGTCTGGAGAGTGGAGGCTTTCAAGGAGGGAGCCTAGCACACCTCCGTGCTTAGCAAAGAAGAACTCTGAGAGTGGAGGTCTTATGACCTATCTACACTCTAATCCTGAAGGTCATCCGCGAGGCTGACTAGCCTGTGCGACAGAATTACCTTCGTTATGGAGCTCTTCTGGAGAGTGGAGGCCTGAAAGGCGTCGACACTCAATCCTGCTAGCAGTGCTATCTGGATTGGAGTTGGGAAACTAAAAGGTTTTTGAAGAACCAACTCAGAAGATGGACACGGAGGAATGCCCTGCGTGGTCCATACCGTATAGGATTTCAGAAAGGGACCTGCCTTTACGGGAGGAACCTTACCATAAGTATGGATTTTAGTGAAGTGCCTAAGTAGTGCACTTACCACTTACGTGGATTTTAGCGAGTGCTCAAAAGACTAGCGTGAGCAAACACCACAAATGTGGTTTTGAATAGGTGTCCTGAGCATAGCGAGGATCACCAGATTTGCAGTCTCTAGGCGATAGCAGAGCCTGAAAGCGGAGCTTCTGGAGAGGGGAGGCTTCAGCAGAAAGACTCTCTAAAACGAGAGGAGGCCTACGACGCTCTCCCTAGGGAAACTCTTCAGAGTGGAGGCCTCAGGAAACGCTCTAGGCGAGGGGAGGCCTGACTACACTCGACGCTCAAGAAAAGGCAGATACTCACAGTCAGGGCCAATAATGAAAAATTCTCATTTATCATCTAGCTCTGTGTAGTGGAGGCTCCGAGACTACATCTCCAAGGAGAGAAGCCTACAACACTAGTTTTTGGTGAGTGGAAGACTGCACTTCCCCCAAAAAATAGTCAGCGAGGCACTCATGGGCCTGCTAGCTGCTATACTGTGAGAGTGAAGGTCTCAGTACTGTTGGCTGTGACAGAGGGGAGACCTATTACACTGTGCTTATCAAAGGAGTTGAAAAAACTTAAAGGTTTTGGAACCAACTCGAAGAATGGGCACGGAGGATTATCCTGCGTGGTCCAACCCGTGAGGGATTTGAAGAAGGATCCTGCCTTTACGGGAGGGATCCTCACCATAAATATGGATTTTAGTAAAGTGCCTATCAATGCACTTACCACTCGTGTGGATTTTAGGGAATGCTCAAAACCATTGTGTGAGCAGACACCACTAACGTGGTTTTTGAGAAGGTGCTCTAAGCATTTCGCGAGGAAAACACCTGTATTATTCCCGGGCGATAGCAAAACCCGGAAGCGGAGCTTTCAGTGAGGGAGGCTTTAATGGTTACAAGCTCTCTCGAGCGTAACAAGCCTGACGACGTTCAACTGAGGAAGCTCTATCGAGTGGAGGCCTTGGTATACACACCCTCTCAGGGAAGGGAGGCCTTACTACACTCCACGCTTATAGTGACAGGACCACGAAAAAGGGTTCACAAGCTGCCTTTAACCTTGTGTTTTTCGGCCTGCATTTCTGGAAAGTGGAGGCTTAACAGAAATACCTCACATAGAGGGAGCCTAGCAACACTCAGTCCAGTAAAAAAGCTCTCATGAATGGAGGTCTAAGAATGACCTGGCTACATTCAGCGCTAAGAAGTATTTATATATCCCTATATAGAGGATATCACGAGAGGAGGCCTTCTAGGCCTGCTACACTCAGTTCTGGCAGATTGGGTTTCAGTCACAATACCAGAAAATAATTTTAGCGAGGCCCAGAAAGGGCCTATCAGCTAAATATATAGGATTTCTACTTCAAAGCGGGGCTTTTTTTTTTTTTTTTACATATTTGTATGTATATGTATGTTAGATCATTTCTGTACCAAGCTTACTCTTAGCGGAGGTTTTTTTTTTTTATTTAAAAAACCTGACAACGCTTAACCCATGAGGGATTTTCCACGAGTGGAGGTCTCTGCGCACTGTTTTCCTTTTAAACGAGGGGAGACCTGACTACACTCGGCGCTTGGTGGCAGTAGAGCTCAAGAAGAGCTCAAGTACTGCAATAAAAATCACCCAAGCAAAGCTGGTAGAAAAAAGGAAACATACACATACATAGTTGACCATTTTTATTTATAAAAAGTGTCTTTATAGTTCACCTGCTGGGCCATCAGATTGAAGTATCATCATTGGCCCAGCCCCAGAGTCTTGTGAGGGGGAAAGAAAGGGCAGGTGGCCGAACGAAAGTGAGGGGCACCGGAGAGGAGACTCTAGGTGCCCGCCCCAGGCCTGCCACTACGGCGGCGCTGGATCGTTTCCCGTAGATCCTCTCTCCTATGCCGCGCATCACGTCTCCTCTGGGACCGACTCCTCCCAGGGGGAGGGCCCCGAGTGGCCACGCTGGCGACCTGGCCTCGTCTCTGGTTATCCCTGAACCAGGACGGGCCCGGTTTTCCCCGGTGTTCGGGTGGGGGCGTGGATCGGCGAGGAATGCATGATTTGAATGCCGCCGAGCGCGCCTTCGCCTCTCTGAATCTCTCGACCACCGCCTCGACGGATGTGCCGAATAATTCAGAGGGCGAAACCGGCGCATCGAGGAGAAAGCGTTTCTCTTTATCCTCGATGTCCGCCAGGTTCACCCACAGATGTCTCTCTGTGGCCACCATAGCCGACATGGACCTGCCCACAGCGGTCGCTGTCTGCTTGGTGGCCCTCAGAGAGAGATCTGTGGTGTGGCGCAGCTCGGCCACCTCCTCCGGGGAAAGCCCCAGACCACGGTCCAGGTCTTTCAGCAGGTCAGCCTGGTACGCCTGCAACACCGCTACAGTGTGCAGAGCAGCACCAGCCTGGCCCGCTGCCGCATATGCCCTGCTATTCAGCCGCGATGTTTCTCTAAGCGGCTTGGAAGGCAGGGTCGGAGCCTTGAGGGTCGATGTCCCTCCCACCGAGAGATAGTTCGCGAACGTCTGCTCGATGGGGGGCATCGACGCATATCCGTGCTCCAGCACTCCCTCGACATCAGCATAATTCACATGCTGATGTCGGTAAATGCGGGCCGAATATGGTCTGTCCCATGCCTTCTCGATCTCTTTATGGAGATCGGGAAGGAATGGGAGGCTCGCGGGAGCTGGCTTGTCATAGCCGGGAAGAAACCGCTCGTCCAGCCTGCCCAGAGCGGCCTCTTCCCCAGCGGGCTTCCACTGAAGATCTAAACGGGTAGCCGCGCGGTCCATGACAGACACCAGCTCCTCATATGCGGGGCAAGGGGGCTGTATGGACTCAGAGATATCATCTTGTTCCATCTCAGCCTCCTGCTCGCCCTGGCTCAAAGCCAGCAGAGCACTCGCTGCAGGATCGGAAGATGTGAGAGACAACACATCTTCCGCTAGCAGCGCCTCCTCATCTCCGGCTGACGGGCGCGAGAGAGTTACTCCTCTCTCAAACTCGTCAGCCAGCTCCACCTGAGAACCCCAGGACCTCAGCCGCCGAGCAGCCTCAGCTGCCGCGGGGCCGGAGCCGCGTGGGGTAGATGGATGGCCCGATTCCCTCGAAAAAAGGGCCAGACGAGAGCGAAGTTTCTTAATAGAGAAACCCTCGCAATGGACGCACTCCGTTCCCTCAAGAACGGAGCGCGCGTGCTCAACACCCAAACACATTACACAGAGGTCGTGCGCGTCATCAGGTGTCAGACTTCTCTGACACGGATCCGCGCACTTCCTAAATAGATTACTCCTAGGCATCGCTATACTCACTCGCTAGAACGAAGGACTCTGAAGACAAAAAGATGGTGTTGTGCTCTCAGGCACCTGCTTTTATACTAAGCAGGCACCTGCTGATGACGTCACGGGCTGGCGCCGGCCAGTGTCAAGTTCACTGTCGTTATTCTATACCTCGTTTCAGAACCGGTCACGCTGAAGGCAGTTCCCAAAGTGTCCACCAGGACGCAGCGTAGAGTTCCCTCCGGAAGGGAACTCTTCTAACACCTTCAGATGTGCATTACTGCATTACAAACAGCATTTTATTCATGCACTTGACAATTTTTTAATGTTTGACAGAGTTTCAGTAACATTGCATCAAACCAGGTTTGTCCTGAGCAGAAACGCTGTTTTCAGAGCTTTGAGACTCTAACATAATAATTCATGCAAAACTCTTCTAACACCTTCAGATGTGCATTACTGCATTGCAAACAGCATTTTATTCATGCACATGACAAACTTTTAATGTTTGACAGAGTTTCTAGCCTGGGTGTCCCCATACTGCCTTGCGCAGCGCGATTTTATTCACGCTTCTAGTCAGTCTGGAAACCATGGACCTAATTTTCACCTAAGATAGGGAACCAATCACAGAACGGGGAGGGAGCAGCAAGACGATGACGCCTTCTATGCGACTCACCGAAGGATCCAGCATGGCAGCAGACGCAAAGTTATCTTTCGTGTCTACACCATGGTCTACACTGGACGCGAGCGGCGCGACAAATGACATTAGAATGCAAGTTTATTTTGAAAAAAGAGCAACTTTTTGCGTTCGCTCTACATACGTCATCCGGTATAATTGAAACGATTGGCTATGAGCTACGCACAGGCGCATTTGATAGACATTCGTATCGCCCAATAAACGGCTCTGGGCATTCGTAGACCACGCCTCAAATACGAGAAAATGAACATGTGGTTCCCAGACCACGAATCATGACGAAGTCATAACGTGGTCTGGTGATAGCCAGGCTACAGAGTTTCAGTAACATTGCATCAAACCAGGTTTGTCCTGAGCAGAAACGCTGTTTTCAGAGCTTTGAGACTCTAACACAATAATTCATGCAAAACTCTTCTAACACCTTCACATGTGCATTACTGCATTGCAAACAGCATTTTATTCATGCACATGACAAACTTTTAATGTTTGACAGAGTTTCAGTAACATTGCATCAAACCAGGTTTGTCCGGAGCAGAAACGCTGTTTTCAGAGCTTTGAGACTCTAACATAATAATTCATGCAAAACTCTTCTAACACCTTCAGATGTGCATTACTGCATTACAAACAGCATTTTATTCATGCACTTGACAATTTTTTAATGTTTGACAGAGTTTCAGTAACATTGCATCAAACCAGGTTTGTCCTGAGCAGAAACGCTGTTTTCAGAGCTTTGAAACTCTAACATAATAATTCATGCAAAACTCTTCTAACACCTTCAGATGTGCATTACTGCATTACTGCATTGCAAACAGCATTTTATTCATGCACATGACAAACTTTTAATGTTTGACAGAGTTTCATTAATATTGCATCAAACCAGGTCTGTCCGGAGCAGAAACGCTGTTTTCAGAGCTTTGAGACTCTAACATAATAATTCATGCAAAACTCTTCTAACACTTTCAGATGTGCATTACTGCATTGCAAACAGCATTTTATTCATGCACATGACACATTTTTAATGTTTGACAGAGTTTCAGTAACATTGCATCAAACCAGGTTTGTCCGGAGCAGAAACGCTGTTTTCAGAGCTTTGAGACTCTAACATAATAATTCATGCAAAACTCTTCTAACACCTTCAGATGTGCATTACTGCATTACAAACAGCATTTTATTCATGCACTTGACAATTTTTTAATGTTTGACAGAGTTTCAGTAACATTGCATCAAACCAGGTTTGTCCTGAGCAGAAACGCTGTTTTCAGAGCTTTGAGACTCTAACATAATAATTCATGCAAAACTCTTCTAACACCTTCAGATGTGCATTACTGCATTGCAAACAGCATTTTATTCATGCACATGACAAACTTTTAATGTTTGACAGAGTTTCAGTAACATTGCATCAAACCAGGTTTGTCCTGAGCAGAAACGCTGTTTTCAGAGCTTTGAGACTCTAACACAATAATTCATGCAAAACTCTTCTAACACCTTCACATGTGCATTACTGCATTGCAAACAGCATTTTATTCATGCACATGACAAACTTTTAATGTTTGACAGAGTTTCAGTAACATTGCATCAAACCAGGTTTGTCCGGAGCAGAAACGCTGTTTTCAGAGCTTTGAAACTCTAACATAATAATTCATGCAAAACTCTTCTAACACATTCAGATGTGTATTACTGCATTACAAATAGCATTTTATTCATGCACTTGACAAACTTTTAATGTTTGACAGAGTTTCAGTAACATTGCATCAAACCAGGTTTGTCCGGAGCAGAAACGCTGTTTTCAGAGCTTTGAGACTCTAACATAATAATTCATGAAAAATTCTTCTAACACCTTCAGATGTGCATTACTGCATTGCAAACAGCATTTTATTCATGCACTTGACAATTTTTTAATGTTTGACAGAGTTTCAGTAATATTGCATCAAACCAGGTTTGTCCGGAGCAGAAACGCTGTTTTCAGAGCTTTGAGACTCTAAAATAATAATTCATGAAAAACTCTTCTAACACCTTCAGATGTGCAATACTGCATTGCAAACAGCATTTTATTCATGCACATGACAAACTTTTAATGTTTGACAGAGTTTCAGTAACATTGCATCAAACCAGGTTTGTCCGGAGCAGAAACGCTGTTTTCAGAGCTTTGAGACTCTAACATAATAATTCATGCACAATTCTTCTAACACCTTCAGATGTGCATTACTGCATTGCAAACAGCATTTTATTCATGCACTTGACAATTTTTTAATGTTTGACAGAGTTTCAGTAACATTGCATCAAACCAGGTTTGTCCGGAGCAGAAACGCTGTTTTCAGAGCTTTGAGAGTCTAACATAATAATTCATGCAAAACTCTTCTAACACCTTCAGATGTGCATTACTGCATTGCAAACAGCATTTTATTCATGCACATGACAAACTTTTAATGTTTGACAGAGTTTCAGTAACATTGCATCAAACCAGGTTTGTCCGGAGCAGAAACGCTGTTTTCAGAGCTTTGAGACTCTAACATAATAATTCATGCAAAACTCTTCTAACACCTTCAGATGTGCATTACTGCATTACAAACAGCATTTTATTCATGCACTTGACAATTTTTTAATGTTTGACAGAGTTTCAGTAACATTGCATCAAACCAGGTTTGTCCTGAGCAGAAACGCTGTTTTCAGAGCTTTGAGACTCTAACATAATAATTCATGCAAAACTCTTCTAACACCTTCAGATGTGCAGTACTGCATTGCAAACAGCATTTTATTCATGCACATGACAAACTTTTAATGTTTGACAGAGTTTCAGTAACATTGCATCAAACCAGGTTTGTCCTGAGCAGAAACGCTGTTTTCAGAGCTTTGAGACTCTAACACAATAATTCATGCAAAACTCTTCTAACACCTTCACATGTGCATTACTGCATTGCAAACAGCATTTTATTCATGCACATGACAAACTTTTAATGTTTGACAGAGTTTCAGTAACATTGCATCAAACCAGGTTTGTCCGGAGCAGAAACGCTGTTTTCAGAGCTTTGAAACTCTAACATAATAATTCATGCAAAACTCTTCTAACACATTCAGATGTGTATTACTGCATTACAAATAGCATTTTATTCATGCACTTGACAAACTTTTAATGTTTGACAGAGTTTCAGTAACATTGCATCAAACCAGGTTTGTCCGGAGCAGAAACGCTGTTTTCAGAGCTTTGAGACTCTAATATAATAATTCATGCAAAATTCTTCTAACACCTTCAGATGTGCATTACTGCATTGCAAACAGCATTTTATTCATGCACTTGACAATTTTTTAATGTTTGACAGAGTTTCAGTAACATTGCATCAAACCAGGTTTGTTCATGAGCAGAAACGCTGTTTTCAGAGCTTTGAGAGTCTAACATAATAATTCATGCAAAATTCTTCTAACACCTTCAGATGTGCATTACTGCATTGCAAACAGCATTTTATTCATGCACATGACAAACTTTTAATGTTTGACAGAGTTTCAGTAATATTGCATCAAACCAGGTCTGTCCGGAGCAGAAACGCTGTTTTCAGAGCTTTGAGACTCTAACATAATAATTCATGCAAAACTCTTCTAACACCTTCAGATGTGCATTACTGCATTGCAAACAGCATTTTATTCATGCACATGACAAACTTTTAATGTTTGACAGAGTTTCAGTAACATTGCATCAAACCAGGTTTGTCCTGAGCAGAAACGCTGTTTTCAGAGCTTTGAGACTCTAACATAATAATTCATGCAAAACTCTTCTAACACCTTCAGATGTGCATTACTGCATTGCAAACAGCATTTTATTCATGCACATGACAAACTTTTAATGTTTGACAGAGTTTAAGTAACATTGCATCAAACCAGGTTTGTCCGGAGCAGAAACGCTGTTTTCAGAGCTTTGAAACTCTAACATAATAATTCATGCAAAACTCTTCTAACACATTCAGATGTGCATTACTGCATTACAAATAGCATTTTATTCATGCACTTGACAAACTTTTAATGTTTGACAG
The DNA here is from genome assembly GCF_049309525.1 of Garra rufa. NCBI lineage: Eukaryota > Metazoa > Chordata > Actinopteri > Cypriniformes > Cyprinidae > Garra > Garra rufa. Next base: position 5,608,649 of record NW_027394278.1, on the reverse strand, counting down.
AGTTTCAGTAACATTGCATCAAACCAGGTTTGTCCGGAGCAGAAACGCTGTTTTCAGAGCTTTGAGACTCTAACATAATAATTCATGCAAAACTCTTCTAACACCTTCAGATGTGCATTACTGCATTGCAAACAGCATTTTATTCATTCACATGACAAACTTTTAATGTTTGACAGAGTTTCAGTAATATTGCATCAAACCAGGTTTGTCCGAAGCAGAAACGCTGTTTTCAGAGCTTTGAGACTCTAACATAATAATTCATGCAAAACTCTTCTAACACCTTCAGATGTTTATTACTGCATTGCAAACAGCATTTTATTCATGCACATGACAAACTTTTAATGTTTGACAGAGTTTCAGTAACATTGCATCAAACCAGGTTTGTCCGGAGCAGAAACGCTGTTTTCAGAGCTTTGAAACTCTAACATAATAATTCATGCAAAACTCTTCTAACACATTCAGATGTGCATTACTGCATTACAAATAGCATTTTATTCATGCACTTGACAAACTTTTAATGTTTGACAGAGTTTCAGTAACATTGCATCAAACCAGGTTTGTCCGGAGCAGAAACGCTGTTTTCAGAGCTTTGAGACTCTAACATAATAATTCATGCAAAACTCTTCTAACACCTTCAGATGTGCAGTACTGCATTGCAAACAGCATTTTATTCATGCACATGACAAACTTTTAATGTTTGACAGAGTTTCAGTAATATTGCATCAAACCAGGTCTGTCCGGAGCAGAAACGCTGTTTTCAGAGCTTTGAGACTCTAACATAATAATTCATGCAAAACTCTTCTAACACCTTCAGATGTGCATTACTGCATTGCAAATAGCATTTTATTCATGCACATGACAAACTTTTAATGTTTGACAGAGTTTCAGTAATATTGCATCAAACCAGGTCTGTCCGGAGCAGAAACGCTGTTTTCAGAGCTTTGAGACTCTAACATAATAATTCATGCAAAACTCTTCTAACACTTTCAGATGTGCATTACTGCATTGCAAACAGCATTTTATTCATGCACATGACACATTTTTAATTTTTGACAGAGTTTCAGTAACATTGCATCAAACCAGGTTTGTCCGGAGCAGAAACGCTGTTTTCAGAGCTTTGAGACTCTAACATAATAATTCATGCAAAACTCTTCTAACACCTTCAGATGTGCATTACTGCATTACAAACAGCATTTTATTCATGCACTTGACAATTTTTTAATGTTTGACAAAGTTTCAGTAACATTGCATCAAACCAGGTTTGTCCGGAGCAGAAACGCTGTTTTCAGAGTTTTGAGACTCTAACATAATAATTCATGCAAAACTCTTCTAACACCTTCAGATGTGCATTACTGCATTACAAACAGCATTTTATTCATGCACTTGACAATTTTTTAATGTTTGACAAAGTTTCAGTAACATTGCATCAAACCAGGTTTGTCCGGAGCAGAAACGCTGTTTTCAGAGCTTTGAGCCTCTAACATAATAATTCATGCAAAACTCTTCTAACACCTTCAGATGTGCATTACTGCATTGCAAACAGCATTTTATTCATGCACATGACAAACTTTTAATGTTTGACAGAGTTTCAGTAACATTGCATCAAACCAGGTTTGTCCGGAGCAGAAACGCTGTTTTCAGAGCTTTGAGACTCTAACATAATAATTCATGCAAAACTCTTCTAACACCTTCAGATGTGCATTACTGCATTGCAAACAGCATTTTATTCATGCACATGACAAACTTTTAATGTTTGACAGAGTTTCAGTAATATTGCATCAAACCAGGTTTGTCCGGAGCAGAAACGCTGTTTTCAGAGCTTTGAGACTCTAACATAATAATTCATGCAAAACTCTTCTAACACCTTCAGATGTGCATTACTGCATTGCAAACAGCATTTTATTCATGCACATGACACATTTTTAATGTTTGACAGAGTTTCAGTAACATTGCATCAAACCAGGTTTGTCCGGAGCAGAAACGCTGTTTTCAGAGCTTTGAGACTCTAACATAATAATTCATGCAAAACTCTTCTAACACTTTCAGATGTGCATTACTGCATTACAAACAGCATTTTATTCATGCACTTGACAATTTTTTAATGTTTGACAGAGTTTCAGTAACATTGCATCAAACCAGGTTTGTCCTGAGCAGAAACGCTGTTTTCAGAGCTTTGAGACTCTAACACAATAATTCATGCAAAACTCTTCTAACACCTTCACATGTGCATTACTGCATTGCAAACAGCATTTTATTCATGCACATGACAAACTTTTAATGTTTGACAGAGTTTCAGTAACATTGCATCAAACCAGGTTTGTCCTGAGCAGAAACGCTGTTTTCAGAGCTTTGAAACTCTAACATAATAATTCATGCAAAACTCTTCTAACACATTCAGATGTGTATTACTGCATTACAAATAGCATTTTATTCATGCACTTGACAAACTTTTAATGTTTGACAGAGTTTCAGTAACATTGCATCAAACCAGGTTTGTCCGGAGCAGAAACGCTGTTTTCAGAGCTTTGAGAGTCTAACATAATAATTCATGCAAAACTCTTCTAACACCTTCAGATGTGCATTACTGCATTGCAAACAGCATTTTATTCATGCACATGACAAACTTTTAATGTTTGACAGAGTTTCAGTAACATTGCATCAAACCAGGTTTGTCCTAAGCAGAAACGCTGTTTTCAGGGCTTTGAGGCTCTAACATAATTCATGCAAAACTCTTCTAACACCTTCAGATGTGCATTACTGCATTGCAAACAGCATTTTATTCATGCACTTGACAATTTTTCAATGTTTGACAGAGTTTCAGTAACATTGCATCAAACCAGGTTTGTCCTAAGCAGAAACGCTGTTTTCAGGGCTTTGAGGCTCTAACATAATTCATGCAAAACTCTTCTAACACCTTCAGATGTGCATTACTGCATTGCAAACAGCATTTTATTCATGCACATGACAAACTTTTAATGTTTGACAGAGTTTCAGTAACATTGCATCAAACCAGGTTTGTCCTGAGCAGAAACGCTGTTTTCAGAGCTTTGAGACTCTAACATAATAATTCATGCAAAACTCTTCTAACACCTTCAGATGTGCATTACTGCATTGCAAACAGCATTTTATTTATGCACATGTCAAACTTTTAATGTTTGACAGAGTTTTAGTAACATTGCATCAAACCAGGTTTGTCCGGAGCAGAAACGCTGTTTTCAGAGCTTTGAAACTCTAACATAATTATTCATGCAAAACTCTTCTAACACCTTCAGATGTGCATTACTGCATTACAAATAGCATTTTATTCATGCACTTGACAATTTTTAAATGTTTGACAGAGTTTCAGTAACATTGCATCAAACCAGGTTTGTCCGGAGCAGAAACGCTGTTTTCAGAGCTTTGAAACTCTAACATAATAATTCATGCAAAACTCTTCTAACACCTTCAGATGTGCATTACTGCATTGCAAACAGCATTTTATTCGTGCACATGACAAACCTTTAATGTTTGACAGAGTTTCAGTAACATTGCATCAAACCAGGTTTGTCCTGAGCAGAAACGCTGTTTTCAGAGCTTTGAGACTATAACATAATAATTCATGCAAAACTCTTCTAACACCTTCAGATGTGCATTACTGCATTGCAAACAGCATTTTATTCATGCACATGACAAACTTTTAATGTTTGACAGAGTTTCAGTAACATTGCATCAAACCAGGTTTGTCCTGAGCAGAAACGCTGTTTTCAGAGCTTTGAGACTCTAACATAATAATTCATGCAAAACTCTTCTAACACCTTCAGATGTGCATTACTGCATTGCAAACAGCATTTTATTCATGCACATAAAGAACTTTTAATGTTTGACAGAGTTTCAGTAACATTGCATCAAACCAGGTTTGTCCTAAGCAGAAACGCTGTTTTCAGGGCTTTGAGGCTCTAACATAATTCATGCAAAACTCTTCTAACACCTTCAGATGTGCATTACTGCATTGCAAACAGCATTTTATTCATGCACTTGACAATTTTTCAATGTTTGACAGAGTTTCAGTAACATTGCATCAAACCAGGTTTGTCCTAAGCAGAAACGCTGTTTTCAGGGCTTTGAGGCTCTAACATAATTCATGCAAAACTCTTCTAACACCTTCAGATGTGCATTACTGCATTGCAAACAGCATTTTATTCATGCACATGACAAACTTTTAATGTTTGACAGAGTTTCAGTAACATTGCATCAAACCAGGTTTGTCCTGAGCAGAAACGCTGTTTTCAGAGCTTTGAGACTCTAACATAATAATTCATGCAAAACTCTTCTAACACCTTCAGATGTGCATTACTGCATTGCAAACAGCATTTTATTTATGCACATGTCAAACTTTTAATGTTTGACAGAGTTTTAGTAACATTGCATCAAACCAGGTTTGTCCGGAGCAGAAACGCTGTTTTCAGAGCTTTGAAACTCTAACATATTTATTCATGCAAAACTCTTCTAACACCTTCAGATGTGCATTACTGCATTACAAATAGCATTTTATTCATGCACTTGACAATTTTTAAATGTTTGACAGAGTTTCAGTAACATTGCATCAAACCAGGTTTGTCCGGAGCAGAAACGCTGTTTTCAGAGCTTTGAAACTCTAACATAATAATTCATGCAAAACTATTCTAACACCTTCAGATGTGCATTACTGCATTGCAAACAGCATTTTATTCATGCACATGACAAACTTTTAATGTTTGACAGAGTTTCAGTAACATTGCATCAAACCAGGTTTGTCCTGAGCAGAAACGCTGTTTTCAGAGCTTTGAGACTATAACATAATAATTCATGCAAAACTCTTCTAACACCTTCAGATGTGCATTACTGCATTGCAAACAGCATTTTATTCATGCACATGACAAACTTTTAATGTTTGACAGAGTTTCAGTAACATTGCATCAAACCAGGTTTGTCCTGAGCAGAAACGCTGTTTTCAGAGCTTTGAGACTATAACATAATAATTCATGCAAAACTCTTCTAACACCTTCAGATGTGCATTACTGCATTGCAAACAGCATTTTATTCATGCACATGACAAACTTTTAATGTTTGACAGAGTTTCAGTAACATTGCATCAAACCAGGTTTGTCCTGAGCAGAAACGCTGTTTTCAGAGCTTTGAGACTATAACATAATAATTCATGCAAAACTCTTCTAACACCTTCAGATGTGCATTACTGCATTGCAAACAGCATTTTATTCATGCACATGACAAACTTTTAATGTTTGACAGAGTTTCAGTAACATTGCATCAAACCAGGTTTGTCCTGAGCAGAAACGCTGTTTTCAGAGCTTTGAGACTCTAACATAATAATTCATGCAAAACTCTTCTAACACCTTCAGATGTGCATTACTGCATTGCAAACAGCATTTTATTCATGCACATGACAAACTTTTAATGCTTGACAGAGTTTCAGTAACATTGCATCAAACCAGGTTTGTCCGGAGCAGAAACGCTGTTTTCAGAGCTTTGAGACTCTAACATAATAATTCATGCAAAACTCTTCTAACACCTTCAGATGTGCATTACTGCATTGCAAACAGCATTTTATTCATGCACATGACAAACTTTTAATGTTTGACAGAGTTTCAGTAACATTGCATCAAACCAGGTTTGTCCGGAGCAGAAACGCTGTTTTCAGAGCTTTGAAACTCTAACATAATAACTCATGCAAAACTCTTCTAACACCTTCAGATGTGCATTACTGCATTGCAAACAGCATTTTATTCATGCACATGACAAACTTTTAATGTTTGACAGAGTTTCAGTAACATTGCATCAAACCAGGTTTGTCCGGAGAAGAAACGCTGTTTTCAGAGCTTTGAAACTCTAATATAATAATTCATGCAAAACTCTTCTAACACCTTCAGATGTGCATTACTGCATTGCAAACAGCATTTTATTCATGCACATGACAAACTTTTAATGTTTGACAGAGTTTCAGTAATATTGCATCAAACCAGGTCTGTCCGGAGCAGAAACGCTGTTTTCAGAGCTTTGAAACTCTAACATAATATTTCATGCAAAACTCTTCTAACACCTTCAGATGTGCATTACTGCATTGCAAACAGCATTTTATTCATGCACATGACAAACTTTTAATGTTTGACAGAGTTTCAGTAATATTGCATCAAACCAGGTCTGTCCGGAGCAGAATCGCTGTTTTCAGAGCTTTGAGACTCTAACATAATAATTCATGCAAAACTCTTCTAACACCTTCAGATGTGCATTACTGCATTGCAAACAGCATTTTATTCATGCACTTGACAATTTTTCAATGTTTGACAGAGTTTCAGTAACATTGCATCAAACCAGGTTTGTCCTAAGCAGAAACGCTGTTTTCAGGGCTTTGAGGCTCTAACATAATTCATGCAAAACTCTTCTAACACCTTCAGATGTGCATTACTGCATTGCAAACAGCATTTTATTCATGCACATGACAAACTTTTAATGTTTGACAGAGTTTCAGTAACATTGCATCAAACCAGGTTTGTCCGGAGCAGAAACGCTGTTTTCAGAGCTTTGAAACTCTAACATAATAATTCATGCAAAACTCTTCTAACACCTTCAGATGTGCATTACTGCATTGCAAACAGCATTTTATTCATGCACATGACAAACTTTTAATGTTTGACAGAGTTTCAGTAATATTGCATCAAACCAGGTCTGTCCGGAGCAGAAACGCTGTTTTCAGAGCTTTGAGACTCTAACATAATAATTCATGCAAAACTCTTCTAACACCTTCAGATGTGCATTACTGCATTACAAATAGCATTTTATTCATGCACTTGACAATTTTTAAATGTTTGACAGAGTTTCAGTAACATTGCATCAAACCAGGTTTGACCGGAGCAGAAATGCTGATTTCAGAGCTTTGAGACTCTAACATAATAATTCATGCAAAACTCTTCTAACACCTTCAGATGTGCATTACTGCATTGCAAACAGCATTTTATTCATGCACATGACAAACTTTTAATGTTTGACAGAGTTTCAGTAACATTGCATCAAACCAGGTTTGTCCGGAGCAGAAACGCTGTTTTCAGAGCTTTGAAACTCTAACATAATAATTCATGCAAAACTCTTCTAACACCTTCAGATGTGCATTACTGCATTGCAAACAGCATTTTATTCATGCACATGACAAACTTTTAATGTTTGACAGAGTTTCAGTAACATTGCATCAAACCAGGTTTGTCCGGAGCAGAAACGCTGTTTTCAGAGCTTTGAAACTCTAACATAATAATTCATGCAAAACTCTTCTAACACCTTCAGATGTGCATTACTGCATTGCAAACAGCATTTTATTCATGCACATGACAAACTTTTAATGTTTGACAGAGTTTCAGTAATATTGCATCAAACCAGGTCTGTCCGGAGCAGAAACGCTGTTTTCAGAGCTTTGAGACTCTAACATAATAATTCATGCAAAACTCTTCTAACACTTTCAGATGTGCATTACTGCATTGCAAACAGCATTTTATTCATGCACATGACACATTTTTAATGTTTGACAGAGTTTCAGTAACATTGCATCAAACCATGTTTGTCCGGAGCAGAAACGCTGATTTCAGAGCTTTGAGACTCTAACATAATAATTCATGCAAAACTCTTCTAACACCTTCAGATGTGCATTACTGCATTGCAAACAGCATTTTATTCATGCACATGACAAACTTTTAATGTTTGACAGAGTTTCAGTAACATTGCATCAAACCAGGTTTGTCCGGAGCAGAAACGCTGTTTTCAGAGCTTTGAAACTCTAACATAATAATTCATGAAAAATTCTTCTAACACCTTCAGATGTGCATTACTGCATTGCAAACAGCATTTTATTCATGCACTTGACAATTTTTTAATGTTTGACAGAGTTTCAGTAATATTGCATCAAACCAGGTTTGTCCGGAGCAGAAACGCTGTTTTCAGAGCTTTGAGACTCTAAAATAATAATTCATGAAAAACTCTTCTAACACCTTCAGATGTGCAATACTGCATTGCAAACAGCATTTTATTCATGCACATGACAAACTTTTAATGTTTGACAGAGTTTCAGTAACATTGCATCAAACCAGGTTTGTCCGGAGCAGAAACGCTGTTTTCAGAGCTTTGAGACTCTAACATAATAATTCATGCAAAACTCTTCTAACACCTTCAGATGTGCATTACTGCATTACAAACAGCATTTTATTCATGCACTTGACAATTTTTTAATGTTTGACAGAGTTTCAGTAACATTGCATCAAACCAGGTTTGTCCTGAGCAGAAACGCTGTTTTCAGAGCTTTGAGACTCTAACATAATAATTCATGCAAAACTCTTCTAACACCTTCAGATGTGCAGTACTGCATTGCAAACAGCATTTTATTCATGCACATGACAAACTTTTAATGTTTGACAGAGTTTCAGTAACATTGCATCAAACCAGGTTTGTCCGGAGCAGAAACGCTGTTTTCAGAGCTTTGAAACTCTAACATAATAATTCATGCAAAACTCTTCTAACACATTCAGATGTGTATTACTGCATTACAAATAGCATTTTATTCATGCACTTGACAAACTTTTAATGTTTGACAGAGTTTCAGTAACATTGCATCAAACCAGGTTTGTCCGGAGCAGAAACGCTGTTTTCAGAGCTTTGAGACTCTAATATAATAATTCATGCAAAATTCTTCTAACACCTTCAGATGTGCATTACTGCATTGCAAACAGCATTTTATTCATGCACTTGACAATTTTTTAATGTTTGACAGAGTTTCAGTAACATTGCATCAAACCAGGTTTGTTCATGAGCAGAAACGCTGTTTTCAGAGCTTTGAGAGTCTAACATAATAATTCATGCAAAATTCTTCTAACACCTTCAGATGTGCATTACTGCATTGCAAACAGCATTTTATTCATGCACATGACAAACTTTTAATGTTTGACAGAGTTTCAGTAATATTGCATCAAACCAGGTCTGTCCGGAGCAGAAACGCTGTTTTCAGAGCTTTGAGACTCTAACATAATAATTCATGCAAAACTCTTCTAACACCTTCAGATGTGCATTACTGCATTGCAAACAGCATTTTATTCATGCACATGACAAACTTTTAATGTTTGACAGAGTTTCAGTAACATTGCATCAAACCAGGTTTGTCCTGAGCAGAAACGCTGTTTTCAGAGCTTTGAGACTCTAACATAATAATTCATGCAAAACTCTTCTAACACCTTCAGATGTGCATTACTGCATTGCAAACAGCATTTTATTCATGCACATGACAAACTTTTAATGTTTGACAGAGTTTCAGTAACATTGCATCAAACCAGGTTTGTCCTGAGCAGAAACGCTGTTTTCAGAGCTTTGAGACTCTAACATAATAATTCATGCAAAACTCTTCTAACACCTTCAGATGTGCATTACTGCATTGCAAACAGCATTTTATTCATGCACATGACAAACTTTTAATGTTTGACAGAGTTTCAGTAACATTGCATCAAACCAGGTTTGTCCGGAGCAGAAACGCTGTTTTCAGAGCTTTGAAACTCTAACATAATAATTCATGCAAAACTCTTCTAACACATTCAGATGTGCATTACTGCATTACAAATAGCATTTTATTCATGCACTTGACAAACTTTTAATGTTTGACAGAGTTTCAGTAACATTGCATCAAACCAGGTTTGTCCGGAGCAGAAACGCTGTTTTCAGAGCTTTGAGACTCTAACATAATAATTCATGCAAAACTCTTCTAACACCTTCAGATGTGCATTACTGCATTGCAAACAGCATTTTATTCATTCACATGACAAACTTTTAATGTTTGACAGAGTTTCAGTAATATTGCATCAAACCAGGTTTGTCCGGAGCAGAAACGCTGTTTTCAGAGCTTTGAGACTCTAACATAATAATTCATGCAAAACTCTTCTAACACCTTCAGATGTTTATTACTGCATTGCAAACAGCATTTTATTCATGCACATGACAAACTTTTAATGTTTGACAGAGTTTCAGTAACATTGCATCAAACCAGGTTTGTCCGGAGCAGAAACGCTGTTTTCAGAGCTTTGAAACTCTAACATAATAATTCATGCAAAACTCTTCTAACACATTCAGATGTGCATTACTGCATTACAAATAGCATTTTATTCATGCACTTGACAAACTTTTAATGTTTGACAGAGTTTCAGTAACATTGCATCAAACCAGGTTTGTCCGGAGCAGAAACGCTGTTTTCAGAGCTTTGAGACTCTAACATAATAATTCATGCAAAACTCTTCTAACACCTTCAGATGTGCAGTACTGCATTGCAAACAGCATTTTATTCATGCACATGACAAACTTTTAATGTTTGACAGAGTTTCAGTAATATTGCATCAAACCAGGTCTGTCCGGAGCAGAAACGCTGTTTTCAGAGCTTTGAGACTCTAACATAATAATTCATGCAAAACTCTTCTAACACCTTCAGATGTGCATTACTGCATTGCAAATAGCATTTTATTCATGCACATGACAAACTTTTAATGTTTGACAGAGTTTCAGTAATATTGCATCAAACCAGGTCTGTCCGGAGCAGAAACGCTGTTTTCAGAGCTTTGAGACTCTAACATAATAATTCATGCAAAACTCTTCTAACACTTTCAGATGTGCATTACTGCATTGCAAACAGCATTTTATTCATGCACATGACACATTTTTAATGTTTGACAGAGTTTCAGTAACATTGCATCAAACCAGGTTTGTCCGGAGCAGAAACGCTGTTTTCAGAGCTTTGAGACTCTAACATAATAATTCATGCAAAACTCTTCTAACACCTTCAGATGTGCATTACTGCATTACAAACAGCATTTTATTCATGCACTTGACAATTTTTTAATGTTTGACAAAGTTTCAGTAACATTGCATCAAACCAGGTTTGTCCGGAGCAGAAACGCTGTTTTCAGAGTTTTGAGACTCTAACATAATAATTCATGCAAAACTCTTCTAACACCTTCAGATGTGCATTACTGCATTACAAACAGCATTTTATTCATGCACTTGACAATTTTTTAATGTTTGACAAAGTTTCAGTAACATTGCATCAAACCAGGTTTGTCCGGAGCAGAAACGCTGTTTTCAGAGCTTTGAGCCTCTAACATAATAATTCATGCAAAACTCTTCTAACACCTTCAGATGTGCATTACTGCATTGCAAACAGCATTTTATTCATGCACTTGACAATTTTTTAATGTTTGACAGAGTTTCAGTAACATTGCATCAAACCAGGTTTGTCCTGAGCAGAAACGCTGTTTTCAGAGCTTTGAGACTCTAACATAATAATTCATGCAAAACTCTTCTAACACCTTCAGATGTGCAGTACTGCATTGCAAACAGCATTTTATTCATGCACATGACAAACTTTTAATGTTTGACAGAGTTTCAGTAACATTGCATCAAACCAGGTTTGTCCCGAGCAGAAACGCTGTTTTCAGAGCTTTGAAACTCTAACATAATAATTCATGCAAAACTCTTCTAACACATTCAGATGTGTATTACTGCATTACAAATAGCATTTTATTCATGCACTTGACAAACTTTTAATGTTTGACAGAGTTTCAGTAACATTGCATCAAACCAGGTTTGTCCGGAGCAGAAACGCTGTTTTCAGAGCTTTGAGACTCTAATATAATAATTCATGCAAAATTCTTCTAACACCTTCAGATGTGCATTACTGCATTGCAAACAGCATTTTATTCATGCACTTGACAATTTTTTAATGTTTGACAGAGTTTCAGTAACATTGCATCAAACCAGGTTTGTTCATGAGCAGAAACGCTGTTTTCAGAGCTTTGAGAGTCTAACATAATAATTCATGCAAAATTCTTCTAACACCTTCAGATGTGCATTACTGCATTGCAAACAGCATTTTATTCATGCACATGACAAACTTTTAATGTTTGACAGAGTTTCAGTAATATTGCATCAAACCAGGTCTGTCCGGAGCAGAAACGCTGTTTTCAGAGCTTTGAGACACTAACATAATAATTCATGCAAAACTCTTCTAACACCTTCAGATGTGCATTACTGCATTGCAAACAGCATTTTATTCATGCACATGACAAACTTTTAATGTTTGACAGAGTTTCAGTAACATTGCATCAAACCAGGTTTGTCCTGAGCAGAAACGCTGTTTTCAGAGCTTTGAGACTCTAACATAATAATTCATGCAAAACTCTTCTAACACCTTCAGATGTGCATTACTGCATTGCAAACAGCATTTTATTCATGCACATGACAAACTTTTAATGTTTGACAGAGTTTCAGTAACATTGCATCAAACCAGGTTTGTCCGGAGCAGAAACGCTGTTTTCAGAGCTTTGAAACTCTAACATAATAATTCATGCAAAACTCTTCTAACACATTCAGATGTGCATTACTGCATTACAAATAGCATTTTATTCATGCACTTGACAAACTTTTAATGTTTGACAGAGTTTCAGTAACATTGCATCAAACCAGGTTTGTCCGGAGCAGAAACGCTGTTTTCAGAGCTTTGAGACTCTAACATAATAATTCATGCAAAACTCTTCTAACACCTTCAGATGTGCATTACTGCATTGCAAACAGCATTTTATTCATTCACATGACAAACTTTTAATGTTTGACAGAGTTTCAGTAATATTGCATCAAACCAGGTTTGTCCGGAGCAGAAACGCTGTTTTCAGAGCTTTGAGACTCTAACATAATAATTCATGCAAAACTCTTCTAACACCTTCAGATGTTTATTACTGCATTGCAAACAGCATTTTATTCATGCACATGACAAACTTTTAATGTTTGACAGAGTTTCAGTAACATTGCATCAAACCAGGTTTGTCCGGAGCAGAAACGCTGTTTTCAGAGCTTTGAAACTCTAACATAATAATTCATGCAAAACTCTTCTAACACATTCAGATGTGCATTACTGCATTACAAATAGCATTTTATTCATGCACTTGACAAACTTTTAATGTTTGACAGAGTTTCAGTAACATTGCATCAAACCAGGTTTGTCCGGAGCAGAAACGCTGTTTTCAGAGCTTTGAGACTCTAACATAATAATTCATGCAAAACTCTTCTAACACCTTCAGATGTGCAGTACTGCATTGCAAACAGCATTTTATTCATGCACATGACAAACTTTTAATGTTTGACAGAGTTTCAGTAATATTGCATCAAACCAGGTCTGTCCGGAGCAGAAACGCTGTTTTCAGAGCTTTGAGACTCTAACATAATAATTCATGCAAAACTCTTCTAACACCTTCAGATGTGCATTACTGCATTGCAAATAGCATTTTATTCATGCACATGACAAACTTTTAATGTTTGACAGAGTTTCAGTAATATTGCATCAAACCAGGTCTGTCCGGAGCAGAAACGCTGTTTTCAGAGCTTTGAGACTCTAACATAATAATTCATGCAAAACTCTTCTAACACTTTCAGATGTGCATTACTGCATTGCAAACAGCATTTTATTCATGCACATGACACATTTTTAATGTTTGACAGAGTTTCAGTAACATTGCATCAAACCAGGTTTGTCCGGAGCAGAAACGCTGTTTTCAGAGCTTTGAGACTCTAACATAATAATTCATGCAAAACTCTTCTAACACCTTCAGATGTGCATTACTGCATTACAAACAGCATTTTATTCATGCACTTGACAATTTTTTAATGTTTGACAAAGTTTCAGTAACATTGCATCAAACCAGGTTTGTCCGGAGCAGAAACGCTGTTTTCAGAGTTTTGAGACTCTAACATAATAATTCATGCAAAACTCTTCTAACACCTTCAGATGTGCATTACTGCATTACAAACAGCATTTTATTCATGCACTTGACAATTTTTTAATGTTTGACAAAGTTTCAGTAACATTGCATCAAACCAGGTTTGTCCGGAGCAGAAACGCTGTTTTCAGAGCTTTGAGCCTCTAACATAATAATTCATGCAAAACTCTTCTAACACCTTCAGATGTGCATTACTGCATTGCAAACAGCATTTTATTCATGCACTTGACAATTTTTTAATGTTTGACAGAGTTTCAGTAACATTGCATCAAACCAGGTTTGTCCTGAGCAGAAACGCTGTTTTCAGAGCTTTGAGACTCTAACATAATAATTCATGCAAAACTCTTCTAACACCTTCAGATGTGCAGTACTGCATTGCAAACAGCATTTTATTCATGCACATGACAAACTTTTAATGTTTGACAGAGTTTCAGTAACATTGCATCAAACCAGGTTTGTTCATGAGCAGAAACGCTGTTTTCAGAGCTTTGAGAGTCTAACATAATAATTCATGCAAAATTCTTCTAACACCTTCAGATGTGCATTACTGCATTGCAAACAGCATTTTATTCATGCACATGACAAACTTTTAATGTTTGACAGAGTTTCAGTAATATTGCATCAAACCAGGTCTGTCCGGAGCAGAAACGCTGTTTTCAGAGCTTTGAGACACTAACATAATAATTCATGCAAAACTCTTCTAACACCTTCAGATGTGCATTACTGCATTGCAAACAGCATTTTATTCATGCACATGACAAACTTTTAATGTTTGACAGAGTTTCAGTAACATTGCATCAAACCAGGTTTGTCCTGAGCAGAAACGCTGTTTTCAGAGCTTTGAGACTCTAACATAATAATTCATGCAAAACTCTTCTAACACCTTCAGATGTGCATTACTGCATTGCAAACAGCATTTTATTCATGCACATGACAAACTTTTAATGTTTGACAGAGTTTCAGTAACATTGCATCAAACCAGGTTTGTCCGGAGCAGAAACGCTGTTTTCAGAGCTTTGAAACTCTAACATAATAATTCATGCAAAACTCTTCTAACACATTCAGATGTGCATTACTGCATTACAAATAGCATTTTATTCATGCACTTGACAAACTTTTAATGTTTGACAGAGTTTCAGTAACATTGCATCAAACCAGGTTTGTCCGGAGCAGAAACGCTGTTTTCAGAGCTTTGAGACTCTAACATAATAATTCATGCAAAACTCTTCTAACACCTTCAGATGTGCATTACTGCATTGCAAACAGCATTTTATTCATTCACATGACAAACTTTTAATGTTTGACAGAGTTTCAGTAATATTGCATCAAACCAGGTTTGTCCGGAGCAGAAACGCTGTTTTCAGAGCTTTGAGACTCTAACATAATAATTCATGCAAAACTCTTCTAACACCTTCAGATGTTTATTACTGCATTGCAAACAGCATTTTATTCATGCACATGACAAACTTTTAATGTTTGACAGAGTTTCAGTAACATTGCATCAAACCAGGTTTGTCCGGAGCAGAAACGCTGTTTTCAGAGCTTTGAAACTCTAACATAATAATTCATGCAAAACTCTTCTAACACATTCAGATGTGCATTACTGCATTACAAATAGCATTTTATTCATGCACTTGACAAACTTTTAATGTTTGACAGAGTTTCAGTAACATTGCATCAAACCAGGTTTGTCCGGAGCAGAAACGCTGTTTTCAGAGCTTTGAGACTCTAACATAATAATTCATGCAAAACTCTTCTAACACCTTCAGATGTGCATTACTGCATTGCAAACAGCATTTTATTCATGCACATGACAAACTTTTAATGTTTGACAGAGTTTCAGTAATATTGCATCAAACCAGGTTTGTCCGGAGCAGAAACGCTGTTTTCAGAGCTTTGAGACTCTAACATAATAATTCATGCAAAACTCTTCTAACACCTTCAGATGTGCATTACTGCATTGCAAACAGCATTTTATTCATGCACATGACACATTTTTAATGTTTGACAGAGTTTCAGTAACATTGCATCAAACCAGGTTTGTCCGGAGCAGAAACGCTGTTTTCAGAGCTTTGAGACTCTAACATAATAATTCATGCAAAACTCTTCTAACACTTTCAGATGTGCATTACTGCATTACAAACAGCATTTTATTCATGCACTTGACAATTTTTTAATGTTTGACAGAGTTTCAGTAACATTGCATCAAACCAGGTTTGTCCTGAGCAGAAACGCTGTTTTCAGAGCTTTGAGACTCTAACATAATAATTCATGCAAAACTCTTCTAACACCTTCAGATGTGCATTACTGCATTGCAAACAGCATTTTATTCATGCACATGACAAACTTTTAATGTTTGACAGAGTTTCAGTAACATTGCATCAAACCAGGTTTGTCCTGAGCAGAAACGCTGTTTTCAGAGCTTTGAGACTCTAACACAATAATTCATGCAAAACTCTTCTAACACCTTCACATGTGCATTACTGCATTGCAAACAGCATTTTATTCATGCACATGACAAACTTTTAATGTTTGACAGAGTTTCAGTAACATTGCATCAAACCAGGTTTGTCCTAAGCAGAAACGCTGTTTTCAGGGCTTTGAGGCTCTAACATAATTCATGCAAAACTCTTCTAACACCTTCAGATGTGCATTACTGCATTGCAAACAGCATTTTATTCATGCACTTGACAATTTTTCAATGTTTGACAGAGTTTCAGTAACATTGCATCAAACCAGGTTTGTCCTAAGCAGAAACGCTGTTTTCAGGGCTTTGAGGCTCTAACATAATTCATGCAAAACTCTTCTAACACCTTCAGATGTGCATTACTGCATTGCAAACAGCATTTTATTCATGCACATGACAAACTTTTAATGTTTGACAGAGTTTCAGTAACATTGCATCAAACCAGGTTTGTCCTGAGCAGAAACGCTGTTTTCAGAGCTTTGAGACTCTAACATAATAATTCATGCAAAACTCTTCTAACACCTTCAGATGTGCATTACTGCATTGCAAACAGCATTTTATTTATGCACATGTCAAACTTTTAATGTTTGACAGAGTTTTAGTAACATTGCATCAAACCAGGTTTGTCCGGAGCAGAAACGCTGTTTTCAGAGCTTTGAAACTCTAACATAATTATTCATGCAAAACTCTTCTAACACCTTCAGATGTGCATTACTGCATTACAAATAGCATTTTATTCATGCACTTGACAATTTTTAAATGTTTGACAGAGTTTCAGTAACATTGCATCAAACCAGGTTTGTCCGGAGCAGAAACGCTGTTTTCAGAGCTTTGAAACTCTAACATAATAATTCATGCAAAACTCTTCTAACACCTTCAGATGTGCATTACTGCATTGCAAACAGCATTTTATTCGTGCACATGACAAACCTTTAATGTTTGACAGAGTTTCAGTAACATTGCATCAAACCAGGTTTGTCCTGAGCAGAAACGCTGTTTTCAGAGCTTTGAGACTATAACATAATAATTCATGCAAAACTCTTCTAACACCTTCAGATGTGCATTACTGCATTGCAAACAGCATTTTATTCATGCACATGACAAACTTTTAATGTTTGACAGAGTTTCAGTAACATTGCATCAAACCAGGTTTGTCCTGAGCAGAAACGCTGTTTTCAGAGCTTTGAGACTCTAACATAATAATTCATGCAAAACTCTTCTAACACCTTCAGATGTGCATTACTGCATTGCAAACAGCATTTTATTCATGCACATAAAGAACTTTTAATGTTTGACAGAGTTTCAGTAACATTGCATCAAACCAGGTTTGTCCTAAGCAGAAACGCTGTTTTCAGGGCTTTGAGGCTCTAACATAATTCATGCAAAACTCTTCTAACACCTTCAGATGTGCATTACTGCATTGCAAACAGCATTTTATTCATGCACTTGACAATTTTTCAATGTTTGACAGAGTTTCAGTAACATTGCATCAAACCAGGTTTGTCCTAAGCAGAAACGCTGTTTTCAGGGCTTTGAGGCTCTAACATAATTCATGCAAAACTCTTCTAACACCTTCAGATGTGCATTACTGCATTGCAAACAGCATTTTATTCATGCACATGACAAACTTTTAATGTTTGACAGAGTTTCAGTAACATTGCATCAAACCAGGTTTGTCCTGAGCAGAAACGCTGTTTTCAGAGCTTTGAGACTCTAACATAATAATTCATGCAAAACTCTTCTAACACCTTCAGATGTGCATTACTGCATTGCAAACAGCATTTTATTTATGCACATGTCAAACTTTTAATGTTTGACAGAGTTTTAGTAACATTGCATCAAACCAGGTTTGTCCGGAGCAGAAACGCTGTTTTCAGAGCTTTGAAACTCTAACATATTTATTCATGCAAAACTCTTCTAACACCTTCAGATGTGCATTACTGCATTACAAATAGCATTTTATTCATGCACTTGACAATTTTTAAATGTTTGACAGAGTTTCAGTAACATTGCATCAAACCAGGTTTGTCCGGAGCAGAAACGCTGTTTTCAGAGCTTTGAAACTCTAACATAATAATTCATGCAAAACTATTCTAACACCTTCAGATGTGCATTACTGCATTGCAAACAGCATTTTATTCATGCACATGACAAACTTTTAATGTTTGACAGAGTTTCAGTAACATTGCATCAAACCAGGTTTGTCCTGAGCAGAAACGCTGTTTTCAGAGCTTTGAGACTATAACATAATAATTCATGCAAAACTCTTCTAACACCTTCAGATGTGCATTACTGCATTGCAAACAGCATTTTATTCATGCACATGACAAACTTTTAATGTTTGACAGAGTTTCAGTAACATTGCATCAAACCAGGTTTGTCCTGAGCAGAAACGCTGTTTTCAGAGCTTTGAGACTATAACATAATAATTCATGCAAAACTCTTCTAACACCTTCAGATGTGCATTACTGCATTGCAAACAGCATTTTATTCATGCACATGACAAACTTTTAATGTTTGACAGAGTTTCAGTAACATTGCATCAAACCAGGTTTGTCCTGAGCAGAAACGCTGTTTTCAGAGCTTTGAGACTCTAACATAATAATTCATGCAAAACTCTTCTAACACCTTCAGATGTGCATTACTGCATTGCAAACAGCATTTTATTCATGCACATGACAAACTTTTAATGTTTGACAGAGTTTCAGTAACATTGCATCAAACCAGGTTTGTCCGGAGCAGAAACGCTGTTTTCAGAGCTTTGAGACTCTAACATAATAATTCATGCAAAACTCTTCTAACACCTTCAGATGTGCATTACTGCATTGCAAACAGCATTTTATTCATGCACATGACAAACTTTTAATGTTTGACAGAGTTTCAGTAACATTGCATCAAACCAGGTTTGTCCGGAGCAGAAACGCTGTTTTCAGAGCTTTGAAACTCTAACATAATAACTCATGCAAAACTCTTCTAACACCTTCAGATGTGCATTACTGCATTGCAAACAGCATTTTATTCATGCACATGACAAACTTTTAATGTTTGACAGAGTTTCAGTAACATTGCATCAAACCAGGTTTGTCCGGAGAAGAAACGCTGTTTTCAGAGCTTTGAAACTCTAATATAATAATTCATGCAAAACTCTTCTAACACCTTCAGATGTGCATTACTGCATTGCAAACAGCATTTTATTCATGCACATGACAAACTTTTAATGTTTGACAGAGTTTCAGTAATATTGCATCAAACCAGGTCTGTCCGGAGCAGAAACGCTGTTTTCAGAGCTTTGAAACTCTAACATAATATTTCATGCAAAACTCTTCTAACACCTTCAGATGTGCATTACTGCATTGCAAACAGCATTTTATTCATGCACATGACAAACTTTTAATGTTTGACAGAGTTTCAGTAATATTGCATCAAACCAGGTCTGTCCGGAGCAGAATCGCTGTTTTCAGAGCTTTGAGACTCTAACATAATAATTCATGCAAAACTCTTCTAACACCTTCAGATGTGCATTACTGCATTGCAAACAGCATTTTATTCATGCACTTGACAATTTTTCAATGTTTGACAGAGTTTCAGTAACATTGCATCAAACCAGGTTTGTCCTAAGCAGAAACGCTGTTTTCAGGGCTTTGAGGCTCTAACATAATTCATGCAAAACTCTTCTAACACCTTCAGATGTGCATTACTGCATTGCAAACAGCATTTTATTCATGCACATGACAAACTTTTAATGTTTGACAGAGTTTCAGTAACATTGCATCAAACCAGGTTTGTCCGGAGCAGAAACGCTGTTTTCAGAGCTTTGAAACTCTAACATAATAATTCATGCAAAACTCTTCTAACACCTTCAGATGTGCATTACTGCATTGCAAACAGCATTTTATTCATGCACATGACAAACTTTTAATGTTTGACAGAGTTTCAGTAATATTGCATCAAACCAGGTCTGTCCGGAGCAGAAACGCTGTTTTCAGAGCTTTGAGACTCTAACATAATAATTCATGCAAAACTCTTCTAACACCTTCAGATGTGCATTACTGCATTACAAATAGCATTTTATTCATGCACTTGACAATTTTTAAATGTTTGACAGAGTTTCAGTAACATTGCATCAAACCAGGTTTGTCCGGAGCAGAAATGCTGATTTCAGAGCTTTGAGACTCTAACATAATAATTCATGCAAAACTCTTCTAACACCTTCAGATGTGCATTACTGCATTGCAAACAGCATTTTATTCATGCACATGACAAACTTTTAATGTTTGACAGAGTTTCAGTAACATTGCATCAAACCAGGTTTGTCCGGAGCAGAAACGCTGTTTTCAGAGCTTTGAAACTCTAACATAATAATTCATGCAAAACTCTTCTAACACCTTCAGATGTGCATTACTGCATTGCAAACAGCATTTTATTCATGCACATGACAAACTTTTAATGTTTGACAGAGTTTCAGTAATATTGCATCAAACCAGGTCTGTCCGGAGCAGAAACGCTGTTTTCAGAGCTTTGAGACTCTAACATAATAATTCATGCAAAACTCTTCTAACACTTTCAGATGTGCATTACTGCATTGCAAACAGCATTTTATTCATGCACATGACACATTTTTAATGTTTGACAGAGTTTCAGTAACATTGCATCAAACCATGTTTGTCCGGAGCAGAAACGCTGATTTCAGAGCTTTGAGACTCTAACATAATAATTCATGCAAAACTCTTCTAACACCTTCAGATGTGCATTACTGCATTGCAAACAGCATTTTATTCATGCACATGACAAACTTTTAATGTTTGACAGAGTTTCAGTAACATTGCATCAAACCAGGTTTGTCCGGAGCAGAAACGCTGTTTTCAGAGCTTTGAAACTCTAACATAATAATTCATGCAAAACTCTTCTAACACCTTCAGATGTGCATTACTGCATTGCAAACAGCATTTTATTCATGCACATGACAAACTTTTAATGTTTGACAGAGTTTCAGTAACATTGCATCAAACCAGGTTTGTCCGGAGCAGAAACGCTGTTTTCAGAGCTTTGAAACTCTAACATAATAATTCATGAAAAATTCTTCTAACACCTTCAGATGTGCATTACTGCATTGCAAACAGCATTTTATTCATGCACTTGACAATTTTTTAATGTTTGACAGAGTTTCAGTAATATTGCATCAAACCAGGTTTGTCCGGAGCAGAAACGCTGTTTTCAGAGCTTTGAGACTCTAAAATAATAATTCATGAAAAACTCTTCTAACACCTTCAGATGTGCAATACTGCATTGCAAACAGCATTTTATTCATGCACATGACAAACTTTTAATGTTTGACAGAGTTTCAGTAACATTGCATCAAACCAGGTTTGTCCGGAGCAGAAACGCTGTTTTCAGAGCTTTGAGACTCTAACATAATAATTCATGCACAATTCTTCTAACACCTTCAGATGTGCATTACTGCATTGCAAACAGCATTTTATTCATGCACTTGACAATTTTTTAATGTTTGACAGAGTTTCAGTAACATTGCATCAAACCAGGTTTGTCCGGAGCAGAAACGCTGTTTTCAGAGCTTTGAGAGTCTAACATAATAATTCATGCAAAACTCTTCTAACACCTTCAGATGTGCATTACTGCATTGCAAACAGCATTTTATTCATGCACATGACAAACTTTTAATGTTTGACAGAGTTTCAGTAACATTGCATCAAACCAGGTTTGTCCGGAGCAGAAACGCTGTTTTCAGAGCTTTGAGACTCTAACATAATAATTCATGCAAAACTCTTCTAACACCTTCAGATGTGCATTACTGCATTACAAACAGCATTTTATTCATGCACTTGACAATTTTTTAATGTTTGACAGAGTTTCAGTAACATTGCATCAAACCAGGTTTGTCCTGAGCAGAAACGCTGTTTTCAGAGCTTTGAGACTCTAACATAATAATTCATGCAAAACTCTTCTAACACCTTCAGATGTGCAGTACTGCATTGCAAACAGCATTTTATTCATGCACATGACAAACTTTTAATGTTTGACAGAGTTTCAGTAACATTGCATCAAACCAGGTTTGTCCTGAGCAGAAACGCTGTTTTCAGAGCTTTGAGACTCTAACACAATAATTCATGCAAAACTCTTCTAACACCTTCACATGTGCATTACTGCATTGCAAACAGCATTTTATTCATGCACATGACAAACTTTTAATGTTTGACAGAGTTTCAGTAACATTGCATCAAACCAGGTTTGTCCGGAGCAGAATCGCTGTTTTCAGAGCTTTGAGACTCTAACATAATAATTCATGCAAAACTCTTCTAACACCTTCAGATGTGCATTACTGCATTGCAAACAGCATTTTATTCATGCACTTGACAATTTTTCAATGTTTGACAGAGTTTCAGTAACATTGCATCAAACCAGGTTTGTCCTAAGCAGAAACGCTGTTTTCAGGGCTTTGAGGCTCTAACATAATTCATGCAAAACTCTTCTAACACCTTCAGATGTGCATTACTGCATTGCAAACAGCATTTTATTCATGCACATGACAAACTTTTAATGTTTGACAGAGTTTCAGTAACATTGCATCAAACCAGGTTTGTCCGGAGCAGAAACGCTGTTTTCAGAGCTTTGAAACTCTAACATAATAATTCATGCAAAACTCTTCTAACACCTTCAGATGTGCATTACTGCATTGCAAACAGCATTTTATTCATGCACATGACAAACTTTTAATGTTTGACAGAGTTTCAGTAATATTGCATCAAACCAGGTCTGTCCGGAGCAGAAACGCTGTTTTCAGAGCTTTGAGACTCTAACATAATAATTCATGCAAAACTCTTCTAACACTTTCAGATGTGCATTACTGCATTGCAAACAGCATTTTATTCATGCACATGACACATTTTTAATGTTTGACAGAGTTTCAGTAACATTGCATCAAACCATGTTTGTCCGGAGCAGAAACGCTGATTTCAGAGCTTTGAGACTCTAACATAATAATTCATGCAAAACTCTTCTAACACCTTCAGATGTGCATTACTGCATTGCAAACAGCATTTTATTCATGCACATGACAAACTTTTAATGTTTGACAGAGTTTCAGTAACATTGCATCAAACCAGGTTTGTCCGGAGCAGAAACGCTGTTTTCAGAGCTTTGAAACTCTAACATAATAATTCATGCAAAACTCTTCTAACACCTTCAGATGTGCATTACTGCATTGCAAACAGCATTTTATTCATGCACATGACAAACTTTTAATGTTTGACAGAGTTTCAGTAACATTGCATCAAACCAGGTTTGTCCGGAGCAGAAACGCTGTTTTCAGAGCTTTGAAACTCTAACATAATAATTCATGAAAAATTCTTCTAACACCTTCAGATGTGCATTACTGCATTGCAAACAGCATTTTATTCATGCACTTGACAATTTTTTAATGTTTGACAGAGTTTCAGTAATATTGCATCAAACCAGGTTTGTCCGGAGCAGAAACGCTGTTTTCAGAGCTTTGAGACTCTAAAATAATAATTCATGAAAAACTCTTCTAACACCTTCAGATGTGCAATACTGCATTGCAAACAGCATTTTATTCATGCACATGACAAACTTTTAATGTTTGACAGAGTTTCAGTAACATTGCATCAAACCAGGTTTGTCCGGAGCAGAAACGCTGTTTTCAGAGCTTTGAGACTCTAACATAATAATTCATGCACAATTCTTCTAACACCTTCAGATGTGCATTACTGCATTGCAAACAGCATTTTATTCATGCACTTGACAATTTTTTAATGTTTGACAGAGTTTCAGTAACATTGCATCAAACCAGGTTTGTCCGGAGCAGAAACGCTGTTTTCAGAGCTTTGAGAGTCTAACATAATAATTCATGCAAAACTCTTCTAACACCTTCAGATGTGCATTACTGCATTGCAAACAGCATTTTATTCATGCACATGACAAACTTTTAATGTTTGACAGAGTTTCAGTAACATTGCATCAAACCAGGTTTGTCCGGAGCAGAAACGCTGTTTTCAGAGCTTTGAGACTCTAACATAATAATTCATGCAAAACTCTTCTAACACCTTCAGATGTGCATTACTGCATTACAAACAGCATTTTATTCATGCACTTGACAATTTTTTAATGTTTGACAGAGTTTCAGTAACATTGCATCAAACCAGGTTTGTCCTGAGCAGAAACGCTGTTTTCAGAGCTTTGAGACTCTAACATAATAATTCATGCAAAACTCTTCTAACACCTTCAGATGTGCAGTACTGCATTGCAAACAGCATTTTATTCATGCACATGACAAACTTTTAATGTTTGACAGAGTTTCAGTAACATTGCATCAAACCAGGTTTGTCCTGAGCAGAAACGCTGTTTTCAGAGCTTTGAGACTCTAACACAATAATTCATGCAAAACTCTTCTAACACCTTCACATGTGCATTACTGCATTGCAAACAGCATTTTATTCATGCACATGACAAACTTTTAATGTTTGACAGAGTTTCAGTAACATTGCATCAAACCAGGTTTGTCCGGAGCAGAAACGCTGTTTTCAGAGCTTTGAAACTCTAACATAATAATTCATGCAAAACTCTTCTAACACATTCAGATGTGTATTACTGCATTACAAATAGCATTTTATTCATGCACTTGACAAACTTTTAATGTTTGACAGAGTTTCAGTAACATTGCATCAAACCAGGTTTGTCCGGAGCAGAAACGCTGTTTTCAGAGCTTTGAGACTCTAATATAATAATTCATGCAAAATTCTTCTAACACCTTCAGATGTGCATTACTGCATTGCAAACAGCATTTTATTCATGCACTTGACAATTTTTTAATGTTTGACAGAGTTTCAGTAACATTGCATCAAACCAGGTTTGTTCATGAGCAGAAACGCTGTTTTCAGAGCTTTGAGAGTCTAACATAATAATTCATGCAAAATTCTTCTAACACCTTCAGATGTTTATTACTGCATTACAAACAGCATTTTATTCATGCACTTGACAATTTTTTAATGTTTGACAAAGTTTCAGTAACATTGCATCAAACCAGGTTTGTCCGGAGCAGAAACGCTGTTTTCAGAGTTTTGAGACTCTAACATAATAATTCATGCAAAACTCTTCTAACACCTTCAGATGTGCATTACTGCATTACAAACAGCATTTTATTCATGCACTTGACAATTTTTTAATGTTTGACAAAGTTTCAGTAACATTGCATCAAACCAGGTTTGTCCGGAGCAGAAACGCTGTTTTCAGAGATTTGAGCCTCTAACATAATAATTCATGCAAAACTCTTCTAACACCTTCAGATGTGCATTACTGCATTGCAAACAGCATTTTATTCATGCACATGACAAACTTTTAATGTTTGACAGAGTTTCAGTAACATTGCATCAAACCAGGTTTGTCCGGAGCAGAAACGCTGTTTTCAGAGCTTTGAGACTCTAACATAATAATTCATGCAAAACTCTTCTAACACCTTCAGATGTGCATTACTGCATTGCAAACAGCATTTTATTCATGCACATGACAAACTTTTAATGTTTGACAGAGTTTCAGTAATATTGCATCAAACCAGGTTTGTCCGGAGCAGAAACGCTGTTTTCAGAGCTTTGAGACTCTAACATAATAATTCATGCAAAACTCTTCTAACACCTTCAGATGTGCATTACTGCATTGCAAACAGCATTTTATTCATGCACATGACACATTTTTAATGTTTGACAGAGTTTCAGTAACATTGCATCAAACCAGGTTTGTCCGGAGCAGAAACGCTGTTTTCAGAGCTTTGAGACTCTAACATAATAATTCATGCAAAACTCTTCTAACACTTTCAGATGTGCATTACTGCATTACAAACAGCATTTTATTCATGCACTTGACAATTTTTTAATGTTTGACAGAGTTTCAGTAACATTGCATCAAACCAGGTTTGTCCTGAGCAGAAACGCTGTTTTCAGAGCTTTGAGACTCTAACATAATAATTCATGCAAAACTCTTCTAACACCTTCAGATGTGCATTACTGCATTGCAAACAGCATTTTATTCATGCACATGACAAACTTTTAATGTTTGACAGAGTTTCAGTAACATTGCATCAAACCAGGTTTGTCCTGAGCAGAAACGCTGTTTTCAGAGCTTTGAGACTCTAACACAATAATTCATGCAAAACTCTTCTAACACCTTCACATGTGCATTACTGCATTGCAAACAGCATTTTATTCATGCACATGACAAACTTTTAATGTTTGACAGAGTTTCAGTAACATTGCATCAAACCAGGTTTGTCCTGAGCAGAAACGCTGTTTTCAGAGCTTTGAAACTCTAACATAATAATTCATGCAAAACTCTTCTAACACATTCAGATGTGTATTACTGCATTACAAATAGCATTTTATTCATGCACTTGACAAACTTTTAATGTTTGACAGAGTTTCAGTAACATTGCATCAAACCAGGTTTGTCCGGAGCAGAAACGCTGTTTTCAGAGCTTTGAGAGTCTAACATAATAATTCATGCAAAACTCTTCTAACACCTTCAGATGTGCATTACTGCATTGCAAACAGCATTTTATTCATGCACATGACAAACTTTTAATGTTTGACAGAGTTTCAGTAATATTGCATCAAACCAGGTCTGTCCGGAGCAGAAACGCTGTTTTCAGAGCTTTGAGACTCTAACATAATAATTCATGCAAAACTCTTCTAACACCTTCAGATGTGCATTACTGCATTGCAAACAGCATTTTATTCATGCACATGACAAACTTTTAATGTTTGACAGAGTTTCAGTAACATTGCATCAAACCAGGTTTGTCCTGAGCAGAAACGCTGTTTTCAGAGCTTTGAGACTCTAACATAATAATTCATGCAAAACTCTTCTAACACCTTCAGATGTGCATTACTGCATTGCAAACAGCATTTTATTCATGCACATGACAAACTTTTAATGTTTGACAGAGTTTCAGTAACATTGCATCAAACCAGGATCAAACCAGGTTTGTCCGGAGCAGAAACGCTGTTTTCAGAGCTTTGAAACTCTAACATAATAATTCATGCAAAACTCTTCTAACACATTCAGATGTGCATTACTGCATTACAAATAGCATTTTATACATGCACTTGACAAACTTTTAATGTTTGACAGAGTTTCAGTAACATTGCATCAAACCAGGTTTGTCCGGAGCAGAAACGCTGTTTTCAGAGCTTTGAGACTCTAACATAATAATTCATGCAAAACTCTTCTAACACCTTCAGATGTGCATTACTGCATTGCAAACAGCATTTTATTCATGCACATGACAAACTTTTAATGTTTGACAGAGTTTCAGTAACATTGCATCAAACCAGGTTTGTCCTAAGCAGAAACGCTGTTTTCAGGGCTTTGAGGCTCTAACATAATTCATGCAAAACTCTTCTAACACCTTCAGATGTGCATTACTGCATTGCAAACAGCATTTTATTCATGCACTTGACAATTTTTCAATGTTTGACAGAGTTTCAGTAACATTGCATCAAACCAGGTTTGTCCTAAGCAGAAACGCTGTTTTCAGGGCTTTGAGGCTCTAACATAATTCATGCAAAACTCTTCTAACACCTTCAGATGTGCATTACTGCATTGCAAACAGCATTTTATTCATGCACATGACAAACTTTTAATGTTTGACAGAGTTTCAGTAACATTGCATCAAACCAGGTTTGTCCTGAGCAGAAACGCTGTTTTCAGAGCTTTGAGACTCTAACATAATAATTCATGCAAAACTCTTCTAACACCTTCAGATGTGCATTACTGCATTGCAAAGAGCATTTTATTCATGCACTTGACAAACTTTTAATGTTTGACAGAGTTTCAGTAACATTGCATCAAACCAGGTTTGTCCGGAGCAGAAACGCTGTTTTCAGAGCTTTGAGACTCTAACATAATAATTCATGCAAAACTCTTCTAACACCTTCAGATGTGCATTACTGCATTGCAAACAGCATTTTATTCATGCACATGACAAACTTTCAATGTTTGACAGAGTTTCAGTAATATTGCATCAAACCAGGTCTGTCCGGAGCAGAAACGCTGTTTTCAGAGCTTTGAGACTCTAACATAATAATTCATGCAAAACTCTTCTAACACCTTCAGATGTGCATTACTGCATTGCAAACAGCATTTTATTCATGCACATGACAAACTTTTAATGTTTGACAGAGTTTCAGTAACATTGCATCAAACCAGGTTTGTCCGGAGCAGAAACGCTGTTTTCAGAGCTTTGAAACTCTAACATAATAATTCATGCAAAACTCTTCTAACACATTCAGATGTGCATTACTGCATTACAAATAGCATTTTATACATGCACTTGACAAACTTTTAATGTTTGACAGAGTTTCAGTAACATTGCATCAAACCAGGTTTGTCCGGAGCAGAAACGCTGTTTTCAGAGCTTTGAGACTCTAACATAATAATTCATGCAAAACTCTTCTAACACCTTCAGATGTGCATTACTGCATTGCAAACAGCATTTTATTCATGCACATGACAAACTTTTAATGTTTGACAGAGTTTCAGTAACATTGCATCAAACCAGGTTTGTCCTAAGCAGAAACGCTGTTTTCAGGGCTTTGAGGCTCTAACATAATTCATGCAAAACTCTTCTAACACCTTCAGATGTGCATTACTGCATTGCAAACAGCATTTTATTCATGCACTTGACAATTTTTCAATGTTTGACAGAGTTTCAGTAACATTGCATCAAACCAGGTTTGTCCTAAGCAGAAACGCTGTTTTCAGGGCTTTGAGGCTCTAACATAATTCATGCAAAACTCTTCTAACACCTTCAGATGTGCATTACTGCATTGCAAACAGCATTTTATTCATGCACATGACAAACTTTTAATGTTTGACAGAGTTTCAGTAACATTGCATCAAACCAGGTTTGTCCTGAGCAGAAACGCTGTTTTCAGAGCTTTGAGACTCTAACATAATAATTCATGCAAAACTCTTCTAACACCTTCAGATGTGCATTACTGCATTGCAAAGAGCATTTTATTCATGCACTTGACAAACTTTTAATGTTTGACAGAGTTTCAGTAACATTGCATCAAACCAGGTTTGTCCGGAGCAGAAACGCTGTTTTCAGAGCTTTGAGACTCTAACATAATAATTCATGCAAAACTCTTCTAACACCTTCAGATGTGCATTACTGCATTGCAAACAGCATTTTATTCATGCACATGACAAACTTTCAATGTTTGACAGAGTTTCAGTAATATTGCATCAAACCAGGTCTGTCCGGAGCAGAAACGCTGTTTTCAGAGCTTTGAGACTCTAACATAATAATTCATGCAAAACTCTTCTAACACCTTCAGATGTGCATTACTGCATTGCAAACAGCATTTTATTCATGCACATGACAAACTTTTAATGTTTGACAGAGTTTCAGTAACATTGCATCAAACCAGGTTTGTCCGGAGCAGAAACGCTGTTTTCAGAGCTTTGAAACTCTAACATAATAATTCATGCAAAACTCTTCTAACACATTCAGATGTGCATTACTGCATTACAAATAGCATTTTATTCATGCACTTGACAAACTTTTAATGTTTGACAGAGTTTCAGTAACATTGCATCAAACCAGGTTTGTCCGGAGCAGAAACGCTGTTTTCAGAGCTTTGAGACTCTAACATAATAATTCATGCAAAACTCTTCTAACACCTTCAGATGTGCATTACTGCATTGCAAACAGCATTTTATTCATGCACATGACAAACTTTCAATGTTTGACAGAGTTTCAGTAATATTGCATCAAACCAGGTCTGTCCGGAGCAGAAACGCTGTTTTCAGAGCTTTGAGACTCTAACATAATAATTCATGCAAAACTCTTCTAACACCTTCAGATGTGCATTACTGCATTGCAAACAGCATTTTATTCATGCACATGACAAACTTTTAATGTTTGACAGAGTTTCAGTAACATTGCATCAAACCAGGTTTGTCCTGAGCAGAAACGCTGTTTTCAGAGCTTTGAGACTCTAACATAATAATTCATGCAAAACTCTTCTAACACCTTCAGATGTGCATTACTGCATTGCAAACAGCATTTTATTCATGCACATGACAAACTTTTAATGTTTGACAGAGTTTCAGTAACATTGCATCAAACCAGGTTTGTCCGGAGCAGAAACGCTGTTTTCAGAGCTTTGAGACTCTAACATAATAATTCATGCAAAACTCTTCTAACACCTTCAGATGTGCATTACTGCATTGCAAACAGCATTTTATTCATGCACATAAAGAACTTTTAATGTTTGACAGAGTTTCAGTAACATTGCATCAAACCAGGTTTGTCCTAAGCAGAAACGCTGTTTTCAGGGCTTTGAGGCTCTAACATAATTCATGCAAAACTCTTCTAACACCTTCAGATGTGCATTACTGCATTGCAAACAGCATTTTATTCATGCACTTGACAATTTTTCAATGTTTGACAGAGTTTCAGTAACATTGCATCAAACCAGGTTTGTCCTAAGCAGAAACGCTGTTTTCAGGGCTTTGAGGCTCTAACATAATTCATGCAAAACTCTTCTAACACCTTCAGATGTGCATTACTGCATTGCAAACAGCATTTTATTCATGCACATGACAAACTTTTAATGTTTGACAGAGTTTCAGTAACATTGCATCAAACCAGGTTTGTCCTGAGCAGAAACGCTGTTTTCAGAGCTTTGAGACTCTAACATAATAATTCATGCAAAACTCTTCTAACACCTTCAGATGTGCATTACTGCATTGCAAACAGCATTTTATTTATGCACATGTCAAACTTTTAATGTTTGACAGAGTTTTAGTAACATTGCATCAAACCAGGTTTGTCCGGAGCAGAAACGCTGTTTTCAGAGCTTTGAAACTCTAACATAATTATTCATGCAAAACTCTTCTAACACCTTCAGATGTGCATTACTGCATTACAAATAGCATTTTATTCATGCACTTGACAATTTTTAAATGTTTGACAGAGTTTCAGTAACATTGCATCAAACCAGGTTTGTCCGGAGCAGAAACGCTGTTTTCAGAGCTTTGAAACTCTAACATAATAATTCATGCAAAACTCTTCTAACACCTTCAGATGTGCATTACTGCATTGCAAACAGCATTTTATTCGTGCACATGACAAACCTTTAATGTTTGACAGAGTTTCAGTAACATTGCATCAAACCAGGTTTGTCCTGAGCAGAAACGCTGTTTTCAGAGCTTTGAGACTATAACATAATAATTCATGCAAAACTCTTCTAACACCTTCAGATGTGCATTACTGCATTGCAAACAGCATTTTATTCATGCACATGACAAACTTTTAATGTTTGACAGAGTTTCAGTAACATTGCATCAAACCAGGTTTGTCCTGAGCAGAAACGCTGTTTTCAGAGCTTTGAGACTCTAACATAATAATTCATGCAAAACTCTTCTAACACCTTCAGATGTGCATTACTGCATTGCAAACAGCATTTTATTCATGCACATAAAGAACTTTTAATGTTTGACAGAGTTTCAGTAACATTGCATCAAACCAGGTTTGTCCTAAGCAGAAACGCTGTTTTCAGGGCTTTGAGGCTCTAACATAATTCATGCAAAACTCTTCTAACACCTTCAGATGTGCATTACTGCATTGCAAACAGCATTTTATTCATGCACTTGACAATTTTTCAATGTTTGACAGAGTTTCAGTAACATTGCATCAAACCAGGTTTGTCCTAAGCAGAAACGCTGTTTTCAGGGCTTTGAGGCTCTAACATAATTCATGCAAAACTCTTCTAACACCTTCAGATGTGCATTACTGCATTGCAAACAGCATTTTATTCATGCACATGACAAACTTTTAATGTTTGACAGAGTTTCAGTAACATTGCATCAAACCAGGTTTGTCCTGAGCAGAAACGCTGTTTTCAGAGCTTTGAGACTCTAACATAATAATTCATGCAAAACTCTTCTAACACCTTCAGATGTGCATTACTGCATTGCAAACAGCATTTTATTTATGCACATGTCAAACTTTTAATGTTTGACAGAGTTTTAGTAACATTGCATCAAACCAGGTTTGTCCGGAGCAGAAACGCTGTTTTCAGAGCTTTGAAACTCTAACATATTTATTCATGCAAAACTCTTCTAACACCTTCAGATGTGCATTACTGCATTACAAATAGCATTTTATTCATGCACTTGACAATTTTTAAATGTTTGACAGAGTTTCAGTAACATTGCATCAAACCAGGTTTGTCCGGAGCAGAAACGCTGTTTTCAGAGCTTTGAAACTCTAACATAATAATTCATGCAAAACTATTCTAACACCTTCAGATGTGCATTACTGCATTGCAAACAGCATTTTATTCATGCACATGACAAACTTTTAATGTTTGACAGAGTTTCAGTAACATTGCATCAAACCAGGTTTGTCCTGAGCAGAAACGCTGTTTTCAGAGCTTTGAGACTATAACATAATAATTCATGCAAAACTCTTCTAACACCTTCAGATGTGCATTACTGCATTGCAAACAGCATTTTATTCATGCACATGACAAACTTTTAATGTTTGACAGAGTTTCAGTAACATTGCATCAAACCAGGTTTGTCCTGAGCAGAAACGCTGTTTTCAGAGCTTTGAGACTATAACATAATAATTCATGCAAAACTCTTCTAACACCTTCAGATGTGCATTACTGCATTGCAAACAGCATTTTATTCATGCACATGACAAACTTTTAATGTTTGACAGAGTTTCAGTAACATTGCATCAAACCAGGTTTGTCCTGAGCAGAAACGCTGTTTTCAGAGCTTTGAGACTCTAACATAATAATTCATGCAAAACTCTTCTAACACCTTCAGATGTGCATTACTGCATTGCAAACAGCATTTTATTCATGCACATGACAAACTTTTAATGTTTGACAGAGTTTCAGTAACATTGCATCAAACCAGGTTTGTCCGGAGCAGAAACGCTGTTTTCAGAGCTTTGAGACTCTAACATAATAATTCATGCAAAACTCTTCTAACACCTTCAGATGTGCATTACTGCATTGCAAACAGCATTTTATTCATGCACATGACAAACTTTTAATGTTTGACAGAGTTTCAGTAACATTGCATCAAACCAGGTTTGTCCGGAGCAGAAACGCTGTTTTCAGAGCTTTGAAACTCTAACATAATAACTCATGCAAAACTCTTCTAACACCTTCAGATGTGCATTACTGCATTGCAAACAGCATTTTATTCATGCACATGACAAACTTTTAATGTTTGACAGAGTTTCAGTAACATTGCATCAAACCAGGTTTGTCCGGAGAAGAAACGCTGTTTTCAGAGCTTTGAAACTCTAATATAATAATTCATGCAAAACTCTTCTAACACCTTCAGATGTGCATTACTGCATTGCAAACAGCATTTTATTCATGCACATGACAAACTTTTAATGTTTGACAGAGTTTCAGTAATATTGCATCAAACCAGGTCTGTCCGGAGCAGAAACGCTGTTTTCAGAGCTTTGAAACTCTAACATAATATTTCATGCAAAACTCTTCTAACACCTTCAGATGTGCATTACTGCATTGCAAACAGCATTTTATTCATGCACATGACAAACTTTTAATGTTTGACAGAGTTTCAGTAATATTGCATCAAACCAGGTCTGTCCGGAGCAGAATCGCTGTTTTCAGAGCTTTGAGACTCTAACATAATAATTCATGCAAAACTCTTCTAACACCTTCAGATGTGCATTACTGCATTGCAAACAGCATTTTATTCATGCACTTGACAATTTTTCAATGTTTGACAGAGTTTCAGTAACATTGCATCAAACCAGGTTTGTCCTAAGCAGAAACGCTGTTTTCAGGGCTTTGAGGCTCTAACATAATTCATGCAAAACTCTTCTAACACCTTCAGATGTGCATTACTGCATTGCAAACAGCATTTTATTCATGCACATGACAAACTTTTAATGTTTGACAGAGTTTCAGTAACATTGCATCAAACCAGGTTTGTCCGGAGCAGAAACGCTGTTTTCAGAGCTTTGAAACTCTAACATAATAATTCATGCAAAACTCTTCTAACACCTTCAGATGTGCATTACTGCATTGCAAACAGCATTTTATTCATGCACATGACAAACTTTTAATGTTTGACAGAGTTTCAGTAATATTGCATCAAACCAGGTCTGTCCGGAGCAGAAACGCTGTTTTCAGAGCTTTGAGACTCTAACATAATAATTCATGCAAAACTCTTCTAACACCTTCAGATGTGCATTACTGCATTACAAATAGCATTTTATTCATGCACTTGACAATTTTTAAATGTTTGACAGAGTTTCAGTAACATTGCATCAAACCAGGTTTGTCCGGAGCAGAAATGCTGATTTCAGAGCTTTGAGACTCTAACATAATAATTCATGCAAAACTCTTCTAACACCTTCAGATGTGCATTACTGCATTGCAAACAGCATTTTATTCATGCACATGACAAACTTTTAATGTTTGACAGAGTTTCAGTAACATTGCATCAAACCAGGTTTGTCCGGAGCAGAAACGCTGTTTTCAGAGCTTTGAAACTCTAACATAATAATTCATGCAAAACTCTTCTAACACCTTCAGATGTGCATTGCTGCATTGCAAACAGCATTTTATTCATGCACATGACAAACTTTTAATGTTTGACAGAGTTTCAGTAACATTGCATCAAACCAGGTTTGTCCGGAGCAGAAACGCTGTTTTCAGAGCTTTGAAACTCTAACATAATAATTAATGCAAAACTCTTCTAACACCTTCAGATGTGCATTACTGCATTGCAAACAGCATTTTATTCATGCACATGACAAACTTTTAATGTTTGACAGAGTTTCAGTAATATTGCATCAAACCAGGTCTGTCCGGAGCAGAAACGCTGTTTTCAGAGCTTTGAGACTCTAACATAATAATTCATGCAAAACTCTTCTAACACTTTCAGATGTGCATTACTGCATTGCAAACAGCATTTTATTCATGCACATGACACATTTTTAATGTTTGACAGAGTTTCAGTAACATTGCATCAAACCAGGTTTGTCCGGAGCAGAAACGCTGATTTCAGAGCTTTGAGACTCTAACATAATAATTCATGCAAAACTCTTCTAACACCTTCAGATGTGCATTACTGCATTGCAAACAGCATTTTATTCATGCACATGACAAACTTTTAATGTTTGACAGAGTTTCAGTAACATTGCATCAAACCAGGTTTGTCCGGAGCAGAAACGCTGTTTTCAGAGCTTTGAAACTCTAACATAATAATTCATGCAAAACTCTTCTAACACCTTCAGATGTGCATTACTGCATTGCAAACAGCATTTTATTCATGCACATGACAAACTTTTAATGTTTGACAGAGTTTCAGTAACATTGCATCAAACCAGGTTTGTCCGGAGCAGAAACGCTGTTTTCAGAGCTTTGAAACTCTAACATAATAATTCATGCAAAACTCTTCTAACACCTTCAGATGTGCATTACTGCATTGCAAACAGCATTTTATTCATGCACATGACAAACTTTTAATGTTTGACAGAGTTTCAGTAATATTGCATCAAACCAGGTCTGTCCGGAGCAGAAACGCTGTTTTCAGAGCTTTGAGACTCTAACATAATAATTCATGCAAAACTCTTCTAACACTTTCAGATGTGCATTACTGCATTGCAAACAGCATTTTATTCATGCACATGACACATTTTTAATGTTTGACAGAGTTTCAGTAACATTGCATCAAACCAGGTTTGTCCGGAGCAGAAACGCTGTTTTCAGAGCTTTGAGACTCTAACATAATAATTCATGCAAAACTCTTCTAACACCTTCA
The DNA here is from genome assembly GCF_049309525.1 of Garra rufa. Classification (NCBI taxonomy): domain Eukaryota; kingdom Metazoa; phylum Chordata; class Actinopteri; order Cypriniformes; family Cyprinidae; genus Garra; species Garra rufa. Next base: position 5,572,505 of record NW_027394278.1, on the reverse strand, counting down.
GATGTGCATTACTGCATTGCAAACAGCATTTTATTCATGCACATGACAAACTTTTAATGTTTGACAGAGTTTCAGTAACATTGCACCAAACCAGGTTTGTCCGGAGCAGAAACGCTGTTTTCAGAGCTTTGAAACTCTAACATAATAATTCATGCAAAACTCTTCTAAAACCTTCAGATGTACATTACTGCATTGCAAACAGCATTTTATTCATGCACATGACAAATTTTTAATGTTTGACAGAGTTTCAGTAACATTGCATCAAACCAGGTTTGTCCGGAGCAGAAACGCTGTTTTCAGAGCTTTGAGACTCTAACATAATAATTCATGCAAAACTCTTCTAACACCTTCAGATGTGCATTACTGCATTGCAAACAGCATTTTATTCATGCACATGACAAACTTTTAATGTTTGACAGAGTTTCAGTAACATTGCATCAAACCAGGTTTGTCCTGAGCAGAAACGCTGTTTTCAGAGCTTTGAGACTCTAACATAATAATTCATGCAAAACTCTTCTAACACCTTCAGCTGTGCATTACTGCATTGCAAACAGCATTTTATTCATGCACATGACAAACTTTCAATGTTTGACAGAGTTTCAGTAACATTGCACCAAACCAGGTTTGTCCGGAGCAGAAACGCTGTTTTCAGAGCTTTGAAACTCTAACATAATAATTCATGCAAAACTCTTCTAAAACCTTCAGATGTACATTACTGCATTGCAAACAGCATTTTATTCATGCACATGACAAATTTTTAATGTTTGACAGAGTTTCAGTAACATTGCATCAAACCAGGTTTGTCCGGAGCAGAAACGCTGTTTTCAGAGCTTTGAGACTCTAACATAATAATTCATGCAAAACTCTTCTAACACCTTCAGATGTGCATTACTGCATTGCAAACAGCATTTTATTCATGCACATGACAAACTTTTAATGTTTGACAGAGTTTCAGTAACATTGCATCAAACCAGGTTTGTCCTGAGCAGAAACGCTGTTTTCAGAGCTTTGAGACTCTAACATAATAATTCATGCAAAACTCTTCTAACACCTTCAGCTGTGCATTACTGCATTGCAAACAGCATTTTATTCATGCACATGACAAACTTTTAATGTTTGACAGAGTTTCAGTAACATTGCATCAAACCAGGTTTGTCCGGAGCAGAAACGCTGTTTTCAGAGCTTTGAGACTCTAACATAATAATTCATGCAAAACTCTTCTAACACTTTCAGATGTGCATTACTGCATTGCAAACAGCATTTTATTCATGCACATGACACATTTTTAATGTTTGACAGAGTTTCAGTAACATTGCATCAAACCAGGTTTGTCCGGAGCAGAAACGCTGATTTCAGAGCTTTGAGACTCTAACATAATAATTCATGCAAAACTCTTCTAACACCTTCAGATGTGCATTACTGCATTGCAAACAGCATTTTATTCATGCACATGACAAACTTTTAATGTTTGACAGAGTTTCAGTAACATTGCATCAAACCAGGTTTGTCCGGAGCAGAAACGCTGTTTTCAGAGCTTTGAAACTCTAACATAATAATTCATGCAAAACTCTTCTAACACCTTCAGATGTGCATTACTGCATTGCAAACAGCATTTTATTCATGCACATGACAAACTTTTAATGTTTGACAGAGTTTCAGTAACATTGCATCAAACCAGGTTTGTCCGGAGCAGAAACGCTGTTTTCAGAGCTTTGAAACTCTAACATAATAATTCATGCAAAACTCTTCTAACACCTTCAGATGTGCATTACTGCATTGCAAACAGCATTTTATTCATGCACATGACAAACTTTTAATGTTTGACAGAGTTTCAGTAATATTGCATCAAACCAGGTCTGTCCGGAGCAGAAACGCTGTTTTCAGAGCTTTGAGACTCTAACATAATAATTCATGCAAAACTCTTCTAACACTTTCAGATGTGCATTACTGCATTGCAAACAGCATTTTATTCATGCACATGACACATTTTTAATGTTTGACAGAGTTTCAGTAACATTGCATCAAACCAGGTTTGTCCGGAGCAGAAACGCTGTTTTCAGAGCTTTGAGACTCTAACATAATAATTCATGCAAAACTCTTCTAACACCTTCAGATGTGCATTACTGCATTGCAAACAGCATTTTATTCATGCACATGACAAACTTTTAATGTTTGACAGAGTTTCAGTAACATTGCACCAAACCAGGTTTGTCCGGAGCAGAAACGCTGTTTTCAGAGCTTTGAAACTCTAACATAATAATTCATGCAAAACTCTTCTAAAACCTTCAGATGTACATTACTGCATTGCAAACAGCATTTTATTCATGCACATGACAAATTTTTAATGTTTGACAGAGTTTCAGTAACATTGCATCAAACCAGGTTTGTCCGGAGCAGAAACGCTGTTTTCAGAGCTTTGAGACTCTAACATAATAATTCATGCAAAACTCTTCTAACACCTTCAGATGTGCATTACTGCATTGCAAACAGCATTTTATTCATGCACATGACAAACTTTTAATGTTTGACAGAGTTTCAGTAACATTGCATCAAACCAGGTTTGTCCTGAGCAGAAACGCTGTTTTCAGAGCTTTGAGACTCTAACATAATAATTCATGCAAAACTCTTCTAACACCTTCAGCTGTGCATTACTGCATTGCAAACAGCATTTTATTCATGCACATGACAAACTTTTAATGTTTGACAGAGTTTCAGTAACATTGCATCAAACCAGGTTTGTCCGGAGCAGAAACGCTGTTTTCAGAGCTTTGAGACTCTAACATAATAATTCATGCAAAACTCTTCTAACACCTTCAGATGTGCATTACTGCATTGCAAACAGCATTTTATTCATGCACATGACACATTTTTAATGTTTGACAGAGTTTCAGTAACATTGCATCAAACCAGGTTTGTCCGGAGCAGAAACGCTGTTTTCAGAGCTTTGAGACTCTAACATAATAATTCATGCAAAACTCTTCTAACACCTTCAGATGTGCATTACTGCATTGCAAACAGCATTTTATTCATGCACATGACAAACTTTTAATGTTTGACAGAGTTTCAGTAACATTGCATCAAACCAGGTTTGTCCTAAGCAGAAACGTTGTTTTCAGGGCTTTGAGGCTCTAACATAATTCATGCAAAACTCTTCTAACACCTTCAGATGTGCATTACTGCATTGCAAACAGCATTTTATTCATGCACTTGACAATTTTTCAATGTTTGACAGAGTTTCAGTAACATTGCATCAAACCAGGTTTGTCCTAAGCAGAAACGCTGTTTTCAGGGCTTTGAGGCTCTAACATAATTCATGCAAAACTCTTCTAACACCTTCAGATGTGCATTACTGCATTGCAAACAGCATTTTATTCATGCACATGACAAACTTTTAATGTTTGACAGAGTTTCAGTAACATTGCATCAAACCAGGTTTGTCCTGAGCAGAAACGCTGTTTTCAGAGCTTTGAGACTCTAACATAATAATTCATGAAAAACTCTTCTAACACCTTCAGATGTGCATTACTGCATTGCAAAGAGCATTTTATTCATGCACATGTCAAACTTTTAATGTTTGACAGAGTTTCAGTAACATTGCATCAAACCAGGTTTGTCCGGAGCAGAAACGCTGTTTTCAGAGCTTTGAAACTCTAACATAATTATTCATGCAAAACTCTTCTAACACCTTCAGATGTGCATTACTGCATTGCAAACAGCATTTTATTCATGCACATGACAAACTTTTAATGTTTGACAGAGTTTCAGTAACATTGCATCAAACCAGGTTTGTCCTGAGCAGAAACGCTGTTTTCAGAGCTTTGAGACTCTAACATAATAATTCATGCAAAACTCTTCTAACACCTTCAGATGTGCATTACTGCATTGCAAACAGCATTTTATTCATGCACATGACAAACTTTTAATGTTTGACAGAGTTTCAGTAACATTGCATCAAACCAGGTTTGTCCGGAGCAGAAACGCTGTTTTCAGAGCTTTGAAACTCTAACATAATAATTCATGCAAAACTCTTCTAACACATTCAGATGTGCATTACTGCATTACAAATAGCATTTTATTCATGCACTTGACAAACTTTTAATGTTTGACAGAGTTTCAGTAACATTGCATCAAACCAGGTTTGTCCGGAGCAGAAACGCTGTTTTCAGAGCTTTGAGACTCTAACATAATAATTCATGCAAAACTCTTCTAACACCTTCAGATGTGCATTACTGCATTGCAAACAGCATTTTATTCATGCACATGACAAACTTTCAATGTTTGACAGAGTTTCAGTAATATTGCATCAAACCAGGTCTGTCCGGAGCAGAAACGCTGTTTTCAGAGCTTTGAGACTCTAACATAATAATTCATGCAAAACTCTTCTAACACCTTCAGATGTGCATTACTGCATTGCAAACAGCATTTTATTCATGCACATGACAAACTTTTAATGTTTGACAGAGTTTCAGTAACATTGCATCAAACCAGGTTTGTCCTGAGCAGAAACGCTGTTTTCAGAGCTTTGAGACTCTAACATAATAATTCATGCAAAACTCTTCTAACACCTTCAGATGTGCAGTACTGCATTGCAAACAGCATTTTATTCATGCACATGACAAACTTTTAATGTTTGACAGAGTTTCAGTAACATTGCATCAAACCAGGTTTGTCCGGAGCAGAAACGCTGTTTTCAGAGCTTTGAGACTCTAACATAATAATTCATGCAAAACTCTTCTAACACCTTCAGATGTGCATTACTGCATTGCAAACAGCATTTTATTCATGCACATAAAGAACTTTTAATGTTTGACAGAGTTTCAGTAACATTGCATCAAACCAGGTTTGTCCTAAGCAGAAACGCTGTTTTCAGGGCTTTGAGGCTCTAACATAATTCATGCAAAACTCTTCTAACACCTTCAGATGTGCATTACTGCATTGCAAACAGCATTTTATTCATGCACATGACAAACTTTCAATGTTTGACAGAGTTTCAGTAATATTGCATCAAACCAGGTCTGTCCGGAGCAGAAACGCTGTTTTCAGAGCTTTGAGACTCTAACATAATAATTCATGCAAAACTCTTCTAACACCTTCAGATGTGCATTACTGCATTGCAAACAGCATTTTATTCATGCACATGACAAACTTTTAATGTTTGACAGAGTTTCAGTAACATTGCATCAAACCAGGTTTGTCCTGAGCAGAAACGCTGTTTTCAGAGCTTTGAGACTCTAACATAATAATTCATGCAAAACTCTTCTAACACCTTCAGATGTGCAGTACTGCATTGCAAACAGCATTTTATTCATGCACATGACAAACTTTTAATGTTTGACAGAGTTTCAGTAACATTGCATCAAACCAGGTTTGTCCGGAGCAGAAACGCTGTTTTCAGAGCTTTGAGACTCTAACATAATAATTCATGCAAAACTCTTCTAACACCTTCAGATGTGCATTACTGCATTGCAAACAGCATTTTATTCATGCACATAAAGAACTTTTAATGTTTGACAGAGTTTCAGTAACATTGCATCAAACCAGGTTTGTCCTAAGCAGAAACGCTGTTTTCAGGGCTTTGAGGCTCTAACATAATTCATGCAAAACTCTTCTAACACCTTCAGATGTGCATTACTGCATTGCAAACAGCATTTTATTCATGCACTTGACAATTTTTCAATGTTTGACAGAGTTTCAGTAACATTGCATCAAACCAGGTTTGTCCTAAGCAGAAACGCTGTTTTCAGGGCTTTGAGGCTCTAACATAATTCATGCAAAACTCTTCTAACACCTTCAGATGTGCATTACTGCATTGCAAACAGCATTTTATTCATGCACATGACAAACTTTTAATGTTTGACAGAGTTTCAGTAACATTGCATCAAACCAGGTTTGTCCTGAGCAGAAACGCTGTTTTCAGAGCTTTGAGACTCTAACATAATAATTCATGCAAAACTCTTCTAACACCTTCAGATGTGCATTACTGCATTGCAAACAGCATTTTATTTATGCACATGTCAAACTTTTAATGTTTGACAGAGTTTTAGTAACATTGCATCAAACCAGGTTTGTCCGGAGCAGAAACGCTGTTTTCAGAGCTTTGAAACTCTAACATAATTATTCATGCAAAACTCTTCTAACACCTTCAGATGTGCATTACTGCATTACAAATAGCATTTTATTCATGCACTTGACAATTTTTAAATGTTTGACAGAGTTTCAGTAACATTGCATCAAACCAGGTTTGTCCGGAGCAGAAACGCTGTTTTCAGAGCTTTGAAACTCTAACATAATAATTCATGCAAAACTCTTCTAACACCTTCAGATGTGCATTACTGCATTGCAAACAGCATTTTATTCATGCACATGACAAACTTTTAATGTTTGACAGAGTTTCAGTAACATTGCATCAAACCAGGTTTGTCCTGAGCAGAAACGCTGTTTTCAGAGCTTTGAGACTCTAACATAATAATTCATGAAAAACTCTTCTAACACCTTCAGATGTGCATTACTGCATTGCAAAGAGCATTTTATTCATGCACATGTCAAACTTTTAATGTTTGACAGAGTTTCAGTAACATTGCATCAAACCAGGTTTGTCCGGAGCAGAAACGCTGTTTTCAGAGCTTTGAAACTCTAACATAATTATTCATGCAAAACTCTTCTAACACCTTCAGATGTGCATTACTGCATTGCAAACAGCATTTTATTCATGCACATGACAAACTTTTAATGTTTGACAGAGTTTCAGTAACATTGCATCAAACCAGGTTTGTCCTGAGCAGAAACGCTGTTTTCAGAGCTTTGAGACTCTAACATAATAATTCATGCAAAACTCTTCTAACACCTTCAGATGTGCATTACTGCATTGCAAACAGCATTTTATTCATGCACATGACAAACTTTTAATGTTTGACAGAGTTTCAGTAACATTGCATCAAACCAGGTTTGTCCGGAGCAGAAACGCTGTTTTCAGAGCTTTGAAACTCTAACATAATAATTCATGCAAAACTCTTCTAACACATTCAGATGTGCATTACTGCATTACAAATAGCATTTTATTCATGCACTTGACAAACTTTTAATGTTTGACAGAGTTTCAGTAACATTGCATCAAACCAGGTTTGTCCGGAGCAGAAACGCTGTTTTCAGAGCTTTGAGACTCTAACATAATAATTCATGCAAAACTCTTCTAACACCTTCAGATGTGCATTACTGCATTGCAAACAGCATTTTATTCATGCACATGACAAACTTTCAATGTTTGACAGAGTTTCAGTAATATTGCATCAAACCAGGTCTGTCCGGAGCAGAAACGCTGTTTTCAGAGCTTTGAGACTCTAACATAATAATTCATGCAAAACTCTTCTAACACCTTCAGATGTGCATTACTGCATTGCAAACAGCATTTTATTCATGCACATGACAAACTTTTAATGTTTGACAGAGTTTCAGTAACATTGCATCAAACCAGGTTTGTCCTGAGCAGAAACGCTGTTTTCAGAGCTTTGAGACTCTAACATAATAATTCATGCAAAACTCTTCTAACACCTTCAGATGTGCAGTACTGCATTGCAAACAGCATTTTATTCATGCACATGACAAACTTTTAATGTTTGACAGAGTTTCAGTAACATTGCATCAAACCAGGTTTGTCCGGAGCAGAAACGCTGTTTTCAGAGCTTTGAGACTCTAACATAATAATTCATGCAAAACTCTTCTAACACCTTCAGATGTGCATTACTGCATTGCAAACAGCATTTTATTCATGCACATAAAGAACTTTTAATGTTTGACAGAGTTTCAGTAACATTGCATCAAACCAGGTTTGTCCTAAGCAGAAACGCTGTTTTCAGGGCTTTGAGGCTCTAACATAATTCATGCAAAACTCTTCTAACACCTTCAGATGTGCATTACTGCATTGCAAACAGCATTTTATTCATGCACATGACAAACTTTCAATGTTTGACAGAGTTTCAGTAATATTGCATCAAACCAGGTCTGTCCGGAGCAGAAACGCTGTTTTCAGAGCTTTGAGACTCTAACATAATAATTCATGCAAAACTCTTCTAACACCTTCAGATGTGCATTACTGCATTGCAAACAGCATTTTATTCATGCACATGACAAACTTTTAATGTTTGACAGAGTTTCAGTAACATTGCATCAAACCAGGTTTGTCCTGAGCAGAAACGCTGTTTTCAGAGCTTTGAGACTCTAACATAATAATTCATGCAAAACTCTTCTAACACCTTCAGATGTGCAGTACTGCATTGCAAACAGCATTTTATTCATGCACATGACAAACTTTTAATGTTTGACAGAGTTTCAGTAACATTGCATCAAACCAGGTTTGTCCGGAGCAGAAACGCTGTTTTCAGAGCTTTGAGACTCTAACATAATAATTCATGCAAAACTCTTCTAACACCTTCAGATGTGCATTACTGCATTGCAAACAGCATTTTATTCATGCACATAAAGAACTTTTAATGTTTGACAGAGTTTCAGTAACATTGCATCAAACCAGGTTTGTCCTAAGCAGAAACGCTGTTTTCAGGGCTTTGAGGCTCTAACATAATTCATGCAAAACTCTTCTAACACCTTCAGATGTGCATTACTGCATTGCAAACAGCATTTTATTCATGCACTTGACAATTTTTCAATGTTTGACAGAGTTTCAGTAACATTGCATCAAACCAGGTTTGTCCTAAGCAGAAACGCTGTTTTCAGGGCTTTGAGGCTCTAACATAATTCATGCAAAACTCTTCTAACACCTTCAGATGTGCATTACTGCATTGCAAACAGCATTTTATTCATGCACATGACAAACTTTTAATGTTTGACAGAGTTTCAGTAACATTGCATCAAACCAGGTTTGTCCTGAGCAGAAACGCTGTTTTCAGAGCTTTGAGACTCTAACATAATAATTCATGCAAAACTCTTCTAACACCTTCAGATGTGCATTACTGCATTGCAAACAGCATTTTATTTATGCACATGTCAAACTTTTAATGTTTGACAGAGTTTTAGTAACATTGCATCAAACCAGGTTTGTCCGGAGCAGAAACGCTGTTTTCAGAGCTTTGAAACTCTAACATAATTATTCATGCAAAACTCTTCTAACACCTTCAGATGTGCATTACTGCATTACAAATAGCATTTTATTCATGCACTTGACAATTTTTAAATGTTTGACAGAGTTTCAGTAACATTGCATCAAACCAGGTTTGTCCGGAGCAGAAACGCTGTTTTCAGAGCTTTGAAACTCTAACATAATAATTCATGCAAAACTATTCTAACACCTTCAGATATGCATTACTGCATTGCAAACAGCATTTTATTCATGCACATGACAAACTTTTAATGTTTGACAGAGTTTCAGTAACATTGCATAAAACCAGGTTTGTCCTGAGCAGAAACGCTGTTTTCAGAGCTTTGAGACTATAACATAATAATTCATGCAAAACTCTTCTAACACCTTCAGATGTGCATTACTGCATTGCAAACAGCATTTTATTCATGCACATGACAAACTTTTAATGTTTGACAGAGTTTCAGTAACATTGCATCAAACCAGGTTTGTCCTGAGCAGAAACGCTGTTTTCAGAGCTTTGAGACTCTAACATAATAATTCATGCAAAACTCTTCTTACACCTTCAGATGTGCATTACTGCATTACAAATAGCATTTTATTCATGCACTTGACAATTTTTAAATGTTTGACAGAGTTTCAGTAACATTGCATCAAACCAGGTTTGTCCGGAGCAGAAACGCTGTTTTCAGAGCTTTGAAACTCTAACATAATAATTCATGCAAAACTCTTCTAACACCTTCAGATGTGCATTACTGCATTGCAAACAGCATTTTATTCGTGCACATGACAAACCTTTAATGTTTGACAGAGTTTCAGTAACATTGCATCAAACCAGGTTTGTCCTGAGCAGAAACGCTGTTTTCAGAGCTTTGAGACTATAACATAATAATTCATGCAAAACTCTTCTAACACCTTCAAATGTGCATTACTGCATTGCAAACAGCATTTTATTCATGCACATGACAAACTTTTAATGTTTGACAGAGTTTCAGTAACATTGCATCAAACCAGGTTTGTCCTGAGCAGAAACGCTGTTTTCAGAGCTTTGAGACTCTAACATAATAATTCATGCAAAACTCTTCTAACACCTTCAGATGTGCATTACTGCATTGCAAACAGCATTTTATTCATGCACATGACAAACTTTTAATGTTTGACAGAGTTTCAGTAACATTGCATCAAACCAGGTTTGTCCGGAGCAGAAACGCTGTTTTCAGAGCTTTGAGACTCTAACATAATAATTCATGCAAAACTCTTCTAACACCTTCAGATGTGCATTACTGCATTGCAAACAGCATTTTATTCATGCACATGACAAACTTTTAATGTTTGACAGAGTTTCAGTAACATTGCATCAAACCAGGTTTGTCCGGAGCAGAAACGCTGTTTTCAGAGCTTTGAAACTCTAACATAATAACTCATGCAAAACTCTTCTAACACCTTCAGATGTGCATTACTGCATTGCAAACAGCATTTTATTCATGCACATGACAAACTTTTAATGTTTGACAGAGTTTCAGTAACATTGCATCAAACCAGGTTTGTCCGGAGAAGAAACGCTGTTTTCAGAGCTTTGAAACTCTAATATAATAATTCATGCAAAACTCTTCTAACACCTTCAGATGTGCATTACTGCATTGCAAACAGCATTTTATTCATGCACATGACAAACTTTTAATGTTTGACAGAGTTTCAGTAATATTGCATCAAACCAGGTCTGTCCGGAGCAGAAACGCTGTTTTCAGAGCTTTGAAACTCTAACATAATATTTCATGCAAAACTCTTCTAACACCTTCAGATGTGCATTACTGCATTGCAAACAGCATTTTATTCATGCACATGACAAACTTTTAATGTTTGACAGAGTTTCAGTAATATTGCATCAAACCAGGTCTGTCCGGAGCAGAATCGCTGTTTTCAGAGCTTTGAGACTCTAACATAATAATTCATGCAAAACTCTTCTAACACCTTCAGATGTGCATTACTGCATTGCAAACAGCATTTTATTCATGCACTTGACAATTTTTCAATGTTTGACAGAGTTTCAGTAACATTGCATCAAACCAGGTTTGTCCTAAGCAGAAACGCTGTTTTCAGGGCTTTGAGGCTCTAACATAATTCATGCAAAACTCTTCTAATACCTTCAGATGTGCATTACTGCATTGCAAACAGCATTTTATTCATGCACATGACAAACTTTTAATGTTTGACAGAGTTTCAGTAACATTGCATCAAACCAGGTTTGTCCGGAGCAGAAACGCTGTTTTCAGAGCTTTGAAACTCTAACATAATAATTCATGCAAAACTCTTCTAACACCTTCAGATGTGCATTACTGCATTGCAAACAGCATTTTATTCATGCACATGACAAACTTTTAATGTTTGACAGAGTTTCAGTAATATTGCATCAAACCAGGTCTGTCCGGAGCAGAAACGCTGTTTTCAGAGCTTTGAGACTCTAACATAATAATTCATGCAAAACTCTTCTAACACCTTCAGATGTGCATTACTGCATTACAAATAGCATTTTATTCATGCACTTGACAATTTTTAAATGTTTGACAGAGTTTCAGTAACATTGCATCAAACCAGGTTTGTCCGGAGCAGAAACGCTGATTTCAGAGCTTTGAGACTCTAACATAATAATTCATGCAAAACTCTTCTAACACCTTCAGATGTGCATTACTGCATTGCAAACAGCATTTTATTCATGCACATGACAAACTTTTAATGTTTGACAGAGTTTCAGTAACATTGCATCAAACCAGGTTTGTCCGGAGCAGAAACGCTGTTTTCAGAGCTTTGAAACTCTAACATAATAATTCATGCAAAACTCTTCTAACACCTTCAGATGTGCATTACTGCATTGCAAACAGCATTTTATTCATGCACATGACAAACTTTTAATGTTTGACAGAGTTTCAGTAACATTGCATCAAACCAGGTTTGTCCGGAGCAGAAACGCTGTTTTCAGAGCTTTGAAACTCTAACATAATAATTCATGCAAAACTCTTCTAACACCTTCAGATGTGCATTACTGCATTGCAAACAGCATTTTATTCATGCACATGACAAACTTTTAATGTTTGACAGAGTTTCAGTAATATTGCATCAAACCAGGTCTGTCCGGAGCAGAAACGCTGTTTTCAGAGCTTTGAGACTCTAACATAATAATTCATGCAAAACTCTTCTAACACTTTCAGATGTGCATTACTGCATTGCAAACAGCATTTTATTCATGCACATGACACATTTTTAATGTTTGACAGAGTTTCAGTAACATTGCATCAAACCATGTTTGTCCGGAGCAGAAACGCTGATTTCAGAGCTTTGAGACTCTAACATAATAATTCATGCAAAACTCTTCTAACACCTTCAGATGTGCATTACTGCATTGCAAACAGCATTTTATTCATGCACATGACAAACTTTTAATGTTTGACAGAGTTTCAGTAACATTGCATCAAACCAGGTTTGTCCGGAGCAGAAACGCTGTTTTCAGAGCTTTGAAACTCTAACATAATAATTCATGCAAAACTCTTCTAACACCTTCAGATGTGCATTACTGCATTGCAAACAGCATTTTATTCATGCACATGACAAACTTTTAATGTTTGACAGAGTTTCAGTAACATTGCATCAAACCAGGTTTGTCCGGAGCAGAAACGCTGTTTTCAGAGCTTTGAAACTCTAACATAATAATTCATGCAAAACTCTTCTAACACCTTCAGATGTGCATTACTGCATTGCAAACAGCATTTTATTCATGCACATGACAAACTTTTAATGTTTGACAGAGTTTCAGTAATATTGCATCAAACCAGGTCTGTCCGGAGCAGAAACGCTGTTTTCAGAGCTTTGAGACTCTAACATAATAATTCATGCAAAACTCTTCTAACACTTTCAGATGTGCATTACTGCATTGCAAACAGCATTTTATTCATGCACATGACACATTTTTAATGTTTGACAGAGTTTCAGTAACATTGCATCAAACCAGGTTTGTCCGGAGCAGAAACGCTGTTTTCAGAGCTTTGAGACTCTAACATAATAATTCATGCAAAACTCTTCTAACACCTTCAGATGTGCATTACTACATTACAAACAGCATTTTATTCATGCACTTGACAATTTTTTAATGTTTGACAGAGTTTCAGTAACATTGCATCAAACCAGGTTTGTCCGGAGCAGAAACGCTGTTTTCAGAGCTTTGAAACTCTAACATAATAATTCATGCAAAACTCTTCTAACACCTTCAGATGTGCATTACTGCATTGCAAACAGCATTTTATTCATGCACATGACAAACTTTTAATGTTTGACAGAGTTTCAGTAACATTGCATCAAACCAGGTTTGTCCTGAGCAGAAACGCTGTTTTCAGAGCTTTGAGACTCTAACATAATAATTCATGCAAAACTCTTCTAACACCTTCAGATGTGCATTACTGCATTACAAATAGCATTTTATTCATGCACTTGACAATTTTTAAATGTTTGACAGAGTTTCAGTAACATTGCATCAAACCAGGTTTGTCCGGAGCAGAAACGCTGTTTTCAGAGCTTTGAAACTCTAACATAATAATTCATGCAAAACTCTTCTAACACCTTCAGATGTGCATTACTGCATTGCAAACAGCATTTTATTCATGCACATGACAAACTTTTAATGTTTGACAGAGTTTCAGTAACATTGCATCAAACCAGGTTTGTCCGGAGCAGAAACGCTGTTTTCAGAGCTTTGAAACTCTAACATAATAATTCATGCAAAACTCTTCTAACACCTTCAGATGTGCATTACTGCATTGCAAACAGCATTTTATTCATGCACATGACAAACTTTTAATGTTTGACAGAGTTTCAGTAATATTGCATCAAACCAGGTCTGTCCGGAGCAGAAACGCTGTTTTCAGAGCTTTGAGACTCTAACATAATAATTCATGCAAAACTCTTCTAACACCTTCAGATGTGCATTACTGCATTACAAATAGCATTTTATTCATGCACTTGACAATTTTTAAATGTTTGACAGAGTTTCAGTAACATTGCATCAAACCAGGTTTGTCCGGAGCAGAAACGCTGATTTCAGAGCTTTGAGACTCTAACATAATAATTCATGCAAAACTCTTCTAACACCTTCAGATGTGCATTACTGCATTGCAAACAGCATTTTATTCATGCACATGACAAACTTTTAATGTTTGACAGAGTTTCAGTAACATTGCATCAAACCAGGTTTGTCCGGAGCAGAAACGCTGTTTTCAGAGCTTTGAAACTCTAACATAATAATTCATGCAAAACTCTTCTAACACCTTCAGATGTGCATTACTGCATTGCAAACAGCATTTTATTCATGCACATGACAAACTTTTAATGTTTGACAGAGTTTCAGTAACATTGCATCAAACCAGGTTTGTCCGGAGCAGAAACGCTGTTTTCAGAGCTTTGAAACTCTAACATAATAATTCATGCAAAACTCTTCTAACACCTTCAGATGTGCATTACTGCATTGCAAACAGCATTTTATTCATGCACATGACAAACTTTTAATGTTTGACAGAGTTTCAGTAATATTGCATCAAACCAGGTCTGTCCGGAGCAGAAACGCTGTTTTCAGAGCTTTGAGACTCTAACATAATAATTCATGCAAAACTCTTCTAACACTTTCAGATGTGCATTACTGCATTGCAAACAGCATTTTATTCATGCACATGACACATTTTTAATGTTTGACAGAGTTTCAGTAACATTGCATCAAACCATGTTTGTCCGGAGCAGAAACGCTGATTTCAGAGCTTTGAGACTCTAACATAATAATTCATGCAAAACTCTTCTAACACCTTCAGATGTGCATTACTGCATTGCAAACAGCATTTTATTCATGCACATGACAAACTTTTAATGTTTGACAGAGTTTCAGTAACATTGCATCAAACCAGGTTTGTCCGGAGCAGAAACACTGTTTTCAGAGCTTTGAAACTCTAACATAATAATTCATGCAAAACTCTTCTAACACCTTCAGATGTGCATTACTGCATTGCAAACAGCATTTTATTCATGCACATGACAAACTTTTAATGTTTGACAGAGTTTCAGTAACATTGCATCAAACCAGGTTTGTCCGGAGCAGAAACGCTGTTTTCAGAGCTTTGAAACTCTAACATAATAATTCATGCAAAACTCTTCTAACACCTTCAGATGTGCATTACTGCATTGCAAACAGCATTTTATTCATGCACATGACAAACTTTTAATGTTTGACAGAGTTTCAGTAATATTGCATCAAACCAGGTCTGTCCGGAGCAGAAACGCTGTTTTCAGAGCTTTGAGACTCTAACATAATAATTCATGCAAAACTCTTCTAACACTTTCAGATGTGCATTACTGCATTGCAAACAGCATTTTATTCATGCACATGACACATTTTTAATGTTTGACAGAGTTTCAGTAACATTGCATCAAACCAGGTTTGTCCGGAGCAGAAACGCTGTTTTCAGAGCTTTGAGACTCTAACATAATAATTCATGCAAAACTCTTCTAACACCTTCAGATGTGCATTACTACATTACAAACAGCATTTTATTCATGCACTTGACAATTTTTTAATGTTTGACAGAGTTTCAGTAACATTGCATCAAACCAGGTTTGTCCGGAGCAGAAACGCTGTTTTCAGAGCTTTGAAACTCTAACATAATAATTCATGCAAAACTCTTCTAACACCTTCAGATGTGCATTACTGCATTGCAAACAGCATTTTATTCATGCACATGACAAACTTTTAATGTTTGACAGAGTTTCAGTAACATTGCATCAAACCAGGTTTGTCCTGAGCAGAAACGCTGTTTTCAGAGCTTTGAGACTCTAACATAATAATTCATGCAAAACTCTTCTAACACCTTCAGATGTGCATTACTGCATTACAAATAGCATTTTATTCATGCACTTGACAATTTTTAAATGTTTGACAGAGTTTCAGTAACATTGCATCAAACCAGGTTTGTCCGGAGCAGAAACGCTGTTTTCAGAGCTTTGAAACTCTAACATAATAATTCATGCAAAACTCTTCTAACACCTTCAGATGTGCATTACTGCATTGCAAACAGCATTTTATTCATGCACATGACAAACTTTTAATGTTTGACAGAGTTTCAGTAACATTGCATCAAACCAGGTTTGTCCGGAGCAGAAACGCTGTTTTCAGAGCTTTGAAACTCTAACATAATAATTCATGCAAAACTCTTCTAACACCTTCAGATGTGCATTACTGCATTGCAAACAGCATTTTATTCATGCACATGACAAACTTTTAATGTTTGACAGAGTTTCAGTAATATTGCATCAAACCAGGTCTGTCCGGAGCAGAAACGCTGTTTTCAGAGCTTTGAAACTCTAACATAATAATTCATGCAAAACTCTTCTAACACCTTCAGATGTGCATTACTGCATTGCAAACAGCATTTTATTCATGCACATGACAAACTTTTAATGTTTGACAGAGTTTCAGTAATATTGCATCAAACCAGGTCTGTCCGGAGCAGAAACGCTGTTTTCAGAGCTTTGAGACTCTAACATAATAATTCATGCAAAACTCTTCTAACACTTTCAGATGTGCATTACTGCATTGCAAACAGCATTTTATTCATGCACATGACACATTTTTAATGTTTGACAGAGTTTCAGTAACATTGCATCAAACCATGTTTGTCCGGAGCAGAAACGCTGATTTCAGAGCTTTGAGACTCTAACATAATAATTCATGCAAAACTCTTCTAACACCTTCAGATGTGCATTACTGCATTGCAAACAGCATTTTATTCATGCACATGACAAACTTTTAATGTTTGACAGAGTTTCAGTAACATTGCATCAAACCAGGTTTGTCCGGAGCAGAAACGCTGTTTTCAGAGCTTTGAAACTCTAACATAATAATTCATGCAAAACTCTTCTAACACCTTCAGATGTGCATTACTGCATTGCAAACAGCATTTTATTCATGCACATGACAAACTTTTAATGTTTGACAGAGTTTCAGTAACATTGCATCAAACCAGGTTTGTCCGGAGCAGAAACGCTGTTTTCAGAGCTTTGAAACTCTAACATAATAATTCATGCAAAACTCTTCTAACACCTTCAGATGTGCATTACTGCATTGCAAACAGCATTTTATTCATGCACATGACAAACTTTTAATGTTTGACAGAGTTTCAGTAATATTGCATCAAACCAGGTCTGTCCGGAGCAGAAACGCTGTTTTCAGAGCTTTGAGACTCTAACATAATAATTCATGCAAAACTCTTC
This sequence comes from Garra rufa, assembly GCF_049309525.1. Lineage (NCBI taxonomy): Eukaryota > Metazoa > Chordata > Actinopteri > Cypriniformes > Cyprinidae > Garra > Garra rufa. The sequence goes on along the minus strand of NW_027394278.1, from coordinate 5,555,119 downwards.
TAACACTTTCAGATGTGCATTACTGCATTGCAAACAGCATTTTATTCATGCACATGACACATTTTTAATGTTTGACAGAGTTTCAGTAACATTGCATCAAACCAGGTTTGTCCGGAGCAGAAACGCTGTTTTCAGAGCTTTGAGACTCTAACATAATAATTCATGCAAAACTCTTCTAACACCTTCAGATGTGCATTACTACATTACAAACAGCATTTTATTCATGCACTTGACAATTTTTTAATGTTTGACAGAGTTTCAGTAACATTGCATCAAACCAGGTTTGTCCGGAGCAGAAACGCTGTTTTCAGAGCTTTGAAACTCTAACATAATAATTCATGCAAAACTCTTCTAACACCTTCAGATGTGCATTACTGCATTGCAAACAGCATTTTATTCATGCACATGACAAACTTTTAATGTTTGACAGAGTTTCAGTAACATTGCATCAAACCAGGTTTGTCCTGTACGGTGCCCGCCAGGGGACACCTTCGGTTCACTTATGTTTGTCGTGGCCACAACATAATATCATGTTCCCACGAGTTTATATGTCGTGGCCACGACAAACATAAGTGAACCGAAGGTGTCCCCTGGCGGGCACCGTAGTCCTGAGCAGAAACGCTGTTTTCAGAGCTTTGAGACTCTAACATAATAATTCATGCAAAACTCTTCTAACACCTTCAGATGTGCATTACTGCATTACAAATAGCATTTTATTCATGCACTTGACAATTTTTAAATGTTTGACAGAGTTTCAGTAACATTGCATCAAACCAGGTTTGTCCGGAGCAGAAACGCTGTTTTCAGAGCTTTGAAACTCTAACATAATAATTCATGCAAAACTCTTCTAACACCTTCAGATGTGCATTACTGCATTGCAAACAGCATTTTATTCATGCACATGACAAACTTTTAATGTTTGACAGAGTTTCAGTAACATTGCATCAAACCAGGTTTGTCCTGAGCAGAAACGCTGTTTTCAGAGCTTTGAGACTATAACATAATAATTCATGCAAAACTCTTCTAACACCTTCAGATGTGCATTACTGCATTGCAAACAGCATTTTATTCATGCACATGACAAACTTTTAATGTTTGACAGAGTTTCAGTAACATTGCATCAAACCAGGTTTGTCCTGAGCAGAAACGCTGTTTTCAGAGCTTTGAGACTCTAACATAATAATTCATGCAAAACTCTTCTAACACCTTCAGATGTGCATTACTGCATTGCAAACAGCATTTTATTCATGCACATGACAAACTTTTAATGTTTGACAGAGTTTCAGTAATTTTGCATCAAACCAGGTCTGTCCGGAGCAGAAACGCTGTTTTCAGAGCTTTGAGACTCTAACATAATAATTCATGCAAAACTCTTCTAACACCTTCAGATGTGCATTACTGCATTGCAAACAGCATTTTATTCATGCACATGACAAACTTTTAATGTTTGACAGAGTTTCAGTAATATTGCATCAAACCAGGTCTGTCCGGAGCAGAAACGCTGTTTTCAGAGCTTTGAGACTCTAACATAATAATTCATGCAAAACTCTTCTAACACCTTCAGATGTGCATTACTGCATTGCAAACAGCATTTTATTCATGCACATGACAAACTTTTAATGTTTGACAGAGTTTCAGTAACATTGCATCAAACCAGGTTTGTCCGGAGCAGAAACGCTGTTTTCAGAGCTTTGAGACTCTAACATAATAATTCATGCAAAACTCTTCTAACACCTTCAGATGTGCATTACTGCATTACAAACAGCATTTTATTCATGCACTTGACAATTTTTTAATGTTTGACAGAGTTTCAGTAACATTGCATCAAACCAGGTTTGTCCGGAGCAGAAACGCTGTTTTCAGAGCTTTGAAACTCTAACATAATAATTCATGCAAAACTCTTCTAACACCTTCAGATGTGCATTACTGCATTGCAAACAGCATTTTATTCATGCACATGACAAACTTTTAATGTTTGACAGAGTTTCAGTAACATTGCATCAAACCAGGTTTGTCCTGAGCAGAAACGCTGTTTTCAGAGCTTTGAGACTCTAACATAATAATTCATGCAAAACTCTTCTAACACCTTCAGATGTGCATTACTGCATTACAAATAGCATTTTATTCATGCACTTGACAATTTTTAAATGTTTGACAGAGTTTCAGTAACATTGCATCAAACCAGGTTTGTCCGGAGCAGAAACGCTGTTTTCAGAGCTTTGAAACTCTAACATAATAATTCATGCAAAACTCTTCTAACACCTTCAGATGTGCATTACTGCATTGCAAACAGCATTTTATTCATGCACATGACAAACTTTTAATGTTTGACAGAGTTTCAGTAACATTGCATCAAACCAGGTTTGTCCTGAGCAGAAACTCTGTTTTCAGAGCTTTGAGACTATAACATAATAATTCATGCAAAACTCTTCTAACACCTTCAGATGTGCATTACTGCATTGCAAACAGCATTTTATTCATGCACATGACAAACTTTTAATGTTTGACAGAGTTTCAGTAACATTGCATCAAACCAGGTTTGTCCTGAGCAGAAACGCTGTTTTCAGAGCTTTGAGACTCTAACATAATAATTCATGCAAAACTCTTCTAACACCTTCAGATGTGCATTACTGCATTGCAAACAGCATTTTATTCATGCACATGACAAACTTTTAATGTTTGACAGAGTTTCAGTAACATTGCATCAAACCAGGTTTGTCCTGAGCAGAAACGCTGTTTTCAGAGCTTTGAGACTATAACATAATAATTCATGCAAAACTCTTCTAACACCTTCAGATGTGCATTACTGCATTGCAAACAGCATTTTATTCATGCACATGACACATTTTTAATGTTTGACAGAGTTTCAGTAACATTGCATCAAACCATGTTTGTCCGGAGCAGAAACGCTGATTTCAGAGCTTTGAGACTCTAACATAATAATTCATGCAAAACTCTTCTAACACCTTCAGATGTGCATTACTGCATTGCAAACAGCATTTTATTCATGCACATGACAAACTTTTAATGTTTGACAGAGTTTCAGTAACATTGCATCAAACCAGGTTTGTCCGGAGCAGAAACGCTGTTTTCAGAGCTTTGAAACTCTAACATAATAATTCATGCAAAACTCTTCTAACACCTTCAGATGTGCATTACTGCATTGCAAACAGCATTTTATTCATGCACATGACAAACTTTTAATGTTTGACAGAGTTTCAGTAACATTGCATCAAACCAGGTTTGTCCGGAGCAGAAACGCTGTTTTCAGAGCTTTGAAACTCTAACATAATAATTCATGCAAAACTCTTCTAACACCTTCAGATGTGCATTACTGCATTGCAAACAGCATTTTATTCATGCACATGACAAACTTTTAATGTTTGACAGAGTTTCAGTAATATTGCATCAAACCAGGTCTGTCCGGAGCAGAAACGCTGTTTTCAGAGCTTTGAGACTCTAACATAATAATTCATGCAAAACTCTTCTAACACTTTCAGATGTGCATTACTGCATTGCAAACAGCATTTTATTCATGCACATGACACATTTTTAATGTTTGACAGAGTTTCAGTAACATTGCATCAAACCAGGTTTGTCCGGAGCAGAAACGCTGTTTTCAGAGCTTTGAGACTCTAACATAATAATTCATGCAAAACTCTTCTAACACCTTCAGATGTGCATTACTACATTACAAACAGCATTTTATTCATGCACTTGACAATTTTTTAATGTTTGACAGAGTTTCAGTAACATTGCATCAAACCAGGTTTGTCCGGAGCAGAAACGCTGTTTTCAGAGCTTTGAAACTCTAACATAATAATTCATGCAAAACTCTTCTAACACCTTCAGATGTGCATTACTGCATTGCAAACAGCATTTTATTCATGCACATGACAAACTTTTAATGTTTGACAGAGTTTCAGTAACATTGCATCAAACCAGGTTTGTCCTGTACGGTGCCCGCCAGGGGACACCTTCGGTTCACTTATGTTTGTCGTGGCCACAACATAATATCATGTTCCCACGAGTTTATATGTCGTGGCCACGACAAACATAAGTGAACCGAAGGTGTCCCCTGGCGGGCACCGTAGTCCTGAGCAGAAACGCTGTTTTCAGAGCTTTGAGACTCTAACATAATAATTCATGCAAAACTCTTCTAACACCTTCAGATGTGCATTACTGCATTACAAATAGCATTTTATTCATGCACTTGACAATTTTTAAATGTTTGACAGAGTTTCAGTAACATTGCATCAAACCAGGTTTGTCCGGAGCAGAAACGCTGTTTTCAGAGCTTTGAAACTCTAACATAATAATTCATGCAAAACTCTTCTAACACCTTCAGATGTGCATTACTGCATTGCAAACAGCATTTTATTCATGCACATGACAAACTTTTAATGTTTGACAGAGTTTCAGTAACATTGCATCAAACCAGGTTTGTCCTGAGCAGAAACGCTGTTTTCAGAGCTTTGAGACTATAACATAATAATTCATGCAAAACTCTTCTAACACCTTCAGATGTGCATTACTGCATTGCAAACAGCATTTTATTCATGCACATGACAAACTTTTAATGTTTGACAGAGTTTCAGTAACATTGCATCAAACCAGGTTTGTCCTGAGCAGAAACGCTGTTTTCAGAGCTTTGAGACTCTAACATAATAATTCATGCAAAACTCTTCTAACACCTTCAGATGTGCATTACTGCATTGCAAACAGCATTTTATTCATGCACATGACAAACTTTTAATGTTTGACAGAGTTTCAGTAATTTTGCATCAAACCAGGTCTGTCCGGAGCAGAAACGCTGTTTTCAGAGCTTTGAGACTCTAACATAATAATTCATGCAAAACTCTTCTAACACCTTCAGATGTGCATTACTGCATTGCAAACAGCATTTTATTCATGCACATGACAAACTTTTAATGTTTGACAGAGTTTCAGTAATATTGCATCAAACCAGGTCTGTCCGGAGCAGAAACGCTGTTTTCAGAGCTTTGAGACTCTAACATAATAATTCATGCAAAACTCTTCTAACACCTTCAGATGTGCATTACTGCATTGCAAACAGCATTTTATTCATGCACATGACAAACTTTTAATGTTTGACAGAGTTTCAGTAACATTGCATCAAACCAGGTTTGTCCGGAGCAGAAACGCTGTTTTCAGAGCTTTGAGACTCTAACATAATAATTCATGCAAAACTCTTCTAACACCTTCAGATGTGCATTACTGCATTACAAACAGCATTTTATTCATGCACTTGACAATTTTTTAATGTTTGACAGAGTTTCAGTAACATTGCATCAAACCAGGTTTGTCCGGAGCAGAAACGCTGTTTTCAGAGCTTTGAAACTCTAACATAATAATTCATGCAAAACTCTTCTAACACCTTCAGATGTGCATTACTGCATTGCAAACAGCATTTTATTCATGCACATGACAAACTTTTAATGTTTGACAGAGTTTCAGTAACATTGCATCAAACCAGGTTTGTCCTGAGCAGAAACGCTGTTTTCAGAGCTTTGAGACTCTAACATAATAATTCATGCAAAACTCTTCTAACACCTTCAGATGTGCATTACTGCATTACAAATAGCATTTTATTCATGCACTTGACAATTTTTAAATGTTTGACAGAGTTTCAGTAACATTGCATCAAACCAGGTTTGTCCGGAGCAGAAACGCTGTTTTCAGAGCTTTGAAACTCTAACATAATAATTCATGCAAAACTCTTCTAACACCTTCAGATGTGCATTACTGCATTGCAAACAGCATTTTATTCATGCACATGACAAACTTTTAATGTTTGACAGAGTTTCAGTAACATTGCATCAAACCAGGTTTGTCCTGAGCAGAAACTCTGTTTTCAGAGCTTTGAGACTATAACATAATAATTCATGCAAAACTCTTCTAACACCTTCAGATGTGCATTACTGCATTGCAAACAGCATTTTATTCATGCACATGACAAACTTTTAATGTTTGACAGAGTTTCAGTAACATTGCATCAAACCAGGTTTGTCCTGAGCAGAAACGCTGTTTTCAGAGCTTTGAGACTCTAACATAATAATTCATGCAAAACTCGTCTAACACCTTCAGATGTGCATTACTGCATTGCAAACAGCATTTTATTCATGCACATGACAAACTTTTAATGTTTGACAGAGTTTCAGTAACATTGCATCAAACCAGGTTTGTCCTGAGCAGAAACGCTGTTTTCAGAGCTTTGAGACTATAACATAATAATTCATGCAAAACTCTTCTAACACCTTCAGATGTGCATTACTGCATTGCAAACAGCATTTTATTCATGCACATGACAAACTTTTAATGTTTGACAGAGTTTCAGTAACATTGCATCAAACCAGGTTTGTCCTGAGCAGAAACGCTGTTTTCAGAGCTTTGAGACTCTAACATAATAATTCATGCAAAACTCTTCTAACACCTTCAGATGTGCATTACTGCATTGCAAACAGCATTTTATTCATGCACATGACAAACTTTTAATGTTTGACAGAGTTTCAGTAATATTGCATCAAACCAGGTCTGTCCGGAGCAGAAACGCTGTTTTCAGAGCTTTGAGACTCTAACATAATAATTCATGCAAAACTCTTCTAACACCTTCAGATGTGCATTACTGCATTACAAATAGCATTTTATTCATGCACTTGGCAATTTTTAAATGTTTGACAGAGTTTCAGTAACATTGCATCAAACCAGGTTTGTCCGGAGCAGAAACGCTGATTTCAGAGCTTTGAGACTCTAACATAATAATTCATGCAAAACTCTTCTAACACCTTCAGATGTGCATTACTGCATTGCAAACAGCATTTTATTCATGCACATGACAAACTTTTAATGTTTGACAGAGTTTCAGTAACATTGCATCAAACCAGGTTTGTCCGGAGCAGAAACGCTGTTTTCAGAGCTTTGAAACTCTAACATAATAATTCATGCAAAACTCTTCTAACACCTTCAGATGTGCATTACTGCATTGCAAACAGCATTTTATTCATGCACATGACAAACTTTTAATGTTTGACAGAGTTTCAGTAACATTGCATCAAACCAGGTTTGTCCGGAGCAGAAACGCTGTTTTCAGAGCTTTGAAACTCTAACATAATAATTCATGCAAAACTCTTCTAACACCTTCAGATGTGCATTACTGCATTGCAAACAGCATTTTATTCATGCACATGACAAACTTTTAATGTTTGACAGAGTTTCAGTAATATTGCATCAAACCAGGTCTGTCCGGAGCAGAAACGCTGTTTTCAGAGCTTTGAGACTCTAACATAATAATTCATGCAAAACTCTTCTAACACTTTCAGATGTGCATTACTGCATTGCAAACAGCATTTTATTCATGCACATGACACATTTTTAATGTTTGACAGAGTTTCAGTAACATTGCATCAAACCAGGTTTGTCCGGAGCAGAAACGCTGTTTTTCAGAGCTTTGAGACTCTAACATAATAATTCATGCAAAACTCTTCTAACACCTTCAGATGTGCATTACTACATTACAAACAGCATTTTATTCATGCACTTGACAATTTTTTAATGTTTGACAGAGTTTCAGTAACATTGCATCAAACCAGGTTTGTCCGGAGCAGAAAAGCTGTTTTCAGAGCTTTGAAACTCTAACATAATAATTCATGCAAAACTCTTCTAACACCTTCAGATGTGCATTACTGCATTGCAAACAGCATTTTATTCATGCACATGACAAACTTTTAATGTTTGACAGAGTTTCAGTAACATTGCATCAAACCAGGTTTGTCCTGAGCAGAAACGCTGTTTTCAGAGCTTTGAGACTCTAACATAATAATTCATGCAAAACTCTTCTAACACCTTCAGATGTGCATTACTGCATTACAAATAGCATTTTATTCATGCACTTGACAATTTTTAAATGTTTGACAGAGTTTCAGTAACATTGCATCAAACCAGGTTTGTCCGGAGCAGAAACGCTGTTTTCAGAGCTTTGAAACTCTAACATAATAATTCATGCAAAACTCTTCTAACACCTTCAGATGTGCATTACTGCATTGCAAACAGCATTTTATTCATGCACATGACAAACTTTTAATGTTTGACAGAGTTTCAGTAACATTGCATCAAACCAGGTTTGTCCTGAGCAGAAACGCTGTTTTCAGAGCTTTGAGACTATAACATAATAATTCATGCAAAACTCTTCTAACACCTTCAGATGTGCATTACTGCATTGCAAACAGCATTTTATTCATGCACATGACAAACTTTTAATGTTTGACAGAGTTTCAGTAACATTGCATCAAACCAGGTTTGTCCTGAGCAGAAACGCTGTTTTCAGAGCTTTGAGACTCTAACATAATAATTCATGCAAAACTCTTCTAACACCTTCAGATGTGCATTACTGCATTGCAAACAGCATTTTATTCATGCACATGACAAACTTTTAATGTTTGACAGAGTTTCAGTAATTTTGCATCAAACCAGGTCTGTCCGGAGCAGAAACGCTGTTTTCAGAGCTTTGAGACTCTAACATAATAATTCATGCAAAACTCTTCTAACACCTTCAGATGTGCATTACTGCATTGCAAACAGCATTTTATTCATGCACATGACAAACTTTTAATGTTTGACAGAGTTTCAGTAATATTGCATCAAACCAGGTCTGTCCGGAGCAGAAACGCTGTTTTCAGAGCTTTGAGACTCTAACATAATAATTCATGCAAAACTCTTCTAACACCTTCAGATGTGCATTACTGCATTGCAAACAGCATTTTATTCATGCACATGACAAACTTTTAATGTTTGACAGAGTTTCAGTAACATTGCATCAAACCAGGTTTGTCCGGAGCAGAAACGCTGTTTTCAGAGCTTTGAGACTCTAACATAATAATTCATGCAAAACTCTTCTAACACCTTCAGATGTGCATTACTGCATTACAAACAGCATTTTATTCATGCACTTGACAATTTTTTAATGTTTGACAGAGTTTCAGTAACATTGCATCAAACCAGGTTTGTCCGGAGCAGAAACGCTGTTTTCAGAGCTTTGAAACTCTAACATAATAATTCATGCAAAACTCTTCTAACACCTTCAGATGTGCATTACTGCATTGCAAACAGCATTTTATTCATGCACATGACAAACTTTTAATGTTTGACAGAGTTTCAGTAACATTGCATCAAACCAGGTTTGTCCTGAGCAGAAACGCTGTTTTCAGAGCTTTGGGACTCTAACATAATAATTCATGCAAAACTCTTCTAACACCTTCAGATGTGCATTACTGCATTACAAATAGCATTTTATTCATGCACTTGACAATTTTTAAATGTTTGACAGAGTTTCAGTAACATTGCATCAAACCAGGTTTGTCCGGAGCAGAAACGCTGTTTTCAGAGCTTTGAAACTCTAACATAATAATTCATGCAAAACTCTTCTAACACCTTCAGATGTGCATTACTGCATTGCAAACAGCATTTTATTCATGCACATGACAAACTTTTAATGTTTGACAGAGTTTCAGTAACATTGCATCAAACCAGGTTTGTCCTGAGCAGAAACTCTGTTTTCAGAGCTTTGAGACTATAACATAATAATTCATGCAAAACTCTTCTAACACCTTCAGATGTGCATTACTGCATTGCAAACAGCATTTTATTCATGCACATGACAAACTTTTAATGTTTGACAGAGTTTCAGTAACATTGCATCAAACCAGGTTTGTCCTGAGCAGAAACGCTGTTTTCAGAGCTTTGAGACTCTAACATAATAATTCATGCAAAACTCTTCTAACACCTTCAGATGTGCATTACTGCATTGCAAACAGCATTTTATTCATGCACATGACAAACTTTTAATGTTTGACAGAGTTTCAGTAACATTGCATCAAACCAGGTTTGTCCTGAGCAGAAACGCTGTTTTCAGAGCTTTGAGACTATAACATAATAATTCATGCAAAACTCTTCTAACACCTTCAGATGTGCATTACTGCATTGCAAACAGCATTTTATTCATGCACATGACAAACTTTTAATGTTTGACAGAGTTTCAGTAACATTGCATCAAACCAGGTTTGTCCTGAGCAGAAACGCTGTTTTCAGAGCTTTGAGACTCTAACATAATAATTCATGCAAAACTCTTCTAACACCTTCAGATGTGCATTACTGCATTGCAAACAGCATTTTATTCATGCACATGACAAACTTTTAATGTTTGACAGAGTTTCAGTAATTTTGCATCAAACCAGGTCTGTCCGGAGCAGAAACGCTGTTTTCAGAGCTTTGAGACTCTAACATAATAATTCATGCAAAACTCTTCTAACACCTTCAGATGTGCATTACTGCATTGCAAACAGCATTTTATTCATGCACATGACAAACTTTTAATGTTTGACAGAGTTTCAGTAATATTGCATCAAACCAGGTCTGTCCGGAGCAGAAACGCTGTTTTCAGAGCTTTGAGACTCTAACATAATAATTCATGCAAAACTCTTCTAACACCTTCAGATGTGCATTACTGCATTGCAAACAGAATTTTATTCATGCACATGACAAACTTTTAATGTTTGACAGAGTTTCAGTAATATTGCATCAAACCAGGTTTGTCCTGAGCAGAAACGCTGTTTTCAGAGCTTTGAAACTCTAACATAATAATTCATGCAAAACTCTTCTAACACCTTCAGATGTGCATTACTGCATTGCAAACAGCATTTTATTCATGCACATGACAAACTTTTAATGTTTGACAGAGTTTCAGTAATATTGCATCAAACCAGGTCTGTCCGGAGCAGAAACGCTGTTTTCAGAGCTTTGAGACTCTAACATAATAATTCATGCAAAACTCTTCTAACACCTTCAGATGTGCATTACTGCATTGCAAACAGCATTTTATTCATGCACATGACAAACTTTTAATGTTTGACAGAGTTTCAGTAACATTGCATCAAACCAGGTTTGTCCGGAGCAGAAACGCTGTTTTCAGAGCTTTGAGACTCTAACATAATAATTCATGCAAAACTCTTCTAACACCTTCAGATGTGCATTACTGCATTACAAACAGCATTTTATTCATGCACTTGACAATTTTTTAATGTTTGACAGAGTTTCAGTAACATTGCATCAAACCAGGTTTGTCCGGAGCAGAAACGCTGTTTTCAGAGCTTTGAAACTCTAACATAATAATTCATGCAAAACTCTTCTAACACCTTCAGATGTGCATTACTGCATTACAAACAGCATTTTATTCATGCACTTGACAATTTTTTAATGTTTGACAGAGTTTCAGTAACATTGCATCAAACCAGGTTTGTCCGGAGCAGAAACGCTGTTTTCAGAGCTTTGAAACTCTAACATAATAATTCATGCAAAACTCTTCTAACACCTTCAGATGTGCATTACTGCATTGCAAACAGCATTTTATTCATGCACATGACAAACTTTTAATGTTTGACAGAGTTTCAGTAACATTGCATCAAACCAGGTTTGTCCTGAGCAGAAACGCTGTTTTCAGAGCTTTGAGACTCTAACATAATAATTCATGCAAAACTCTTCTAACACCTTCAGATGTGCATTACTGCATTACAAATAGCATTTTATTCATGCACTTGACAATTTTTAAATGTTTGACAGAGTTTCAGTAACATTGCATCAAACCAGGTTTGTCCGGAGCAGAAACGCTGTTTTCAGAGCTTTGAAACTCTAACATAATAATTCATGCAAAACTCTTCTAACACCTTCAGATGTGCATTACTGCATTGCAAACAGCATTTTATTCATGCACATGACAAACTTTTAATGTTTGACAGAGTTTCAGTAACATTGCATCAAACCAGGTTTGTCCGGAGCAGAAACGTTGTTTTCAGAGCTTTGAAACTCTAACATATTAATTCATGCAAAACTCTTCTAACACCTTCAGATGTGCATTACTGCATTGCAAACAGCATTTTATTCATGCACATGACAAACTTTTAATGTTTGACAGAGTTTCAGTAACATTGCATCAAACCAGGTTTGTCCTGAGCAGAAACTCTGTTTTCAGAGCTTTGAGACTATAACATAATAATTCATGCAAAACTCTTCTAACACCTTCAGATGTGCATTACTGCATTGCAAACAGCATTTTATTCATGCACATGACAAACTTTTAATGTTTGACAGAGTTTCAGTAACATTGCATCAAACCAGGTTTGTCCTGAGCAGAAACGCTGTTTTCAGAGCTTTGAGACTCTAACATAATAATTCATGCAAAACTCTTCTAACACCTTCAGATGTGCATTACTGCATTGCAAACAGCATTTTATTCATGCACATGACAAACTTTTAATGTTTGACAGAGTTTCAGTAACATTGCATCAAACCAGGTTTGTCCTGAGCAGAAACGCTGTTTTCAGAGCTTTGAGACTATAACATAATAATTCATGCAAAACTCTTCTAACACCTTCAGATGTGCATTACTGCATTGCAAACAGCATTTTATTCATGCACATGACAAACTTTTAATGTTTGACAGAGTTTCAGTAACATTGCATCAAACCAGGTTTGTCCTGAGCAGAAACGCTGTTTTCAGAGCTTTGAGACTCTAACATAATAATTCATGCAAAACTCTTCTAACACCTTCAGATGTGCATTACTGCATTGCAAACAGCATTTTATTCATGCACATGACAAACTTTTAATGTTTGACAGAGTTTCAGTAATTTTGCATCAAACCAGGTCTGTCCGGAGCAGAAACGCTGTTTTCAGAGCTTTGAGACTCTAACATAATAATTCATGCAAAACTCTTCTAACACCTTCAGATGTGCATTACTGCATTGCAAACAGCATTTTATTCATGCACATGACAAACTTTTAATGTTTGACAGAGTTTCAGTAATATTGCATCAAACCAGGTCTGTCCGGAGCAGAAACGCTGTTTTCAGAGCTTTGAGACTCTAACATAATAATTCATGCAAAACTCTTCTAACACCTTCAGATGTGCATTACTGCATTACAAATAGCATTTTATTCATGCACTTGACAATTTTTAAATGTTTGACAGAGTTTCAGTAACATTGCATCAAACCTGGTTTGTCCGGAGCAGAAACGCTGATTTCAGAGCTTTGAGACTCTAACATAATAATTCATGCAAAACTCTTCTAACACCTTCAGATGTGCATTACTGCATTGCAAACAGCATTTTATTCATGCACATGACAAACTTTTAATGTTTGACAGAGTTTCAGTAACATTGCATCAAACCAGGTTTGTCCGGAGCAGAAACGCTGTTTTCAGAGCTTTGAAACTCTAACATAATAATTCATGCAAAACTCTTCTAACACCTTCAGATGTGCATTACTGCATTGCAAACAGCATTTTATTCATGCACATGACAAACTTTTAATGTTTGACAGAGTTTCAGTAACATTGCATCAAACCAGGTTTGTCCGGAGCAGAAACGCTGTTTTCAGAGCTTTGAAACTCTAACATAATAATTCATGCAAAACTCTTCTAACACCTTCAGATGTGCATTACTGCATTGCAAACAGCATTTTATTCATGCACATGACAAACTTTTAATGTTTGACAGAGTTTCAGTAATATTGCATCAAACCAGGTCTGTCCGGAGCAGAAACGCTGTTTTCAGAGCTTTGAGACTCTAACATAATAATTCATGCAAAACTCTTCTAACACTTTCAGATGTGCATTACTGCATTGCAAACAGCATTTTATTCATGCACATGACACATTTTTAATGTTTGACAGAGTTTCAGTAACATTGCATCAAACCATGTTTGTCCGGAGCAGAAACGCTGATTTCAGAGCTTTGAGACTCTAACATAATAATTCATGCAAAACTCTTCTAACACCTTCAGATGTGCATTACTGCATTGCAAACAGCATTTTATTCATGCACATGACAAACTTTTAATGTTTGACAGAGTTTCAGTAACATTGCATCAAACCAGGTTTGTCCGGAGCAGAAACGCTGTTTTCAGAGCTTTGAAACTCTAACATAATAATTCATGCAAAACTCTTCTAACACCTTCAGATGTGCATTACTGCATTGCAAACAGCATTTTATTCATGCACATGACAAACTTTTAATGTTTGACAGAGTTTCAGTAACATTGCATCAAACCAGGTTTGTCCGGAGCAGAAACGCTGTTTTCAGAGCTTTGAAACTCTAACATAATAATTCATGCAAAACTCTTCTAACACCTTCAGATGTGCATTACTGCATTGCAAACAGCATTTTATTCATGCACATGACAAACTTTTAATGTTTGACAGAGTTTCAGTAATATTGCATCAAACCAGGTCTGTCCGGAGCAGAAACGCTGTTTTCAGAGCTTTGAGACTCTAACATAATAATTCATGCAAAACTCTTCTAACACTTTCAGATGTGCATTACTGCATTGCAAACAGCATTTTATTCATGCACATGACATATTTTTAATGTTTGACAGAGTTTCAGTAACATTGCATCAAACCAGGTTTGTCCGGAGCAGAAACGCTGTTTTCAGAGCTTTGAGACTCTAACATAATAATTCATGCAAAACTCTTCTAACACCTTCAGATGTGCATTACTGCATTACAAACAGCATTTTATTCATGCACTTGACAATTTTTTAATGTTTGACAGAGTTTCAGTAACATTGCATCAAACCAGGTTTGTCCGGAGCAGAAACGCTGTTTTCAGAGCTTTGAAACTCTAACATAATAATTCATGCAAAACTCTTCTAACACCTTCAGATGTGCATTACTGCATTGCAAACAGCATTTTATTCATGCACATGACAAACTTTTAATGTTTGACAGAGTTTCAGTAACATTGCATCAAACCAGGTTTGTCCTGAGCAGAAACGCTGTTTTCAGAGCTTTGAGACTCTAACATAATAATTCATGCAAAACTCTTCTAACACCTTCAGATGTGCATTACTGCATTACAAATAGCATTTTATTCATGCACTTGACAATTTTTAAATGTTTGACAGAGTTTCAGTAACATTGCATCAAACCAGGTTTGTCCGGAGCAGAAACGCTGTTTTCAGAGCTTTGAAACTCTAACATAATAATTCATGCAAAACTCTTCTAACACCTTCAGATGTGCATTACTGCATTGCAAACAGCATTTTATTCATGCACATGACAAACTTTTAATGTTTGACAGAGTTTCAGTAACATTGCATCAAACCAGGTTTGTCCGGAGCAGAAACGCTGTTTTCAGAGCTTTGAAACTCTAACATATTAATTCATGCAAAACTCTTCTAACACCTTCAGATGTGCATTACTGCATTGCAAACAGCATTTTATTCATGCACATGACAAACTTTTAATGTTTGACAGAGTTTCAGTAACATTGCATCAAACCAGGTTTGTCCTGAGCAGAAACTCTGTTTTCAGAGCTTTGAGACTATAACATAATAATTCATGCAAAACTCTTCTAACACCTTCAGATGTGCATTACTGCATTGCAAACAGCATTTTATTCATGCACATGACAAACTTTTAATGTTTGACAGAGTTTCAGTAACATTGCATCAAACCAGGTTTGTCCTGAGCAGAAACGCTGTTTTCAGAGCTTTGAGACTCTAACATAATAATTCATGCAAAACTCTTCTAACACCTTCAGATGTGCATTACTGCATTGCAAACAGCATTTTATTCATGCACATGACAAACTTTTAATGTTTGACAGAGTTTCAGTAACATTGCATCAAACCAGGTTTGTCCTGAGCAGAAACGCTGTTTTCAGAGCTTTGAGACTATAACATAATAATTCATGCAAAACTCTTCTAACACCTTCAGATGTGCATTACTGCATTGCAAACAGCATTTTATTCATGCACATGACAAACTTTTAATGTTTGACAGAGTTTCAGTAACATTGCATCAAACCAGGTTTGTCCTGAGCAGAAACGCTGTTTTCAGAGCTTTGAGACTCTAACATAATAATTCATGCAAAACTCTTCTAACACCTTCAGATGTGCATTACTGCATTGCAAACAGCATTTTATTCATGCACATGACAAACTTTTAATGTTTGACAGAGTTTCAGTAATTTTGCATCAAACCAGGTCTGTCCGGAGCAGAAACGCTGTTTTCAGAGCTTTGAGACTCTAACATAATAATTCATGCAAAACTCTTCTAACACCTTCAGATGTGCATTACTGCATTGCAAACAGCATTTTATTCATGCACATGACAAACTTTTAATGTTTGACAGAGTTTCAGTAATATTGCATCAAACCAGGTCTGTCCGGAGCAGAAACGCTGTTTTCAGAGCTTTGAGACTCTAACATAATAATTCATGCAAAACTCTTCTAACACCTTCAGATGTGCATTACTGCATTGCAAACAGAATTTTATTCATGCACATGACAAACTTTTAATGTTTGACAGAGTTTCAGTAATATTGCATCAAACCAGGTTTGTCCTGAGCAGAAACGCTGTTTTCAGAGCTTTGAAACTCTAACATAATAATTCATGCAAAACTCTTCTAACACCTTCAGATGTGCATTACTGCATTGCAAACAGCATTTTATTCATGCACATGACAAACTTTTAATGTTTGACAGAGTTTCAGTAATATTGCATCAAACCAGGTCTGTCCGGAGCAGAAACGCTGTTTTCAGAGCTTTGAGACTCTAACATAATAATTCATGCAAAACTCTTCTAACACCTTCAGATGTGCATTACTGCATTGCAAACAGCATTTTATTCATGCACATGACAAACTTTTAATGTTTGATAGAGTTTCAGTAACATTGCATCAAACCAGGTTTGTCCGGAGCAGAAACGCTGTTTTCAGAGCTTTGAGACTCTAACATAATAATTCATGCAAAACTCTTCTAACACCTTCAGATGTGCATTACTGCATTACAAACAGCATTTTATTCATGCACTTGACAATTTTTTAATGTTTGACAGAGTTTCAGTAACATTGCATCAAACCAGGTTTGTCCTGAGCAGAAACGCTGTTTTCAGAGCTTTGAGACTCTAACATAATAATTCATGCAAAACTCTTCTAACACCTTCAGATGTGCATTACTGCATTACAAATAGCATTTTATTCATGCACTTGACAATTTTTAAATGTTTGACAGAGTTTCAGTAACATTGCATCAAACCAGGTTTGTCCGGAGCAGAAACGCTGTTTTCAGAGCTTTGAAACTCTAACATAATAATTCATGCAAAACTCTTCTAACACCTTCAGATGTGCATTACTGCATTGCAAACAGCATTTTATTCATGCACATGACAAACTTTTAATGTTTGACAGAGTTTCAGTAACATTGCATCAAACCAGGTTTGTCCTGAGCAGAAACTCTGTTTTCAGAGCTTTGAGACTCTAACATAATAATTCATGCAAAACTCTTCTAACACCTTCAGATGTGCATTACTGCATTGCAAACAGCATTTTATTCATGCACATGACAAACTTTTAATGTTTGACAGAGTTTCAGTAACATTGCATCAAACCAGGTTTGTCCTGAGCAGAAACGCTGTTTTCAGAGCTTTGAGACTCTAACATAATAATTCATGCAAAACTCTTCTAACACCTTCAGATGTGCATTACTGCATTGCAAACAGAATTTTATTCATGCACATGACAAACTTTTAATGTTTGACAGAGTTTCAGTAACATTGCATCAAACCAGGTTTGTCCTAAGCAGAAACGCTGTTTTCAGGGCTTTGAGGCTCTAACATAATTCATGCAAAACTCTTCTAACACCTTCAGATGTGCATTACTGCATTGCAAACAGCATTTTATTCATGCACATGACAAACTTTTAATGTTTGACAGAGTTTCAGTAACATTGCATCAAACCAGGTTTGTCCTGAGCAGAAACGCTGTTTTCAGAGCTTTGAGACTCTAACATAATAATTCATGCAAAACTCTTCTAACACCTTCAGATGTGCATTACTGCATTGCAAACAGCATTTTATTCATGCACATGACAAACTTTTAATGTTTGACAGAGTTTCAGTAACATTGCATCAAACCAGGTTTGTCCTGAGCAGAAACGCTGTTTTCAGAGCTTTGAGACTCTAACATAATAATTCATGCAAAACTCTTCTAACACCTTCAGATGTGCATTACTGCATTGCAAACAGCATTTTATTCATGCACATGACAAACTTTTAATGTTTGACAGAGTTTCAGTAACATTGCATCAAACCAGGTTTGTCCGGAGCAGAAACGCTGTTTTCAGAGCTTTGAAACTCTAACATAATAATTCATGCAAAACTCTTCTAACACATTCAGATGTGCATTACTGCATTACAAATAGCATTTTATTCATGCACTTGACAAACTTTTAGTGTTTGACAGAGTTGCAGTAACATTGCATCAAACCAGGTTTGTCCTGAGCAGAAACGCTGTTTTCAGAGCTTTGAGACTCTAACATAATAATTCATGCAAAACTCTTCTAACACCTTCAGATGTGCATTACTGCATTGCAAACAGCATTTTATTCATGCACATGACAAACTTTCAATGTTTGACAGAGTTTCAGTAATATTGCATCAAACCAGGTCTGTCCGGAGCAGAAACGCTGTTTTCAGAGCTTTGAGACTCTAACATAATAATTCATGCAAAACTCTTCTAACACCTTCAGATGTGCATTACTGCATTGCAAACAGCATTTTATTCATGCACATGACAAACTTTTAATGTTTGACAGAGTTTCAGTAATATTGCATCAAACCAGGTCTGTCCGGAGCAGAAACGCTGTTTTCAGAGCTTTGAGACTCTAACATAATAATTCATGCAAAACTCTTCTAACACCTTCAGATGTGCATTACTGCATTGCAAACAGAATTTTATTCATGCACATGACAAACTTTTAATGTTTGACAGAGTTTCAGTAATATTGCATCAAACCAGGTTTGTCCTGAGCAGAAACGCTGTTTTCAGAGCTTTGAAACTCTAACATAATAATTCATGCAAAACTCTTCTAACACCTTCAGATGTGCATTACTGCATTGCAAACAGCATTTTATTCATGCACATGACAAACTTTTAATGTTTGACAGAGTTTCAGTAATATTGCATCAAACCAGGTCTGTCCGGAGCAGAAACGCTGTTTTCAGAGCTTTGAGACTCTAACATAATAATTCATGCAAAACTCTTCTAACACCTTCAGATGTGCATTACTGCATTGCAAACAGCATTTTATTCATGCACATGACAAACTTTTAATGTTTGACAGAGTTTCAGTAACATTGCATCAAACCAGGTTTGTCCGGAGCAGAAACGCTGTTTTCAGAGCTTTGAGACTCTAACATAATAATTCATGCAAAACTCTTCTAACACCTTCAGATGTGCATTACTGCATTACAAACAGCATTTTATTCATGCACTTGACAATTTTTTAATGTTTGACAGAGTTTCAGTAACATTGCATCAAACCAGGTTTGTCCGGAGCAGAAACGCTGTTTTCAGAGCTTTGAAACTCTAACATAATAATTCATGCAAAACTCTTCTAACACCTTCAGATGTGCATTACTGCATTGCAAACAGCATTTTATTCATGCACATGACAAACTTTTAATGTTTGACAGAGTTTCAGTAACATTGCATCAAACCAGGTTTGTCCTGAGCAGAAACGCTGTTTTCAGAGCTTTGAGACTCTAACATAATAATTCATGCAAAACTCTTCTAACACCTTCAGATGTGCATTACTGCATTACAAATAGCATTTTATTCATGCACTTGACAATTTTTAAATGTTTGACAGAGTTTCAGTAACATTGCATCAAACCAGGTTTGTCCGGAGCAGAAACGCTGTTTTCAGAGCTTTGAAACTCTAACATAATAATTCATGCAAAACTCTTCTAACACCTTCAGATGTGCATTACTGCATTGCAAACAGCATTTTATTCATGCACATGACAAACTTTTAATGTTTGACAGAGTTTCAGTAACATTGCATCAAACCAGGTTTGTCCTGAGCAGAAACTCTGTTTTCAGAGCTTTGAGACTCTAACATAATAATTCATGCAAAACTCTTCTAACACCTTCAGATGTGCATTACTGCATTGCAAACAGCATTTTATTCATGCACATGACAAACTTTTAATGTTTGACAGAGTTTCAGTAACATTGCATCAAACCAGGTTTGTCCTGAGCAGAAACGCTGTTTTCAGAGCTTTGAGACTCTAACATAATAATTCATGCAAAACTCTTCTAACACCTTCAGATGTGCATTACTGCATTGCAAACAGAATTTTATTCATGCACATGACAAACTTTTAATGTTTGACAGAGTTTCAGTAACATTGCATCAAACCAGGTTTGTCCTAAGCAGAAACGCTGTTTTCAGGGCTTTGAGGCTCTAACATAATTCATGCAAAACTCTTCTAACACCTTCAGATGTGCATTACTGCATTGCAAACAGCATTATATTCATGCACATGACAAACTTTTAATGTTTGACAGAGTTTCAGTAACATTGCATCAAACCAGGTTTGTCCTGAGCAGAAACGCTGTTTTCAGAGCTTTGAGACTCTAACATAATAATTCATGCAAAACTCTTCTAACACCTTCAGATGTGCATTACTGCATTGCAAACAGCATTTTATTCATGCACATGACAAACTTTTAATGTTTGACAGAGTTTCAGTAACATTGCATCAAACCAGGTTTGTCCTGAGCAGAAACGCTGTTTTCAGAGCTTTGAGACTCTAACATAATAATTCATGCAAAACTCTTCTAACACCTTCAGATGTGCATTACTGCATTGCAAACAGCATTTTATTCATGCACATGACAAACTTTTAATGTTTGACAGAGTTTCAGTAACATTGCATCAAACCAGGTTTGTCCGGAGCAGAAACGCTGTTTTCAGAGCTTTGAAACTCTAACATAATAATTCATGCAAAACTCTTCTAACACATTCAGATGTGCATTACTGCATTACAAATAGCATTTTATTCATGCACTTGACAAACTTTTAGTGTTTGACAGAGTTTCAGTAACATTGCATCAAACAGGTTTGTCCGGAGCAGAAACGCTGTTTTCAGAGCTTTGAGACTCTAACATAATAATTCATGCAAAACTCTTCTAACACCTTCAGATGTGCATTACTGCATTGCAAACAGCATTTTATTCATGCACATGACAAACTTTCAATGTTTGACAGAGTTTCAGTAATATTGCATCAAACCAGGTCTGTCCGGAGCAGAAACGCTGTTTTCAGAGCTTTGAGACTCTAACATAATAATTCATGCAAAACTCTTCTAACACCTTCAGATGTGCATTACTGCATTGCAAACAGCATTTTATTCATGCACATGACAAACTTTTAATGTTTGACAGAGTTTCAGTAACATTGCATCAAACCAGGTTTGTCCTGAGCAGAAACGCTGTTTTCAGAGCTTTGAGACTCTAACATAATAATTCATGCAAAACTCTTCTAACACCTTCAGATGTGCATTACTGCATTGTAAACAGCATTTTATTCATGCACATGACAAACTTTTAATGTTTGACAGAGTTTCAGTAACATTGCATCAAACCAGGTTTGTCCGGAGCAGAAACGCTGTTTTCAGAGCTTTGAGACTCTAACATAATAATTCATGCAAAACTCTTCTAACACCTTCAGATGTGCATTACTGCATTGCAAACAGCATTTTATTCATGCACATGACAAACTTTTAATGTTTGACAGAGTTTCAGTAATATTGCATCAAACCAGGTCTGTCCGGAGCAGAAACGCTGTTTTCAGAGCTTTGAGACTCTAACATAATAATTCATGCAAAACTCTTCTAACACCTTCAGATGTGCATTACTGCATTGCAAACAGAATTTTATTCATGCACATGACAAACTTTTAATGTTTGACAGAGTTTCAGTAATATTGCATCAAACCAGGTTTGTCCTGAGCAGAAACGCTGTTTTCAGAGCTTTGAAACTCTAACATAATAATTCATGCAAAACTCTTCTAACACCTTCAGATGTGCATTACTGCATTGCAAACAGCATTTTATTCATGCACATGACAAACTTTTAATGTTTGACAGAGTTTCAGTAATATTGCATCAAACCAGGTCTGTCCGGAGCAGAAACGCTGTTTTCAGAGCTTTGAGACTCTAACATAATAATTCATGCAAAACTCTTCTAACACCTTCAGATGTGCATTACTGCATTGCAAACAGCATTTTATTCATGCACATGACAAACTTTTAATGTTTGATAGAGTTTCAGTAACATTGCATCAAACCAGGTTTGTCCGGAGCAGAAACGCTGTTTTCAGAGCTTTGAGACTCTAACATAATAATTCATGCAAAACTCTTCTAACACCTTCAGATGTGCATTACTGCATTACAAACAGCATTTTATTCATGCACTTGACAATTTTTTAATGTTTGACAGAGTTTCAGT
This sequence comes from Garra rufa, assembly GCF_049309525.1. Lineage (NCBI taxonomy): Eukaryota > Metazoa > Chordata > Actinopteri > Cypriniformes > Cyprinidae > Garra > Garra rufa. The sequence goes on along the minus strand of NW_027394278.1, from coordinate 5,532,750 downwards.
AACATTGCATCAAACCAGGTTTGTCCTGAGCAGAAACGCTGTTTTCAGAGCTTTGAGACTCTAACATAATAATTCATGCAAAACTCTTCTAACACCTTCAGATGTGCATTACTGCATTACAAATAGCATTTTATTCATGCACTTGACAATTTTTAAATGTTTGACAGAGTTTCAGTAACATTGCATCAAACCAGGTTTGTCCGGAGCAGAAACGCTGTTTTCAGAGCTTTGAAACTCTAACATAATAATTCATGCAAAACTCTTCTAACACCTTCAGATGTGCATTACTGCATTGCAAACAGCATTTTATTCATGCACATGACAAACTTTTAATGTTTGACAGAGTTTCAGTAACATTGCATCAAACCAGGTTTGTCCTGAGCAGAAACTCTGTTTTCAGAGCTTTGAGACTCTAACATAATAATTCATGCAAAACTCTTCTAACACCTTCAGATGTGCATTACTGCATTGCAAACAGCATTTTATTCATGCACATGACAAACTTTTAATGTTTGACAGAGTTTCAGTAACATTGCATCAAACCAGGTTTGTCCTGAGCAGAAACGCTGTTTTCAGAGCTTTGAGACTCTAACATAATAATTCATGCAAAACTCTTCTAACACCTTCAGATGTGCATTACTGCATTGCAAACAGAATTTTATTCATGCACATGACAAACTTTTAATGTTTGACAGAGTTTCAGTAACATTGCATCAAACCAGGTTTGTCCTAAGCAGAAACGCTGTTTTCAGGGCTTTGAGGCTCTAACATAATTCATGCAAAACTCTTCTAACACCTTCAGATGTGCATTACTGCATTGCAAACAGCATTTTATTCATGCACATGACAAACTTTTAATGTTTGACAGAGTTTCAGTAACATTGCATCAAACCAGGTTTGTCCTGAGCAGAAACGCTGTTTTCAGAGCTTTGAGACTCTAACATAATAATTCATGCAAAACTCTTCTAACACCTTCAGATGTGCATTACTGCATTGCAAACAGCATTTTATTCATGCACATGACAAACTTTTAATGTTTGACAGAGTTTCAGTAACATTGCATCAAACCAGGTTTGTCCTGAGCAGAAACGCTGTTTTCAGAGCTTTGAGACTCTAACATAATAATTCATGCAAAACTCTTCTAACACCTTCAGATGTGCATTACTGCATTGCAAACAGCATTTTATTCATGCACATGACAAACTTTTAATGTTTGACAGAGTTTCAGTAACATTGCATCAAACCAGGTTTGTCCGGAGCAGAAACGCTGTTTTCAGAGCTTTGAAACTCTAACATAATAATTCATGCAAAACTCTTCTAACACATTCAGATGTGCATTACTGCATTACAAATAGCATTTTATTCATGCACTTGACAAACTTTTAGTGTTTGACAGAGTTGCAGTAACATTGCATCAAACCAGGTTTGTCCGGAGCAGAAACGCTGTTTTCAGAGCTTTGAGACTCTAACATAATAATTCATGCAAAACTCTTCTAACACCTTCAGATGTGCATTACTGCATTGCAAACAGCATTTTATTCATGCACATGACAAACTTTCAATGTTTGACAGAGTTTCAGTAATATTGCATCAAACCAGGTCTGTCCGGAGCAGAAACGCTGTTTTCAGAGCTTTGAGACTCTAACATAATAATTCATGCAAAACTCTTCTAACACCTTCAGATGTGCATTACTGCATTGCAAACAGCATTTTATTCATGCACATGACAAACTTTTAATGTTTGACAGAGTTTCAGTAATATTGCATCAAACCAGGTCTGTCCGGAGCAGAAACGCTGTTTTCAGAGCTTTGAGACTCTAACATAATAATTCATGCAAAACTCTTCTAACACCTTCAGATGTGCATTACTGCATTGCAAACAGAATTTTATTCATGCACATGACAAACTTTTAATGTTTGACAGAGTTTCAGTAATATTGCATCAAACCAGGTTTGTCCTGAGCAGAAACGCTGTTTTCAGAGCTTTGAAACTCTAACATAATAATTCATGCAAAACTCTTCTAACACCTTCAGATGTGCATTACTGCATTGCAAACAGCATTTTATTCATGCACATGACAAACTTTTAATGTTTGACAGAGTTTCAGTAATATTGCATCAAACCAGGTCTGTCCGGAGCAGAAACGCTGTTTTCAGAGCTTTGAGACTCTAACATAATAATTCATGCAAAACTCTTCTAACACCTTCAGATGTGCATTACTGCATTGCAAACAGCATTTTATTCATGCACATGACAAACTTTTAATGTTTGACAGAGTTTCAGTAACATTGCATCAAACCAGGTTTGTCCGGAGCAGAAACGCTGTTTTCAGAGCTTTGAGACTCTAACATAATAATTCATGCAAAACTCTTCTAACACCTTCAGATGTGCATTACTGCATTACAAACAGCATTGTATTCATGCACTTGACAATTTTTTAATGTTTGACAGAGTTTCAGTAACATTGCATCAAACCAGGTTTGTCCGGAGCAGAAACGCTGTTTTCAGAGCTTTGAAACTCTAACATAATAATTCATGCAAAACTCTTCTAACACCTTCAGATGTGCATTACTGCATTGCAAACAGCATTTTATTCATGCACATGACAAACTTTTAATGTTTGACAGAGTTTCAGTAACATTGCATCAAACCAGGTTTGTCCTGAGCAGAAACGCTGTTTTCAGAGCTTTGAGACTCTAACATAATAATTCATGCAAAACTCTTCTAACACCTTCAGATGTGCATTACTGCATTACAAATAGCATTTTATTCATGCACTTGACAATTTTTAAATGTTTGACAGAGTTTCAGTAACATTGCATCAAACCAGGTTTGTCCGGAGCAGAAACGCTGTTTTCAGAGCTTTGAAACTCTAACATAATAATTCATGCAAAACTCTTCTAACACCTTCAGATGTGCATTACTGCATTGCAAACAGCATTTTATTCATGCACATGACAAACTTTTAATGTTTGACAGAGTTTCAGTAACATTGCATCAAACCAGGTTTGTCCTGAGCAGAAACTCTGTTTTCAGAGCTTTGAGACTCTAACATAATAATTCATGCAAAACTCTTCTAACACCTTCAGATGTGCATTACTGCATTGCAAACAGCATTTTATTCATGCACATGACAAACTTTTAATGTTTGACAGAGTTTCAGTAACATTGCATCAAACCAGGTTTGTCCTGAGCAGAAACGCTGTTTTCAGAGCTTTGAGACTCTAACATAATAATTCATGCAAAACTCTTCTAACACCTTCAGATGTGCATTACTGCATTGCAAACAGAATTTTATTCATGCACATGACAAACTTTTAATGTTTGACAGAGTTTCAGTAACATTGCATCAAACCAGGTTTGTCCTAAGCAGAAACGCTGTTTTCAGGGCTTTGAGGCTCTAACATAATTCATGCAAAACTCTTCTAACACCTTCAGATGTGCATTACTGCATTGCAAACAGCATTTTATTCATGCACATGACAAACTTTTAATGTTTGACAGAGTTTCAGTAACATTGCATCAAACCAGGTTTGTCCTGAGCAGAAACGCTGTTTTCAGAGCTTTGAGACTCTAACATAATAATTCATGCAAAACTCTTCTAACACCTTCAGATGTGCATTACTGCATTGCAAACAGCATTTTATTCATGCACATGACAAACTTTTAATGTTTGACAGAGTTTCAGTAACATTGCATCAAACCAGGTTTGTCCTGAGCAGAAACGCTGTTTTCAGAGCTTTGAGACTCTAACATAATAATTCATGCAAAACTCTTCTAACACCTTCAGATGTGCATTACTGCATTGCAAACAGCATTTTATTCATGCACATGACAAACTTTTAATGTTTGACAGAGTTTCAGTAACATTGCATCAAACCAGGTTTGTCCGGAGCAGAAACGCTGTTTTCAGAGCTTTGAAACTCTAACATAATAATTCATGCAAAACTCTTCTAACACATTCAGATGTGCATTACTGCATTACAAATAGCATTTTATTCATGCACTTGACAAACTTTTAGTGTTTGACAGAGTTTCAGTAACATTGCATCAAACAGGTTTGTCCGGAGCAGAAACGCTGTTTTCAGAGCTTTGAGACTCTAACATAATAATTCATGCAAAACTCTTCTAACACCTTCAGATGTGCATTACTGCATTGCAAACAGCATTTTATTCATGCACATGACAAACTTTCAATGTTTGACAGAGTTTCAGTAATATTGCATCAAACCAGGTCTGTCCGGAGCAGAAACGCTGTTTTCAGAGCTTTGAGACTCTAACATAATAATTCATGCAAAACTCTTCTAACACCTTCAGATGTGCATTACTGCATTGCAAACAGCATTTTATTCATGCACATGACAAACTTTTAATGTTTGACAGAGTTTCAGTAACATTGCATCAAACCAGGTTTGTCCTGAGCAGAAACGCTGTTTTCAGAGCTTTGAGACTCTAACATAATAATTCATGCAAAACTCTTCTAACACCTTCAGATGTGCATTACTGCATTGTAAACAGCATTTTATTCATGCACATGACAAACTTTTAATGTTTGACAGAGTTTCAGTAACATTGCATCAAACCAGGTTTGTCCGGAGCAGAAACGCTGTTTTCAGAGCTTTGAGACTCTAACATAATAATTCATGCAAAACTCTTCTAACACCTTCAGATGTGCATTACTGCATTGCAAACAGCATTTTATTCATGCACATGACAAACTTTTAATGTTTGACAGAGTTTCAGTAATATTGCATCAAACCAGGTCTGTCCGGAGCAGAAACGCTGTTTTCAGAGCTTTGAGACTCTAACATAATAATTCATGCAAAACTCTTCTAACACCTTCAGATGTGCATTACTGCATTGCAAACAGCATTTTATTCATGCACATGACAAACTTTTAATGTTTGACAGAGTTTCAGTAACATTGCATCAAACCAGGTTTGTCCGGAGCAGAAACGCTATTTTCAGAGCTTTGAGACTCTAACATAATAATTCATGCAAAACTCTTCTAACACCTTCAGATGTGCATTACTGCATTGCAAACAGCATTTTATTCATGCACATGACAAACTTTTAATGTTTGACAGAGTTTCAGTAACAATGCATCAAACCAGGTTTGTCCGGAGCAGAAACGCTGTTTTCAGAGCTTTGAAACTCTAACATAATAATTCATGCAAAACTCTTCTAACACCTTCAGATGTGCATTACTGCATTACAAATAGCATTTTTTATTCATGCACTTGACAATTTTTTAATGTTTGACAGAGTTTCAGTAACATTGCATCAAACCAGGTTTGTCCGGAGCAGAAACGCTGTTTTCAGAGCTTTGAGACTCTAACATAATAATTCATGCAAAACTCTTCTAACACCTTCAGATGTGCATTACTGCATTGCAAACAGCATTTTATTCATGCACATGACAAACTTTTAATGTTTGACAGAGTTTCAGTAACATTGCATCAAACCAGGTTTGTCCTGAGCAGAAACGCTGTTTTCAGAGCTTTGAGACTCTAACATAATAATTCATGCAAAACTCTTCTAACACCTTCAGATGTGCATTACTGCATTGTAAACAGCATTTTATTCATGCACATGACAAACTTTTAATGTTTGACAGAGTTTCAGTAACATTGCATCAAACCAGGTTTGTCCGGAGCAGAAACGCTGTTTTCAGAGCTTTGAGACTCTAACATAATAATTCATGCAAAACTCTTCTAACACCTTCAGATGTGCATTACTGCATTGCAAACAGCATTTTATTCATGCACATGACAAACTTTTAATGTTTGACAGAGTTTCAGTAATATTGCATCAAACCAGGTCTGTCCGGAGCAGAAACGCTGTTTTCAGAGCTTTGAGACTCTAACATAATAATTCATGCAAAACTCTTCTAACACCTTCAGATGTGCATTACTGCATTGCAAACAGCATTTTATTCATGCACATGACAAACTTTTAATGTTTGACAGAGTTTCAGTAACATTGCATCAAACCAGGTTTGTCCGGAGCAGAAACGCTATTTTCAGAGCTTTGAGACTCTAACATAATAATTCATGCAAAACTCTTCTAACACCTTCAGATGTGCATTACTGCATTGCAAACAGCATTTTATTCATGCACATGACAAACTTTTAATGTTTGACAGAGTTTCAGTAACAATGCATCAAACCAGGTTTGTCCGGAGCAGAAACGCTGTTTTCAGAGCTTTGAAACTCTAACATAATAATTCATGCAAAACTCTTCTAACACCTTCAGATGTGCATTACTGCATTACAAATAGCATTTTTTATTCATGCACTTGACAATTTTTTAATGTTTGACAGAGTTTCAGTAACATTGCATCAAACCAGGTTTGTCCGGAGCAGAAACGCTGTTTTCAGAGCTTTGAGACTCTAACATAATAATTCATGCAAAACTCTTCTAACACCTTCAGATGTGCATTACTGCATTGCAAACAGCATTTTTTTCATGCACAAGACAAACTTTTAATGTTTGACAGAGTTTCAGTAACATTGCATCAAACCAGGTTTGTCCGGAGCAGAAACGCTGTTTTCAGAGCTTTGAAACTCTAACATAATAATTCATGCAAAACTCTTCTAACACCTTCAGATGTGCATTACTGCATTACAAATAGCATTTTATTCATGCACTTGACAATTTTTTAATGTTTGACAGAGTTTCAGTAACATTGCATCAAACCAGGTTTGTCCGGAGCAGAAATGCTGATTTCAGAGCTTTGAGACTCTAACATAATAATTCATGCAAAACTCTTCTAACACCTTCAGATGTGCATTACTGCATTGCAAACAGCATTTTATTCATGCACATGACAAACTTTTAATGTTTGACAGAGTTTCAGTAACATTGCATCAAACCAGGTTTGTCCGGAGCAGAAACGCTGTTTTCAGAGCTTTGAAACTCTAACATAATAATTCATGCAAAACTCTTCTAACACCTTCAGATGTGCATTACTGCATTGCAAACAGCATTTTATTCATGCACATGACAAACTTTTAATGTTTGACAGAGTTTCAGTAACATTGCATCAAACCAGGTTTGTCCGGAGCAGAAACGCTGATTTCAGAGCTTTGAGACTCTAACATAATAATTCATGCAAAACTCTTCTAACACCTTCAGATGTGCATTACTGCATTGCAAACAGCATTTTATTCATGCACATGACAAACTTTTAATGTTTGACAGAGTTTCAGTAACATTGCATCAAACCAGGTTTGTCCGGAGCAGAAACGCTGTTTTCAGAGCTTTGAAACTCTAACATAATAATTCATGCAAAACTCTTCTAACACCTTCAGATGTGCATTACTGCATTGCAAACAGCATTTTATTCATGCACATGACAAACTTTTAATGTTTGACAGAGTTTCAGTAACATTGCATCAAACCAGGTTTGTCCGGAGCAGAAATGCTGTTTTCAGAGCTTTGAAACTCTAACATAATAATTCATGCAAAACTCTTCTAACACCTTCAGATGTGCATTACTGCATTGCAAACAGCATTTTATTCATGCACATGACAAACTTTTAATGTTTGACAGAGTTTCAGTAATATTGCATCAAACCAGGTCTGTCCGGAGCAGAAACGCTGTTTTCAGAGCTTTGAGACTCTAACATAATAATTCATGCAAAACTCTTCTAACACTTTCAGATGTGCATTACTGCATTGCAAACAACATTTTATTCATGCACATGACACATTTTTAATGTTTGACAGAGTTTCAGTAACATTGCATCAAACCAGGTTTGTCCGGAGCAGAAACGCTGATTTCAGAGCTTTGAGACTCTAACATAATAATTCATGCAAAACTCTTCTAACACCTTCAGATGTGCATTACTGCATTGCAAACAGCATTTTATTCATGCACATGACAAACTTTTAATGTTTGACAGAGTTTCAGTAACATTGCACCAAACCAGGTTTGTCCGGAGCAGAAACGCTGTTTTCAGAGCTTTGAAACTCTAACATAATAATTCATGCAAAACTCTTCTAAAACCTTCAGATGTACATTACTGCATTGCAAACAGCATTTTATTCATGCACATGACAAATTTTTAATGTTTGACAGAGTTTCAGTAACATTGCATCAAACCAGGTTTGTCCGGAGCAGAAACGCTGTTTTCAGAGCTTTGAAACTCTAACATAATAATTCATGCAAAACTCTTCTAACACCTTCAGATGTGCATTACTGCATTGCAAACAGCATTTTATTCATGCACATGACAAACTTTTAATGTTTGACAGAGTTTCAGTAATATTGCATCAAACCAGGTCTGTCCGGAGCAGAAACGCTGTTTTCAGAGCTTTGAGACTCTAACATAATAATTCATGCAAAACTCTTCTAACACCTTCAGATGTGCATTACTGCATTACAAATAGCATTTTATTCATGCACTTGACAATTTTTAAATGTTTGACAGAGTTTCAGTAACATTGCATCAAACCAGGTTTGTCCGGAGCAGAAACACTGATTTCAGAGCTTTGAGACTCTAACATAATAATTCATGCAAAACTCTTCTAACACCTTCAGATGTGCATTACTGCATTGCAAACAGCATTTTATTCATGCACATGACAAACTTTTAATGTTTGACAGAGTTTCAGTAACATTGCATCAAACCAGGTTTGTCCGGAGCAGAAACGCTGTTTTCAGAGCTTTGAAACTCTAACATAATAATTCATGCAAAACTCTTCTAACACCTTCAGATGTGCATTACTGCATTGCAAACAGCATTTTATTCATGCACATGACAAACTTTTAATGTTTGACAGAGTTTCAGTAACATTGCATCAAACCAGGTTTGTCCGGAGCAGAAACGCTGTTTTCAGAGCTTTGAAACTCTAACATAATAATTCATGCAAAACTCTTCTAACACCTTCAGATGTGCATTACTGCATTGCAAACAGCATTTTATTCATGCACATGACAAACTTTTAATGTTTGACAGAGTTTCAGTAATATTGCATCAAACCAGGTCTGTCCGGAGCAGAAACGCTGTTTTCAGAGCTTTGAGACTCTAACATAATAATTCATGCAAAACTCTTCTAACACTTTCAGATGTGCATTACTGCATTGCAAACAGCATTTTATTCATGCACATGACACATTTTTAATGTTTGACAGAGTTTCAGTAACATTGCATCAAACCAGGTTTGTCCGGAGCAGAAACGTTGTTTTCAGAGCTTTGAGACTCTAACATAATAATTCATGCAAAACTCTTCTAACACCTTCAGATGTGCATTACTGCATTACAAACAGCATTTTATTCATGCACTTGACAATTTTTTAATGTTTGACAGAGTTTCAGTAACATTGCATCAAACCAGGTTTGTCCGGAGCAGAAACGCTGTTTTCAGAGCTTTGAAACTCTAACATAATAATTCATGCAAAACTCTTCTAACACCTTCAGATGTGCATTACTGCATTGCAAACAGCATTTTATTCATGCACATGACAAACTTTTAATGTTTGACAGAGTTTCAGTAACATTGCATCAAACCAGGTTTGTCCGGAGCAGAAACGCTGTTTTCAGAGCTTTGAAACTCTAACATAATAATTCATGCAAAACTCTTCTAACACCTTCAGATGTGCATTACTGTATTACAAATAGCATTTTATTCATGCACTTGACAATTTTTTTAATGTTTGACAGAGTTTCAGTAACATTGCATCAAACCAGGTTTGTCCGGAGCAGAAACGCTGTTTTCAGAGCTTTGAGACTCTAACATAATAATTCATGCAAAACTCTTCTAACCCTCCTGTTACCCTAAAATCCGCTAACACCTTTTTCCCACTGGGGTCAATTTGACCCCAAATTTAAAACCTCTAGAATATGATATTTTTTTGCTAAAAGGTTAGTGTCAGGTAATTGATGTCTTTGTTGACTACTTAACAACACTCTGAAACACCCCCCAACTTTCACTGTCAAAAACCTGTGACAAAATCTCACTGACAGAAAACCTTTGCGTAGAGGCCATTTTCGATTGAGAGAGCAATTCAACTGACAGTGGTTCTCGCAATACTACAGGTATGGTTGTGTTAGTTTTATTTTTTATTTTTATTATACTTAACATATAAAATTATAGTGCATATTATAAAATCATAGCATGTTATAGTGACCTCAATATCACCCAAAACAAATGTGTGTAAATTTTTTATATTTCTTATGTTTTATACAGCTAAAAGAACCTGGGGTCAAATTGACCCCAAAGAACACTGATGTAACAAAAATGTGTACAGGGCATTGAACAAATAATATCATGTTAGTTTTATGTTTACCAAGTTTTCCCCATTAAATTAGGAAAAGTCATTCAATCTGAAGCAAAAAAAAAAAAAGTAAATTATATATGTACATACGTTAAACATTGAATGGGGTCAAATTGACCCCAAGGATAACAGGAGGGCTAACACCTTCAGATGTGCATTACTGCATTGCAAACAGCATTTTATTCATGCACTTGACAATTTTTCAATGTTTGACAGAGTTTCAGTAACATTGCATCAAACCAGGTTTGTCCTAAGCAGAAACGCTGTTTTCAGGGCTTTGAGGCTCTAACATAATAATTCATGCAAAACTCTTCTAACACCTTCAGATGTGCATTACTACATTACAAATAGCATTTTATTCATGCACTTGACAATTTTTAAATGTTTGACAGAGTTTCAGTAACATTGCATCAAACCAGGTTTGTCCGGAGCAGAAACGCTGATTTCAGAGCTTTGAGACTCTAACATAATAATTCATGCAAAACTCTTCTAACACCTTCAGATGTGCATTACTGCATTGCAAACAGCATTTTATTCATGCACATGACAAACTTTTAATGTTTGACAGAGTTTCAGTAACATTGCATCAAACCAGGTTTGTCCTGAGCAGAAACGCTGTTTTCAGAGCTTTGAGACTCTAACATAATAATTCATGCAAAACTCTTCTAACACCTTCAGATGTGCACCTGCAGATGTGCATGCTGCAAACAGCATTTTATTCATGCACATGACAAACTTTTAATGTTTGACAGAGTTTCAGTAATATTGCATCAAACCAGGTCTGTCCGGAGCAGAAACGCTGTTTTCAGAGCTTTGAGACTCTAACATAATAATTCATGCAAAACTCTTCTAACACCTTCAGATGTGCATTACTGCATTGAAAACAGCATTTTATTCATGCACATGACAAACTTTTAATGTTTGACAGAGTTTCAGTAATATTGCATCAAACCAGGTCTGTCCGGAGCAGAAACACTGTTTTCAGAGCTTTGAGACTCTAACATAATAATTCATGCAAAACTCTTCTAACACCTTCAGATGTGCATTACTGCATTGCAAACAGCATTTTATTCATGCACATGACAAACTTTTAATGTTTGACAGAGTTTCAGTAACATTGCATCAAACCAGGTTTGTCCGGAGCAGAAACGCTGTTTTCAGAGCTTTGAAACTCTAACATAATAATTCATGCAAAACTCTTCTAACACCTTCAGATGTGCATTACTGCATTGCAAACACCATTTTATTCATGCACATGACAAATTTTTAATGTTTGACAGAGTTTCAGTAACATTGCATCAAACCAGGTTTGTCCGGAGCAGAAACGCTTTTTTCAGAGCTTTGAGACTCTAACATAATAATTTATGCAAAACTCTTCTAACACCTTCAGATGTGCATTACTGCATTACAAATAGCATTTTATTAATGCACTTGACAATTTTTTAATGTTTGACAGAGTTTCAGTAACATTGCATCAAACCAGGTTTGTCCGGAGCAGAAACGCTGTTTTCAGAGCTTTGAAACTCTAACATAATAATTCATGCAAAACTCTTCTAACACCTTCAGATGTGCATTACTGCATTGCAAACAGCATTTTATTCATGCACATGACAAACTTTTAATGTTTGACAGAGTTTCAGTAATATTGCATCAAACCAGGTTTGTCCGGAGCAGAAACGCTGTTTTCAGAGCTTTGAGACTCTAACATAATAATTCATGCAAAACTCTTCTAACACCTTCAGATGTGCATTACTGCATTGCAAACAGCATTTTATTCATGCACATGACAAACTTTTAATGTTTGACAGAGTTTCAGTAACATTGCATCAAACCAGGTTTGTCCTGAGCAGAAACGCTGTTTTCAGAGCTTTGAAACTCTAACATAATAATTCATGCAAAACTCTTCTAACACCTTCAGATGTGCATTACTGCATTGCAAACAGCATTTTATTCATGCACATGACAAACTTTTAAGGTTTGACAGAGTTTCAGTAACATTGCATCAAACCAGGTTTGTCCGGAGCAGAAACGCTGTTCCCTTTTGAAAGCTACAGTCGATGCTGCGCTGCTAAGCGCTTTGGGAACGTCTTTAGAAGTGACCAGCTGTGAATATTGTGTGTAAAACGTCAATACAATTGACTAGACGGCAGTATAGCCTCGGTTGGTGACGTCACCGGAGCGCACGCGCACGAGGCTATAAATAGATGAGCCACAGGTGCATCGTCAGGTCTTTTGTTTTCAGATCACTCTGTGCATGTGTGCGTCAAAGAACTCTCTCTAACTCATCTTTTGATCTTTGTTAGGAGTTAGTTTTTGCTAGGCAGTGTACAGAACATTTCACTCTTTTCTATCTTTTCTCTCTCAAGTTAAATCAAAGAGTTTAAAGAGAAAAAAAGAGTAAAAATGAGTCTACAAACCAGTAAGCGTTGTGTTCCTCCATGCTCCCGTCCCATTTCGGAGCTGGATACACACGATTACTGTTTTGTTTGTTTGGATCTAAATGACGAGCAAGAGACGGGTCAGTCCCTTTCGCTTGCCACGTCACCAGATCCTAATATCCACTCTCGTGATCTCGAAGCGCGCTCCAGTGCTTCTTCGGTTCTCGAGGGGGATAACATATCTCTTGGCTCGTCATAGCACGAGCAGCCAGCCTCTGAGCATTCCTCTCGCGGAAAGAGATCTGTCGAGGAATTGTTAGAGGTGGTTACTCGCGCCGTGGACAGGTTGCAGCTTGACTGGCCACGCGAATAAGAGATCCCCAAACACAGTAGATTTGTGGATTATACTTCTCATGTACTTCTCGTGTCTTTGTGCCTTCGACGTCGACTTTTTCGACTATCGTGGGTGTGAAGTCGCGGGGATATATGGAGATATCGGGTGAAAGGGACGCTCGCGAGCTATCGCTCGCCCGAATTTACATCGTCTATAAAGAAACCTACCCTCCCCACTAAACCATGTAGCACAACATCAGCTTAGTGGGTAAAGTTTATCAAGCTGCAGGTCAGGCTGGTACTGCGTTGCACACTATAGCAGTGTTACAGGCGTACCAGGCTGATTTATTGAAGGATTTGAGTGTGTCTCTCCGTGCAATCAAGCAAACGGCTCGCGCCAGCGGCCGCTCTTTGAGTGCTTTGATCAGCGCGGAGAGGCTGCTGTGGCTGAATCTGACAGGAATTAAAGAAAGAAAACTGTTTTTTCCTGTTAGATTCCCCCGTTTCTCCCTCCGGTTTATTTGAAAACCTGGTTAATACCATTGTTGACATATATAAGGAGGTAAAGAGACAAGATGAAGTATTTGTGCATTTCTTCCTCGCCGCACTCAAGGGGAGGGGCCGTCTAACACAGTCCCGCCCCGGTCCTTCAACATCTAGGGAGGTTAAAAAGCAGAGCGTGGCTTAGCCTGCTCCCCCTCGTAGAGACTGGGAACAGGCTCGCTGCGCCCAGCAACCTCCCAAGCAAGACCTCAGGACTATTATTAACAAAAATAGAAAGTCCTGATGGTCTGGTATCTACGGTGAGGGTAGTTCCCCGCGGGATGTGGCGTGTTTAACATCTTCGCCACTTCCCGATGCCCTCATAAAACCTCTCCATCCCCGCCACTTCTCGTGCCTCGGGGGGCAGCGGTTTCCAGCGAAATGTTAGATGTTCTGTCGTTTCCAGCTGTCATTCTGGACGCTGAACATCTAACATGCCCTCAAAAGGAAGTATTAAAATTAAAACTAAATTAATACCACTCTCAGAGTCTGGCAGCGTGTAAAGCTTCTGCCAGGCATCTCTTTGTGGGGTTTAAGCACAGTACAGATAGGATATAAAATCCAATTTATCAGTCATCTTCTGCGTTTCAACGGCGTGGTTTACACTTCCGTGAAACTGGAACTGATGCACGTACTGTCACAACAGCTACAAAATCTTCTGAGCAAAGAGGCCATAGAGCATGTTCCTCTTTCAGTAAGAGAGTCGGGCTATTAAAGCAGATACTTCCTGGTTCCCAAAAAGAATGGGGGGCTGCGTCCAATCTTAGATCTTCGAGGCTTAAACCATTCAGTTAAAGCGCTCAAGTTCAAGATGTAAACTGTCAAGACGGTCGTGACGCAGATTCAACATCATGATCGGTTCGTCACGATCGATCTGAAGGACGCATATTTTCGCATAGAAATATTGCCACAATAAAGGAAATACCTGAGGTTCGCTTTCGGGGGCGAAGCGTACCAATTTCGGGTTCTTCCATTCGGCCTAGCCTTGTCACCCGCACATACACAAAATGCATGGATGCAGCACAGGGCTCCATCACGACCCCTGGGCATTCGCATTTTGGACTACATAAACAATTGGTCAATTCTGAGCACAATCGCGAGAGATGGAGATCCATCACGAGACATCGTGTTAGCTCATCTGGTTTCTCTAGGGTTGAGACTCAACACCAAGGAAAGTGTTCTTTCTCCTGCCTTGAGAATGACTTATTTCGGAATCGTTTGGGATTCGATTACGATGTGGGCGCAGCTGTCTCCCGCTCGAATCGAGACCATTCGGCAGACCATGACCAAAGGCAGGCCAGACCAAGAATGCACTGTTCGTCAGTACCAACAATGTTAGGTTTCATGGCATCAGCATCCACGGTGATTCCTTTGGGGCTGTTGCACATGAGACAGTTTCAGTTGTGGTTAAAAGCCGGAGGATTTTATCCAAGAGCCAATCCTTTAAGGCAAATAAAAGTGGCGCGCCGCAATGGCTTCGTACACTATCTCCGTGGTTCAGACCCCGGTTCCTCACCTTGGGTCCCACTCTAGAGGCTCCATGTCGTCGCGAACTGCTAACGACGGATGCCTCCCTGATGGGCTGGGTAGCGACCTTAAATGGTCGTCCAGCTTAAGGGGCATGGGAGGGCCGTCAGCTTGTTTGGCACATCAGCTGCCTCGAGTTGATGGCTATATTTCTGGCTCTGAAATATTTTCTCCTTCAATTAAGGGGCTGTTATGTCCTAGTGCGGGTGGACAACACAGCGGCAGTCTCTTACATAATCACCAGGGAGGTCTATGTTCTCGCAACCTGAACAGGATAGCGAGACAGACTTTTCTCTGGGCCCAAGGAAAGTTCCTGTCACTCAAGGCAGTTTACATTCCAGGGCACTTGAATGTGGGAGCAGACTTGCTGTCCAGACAGACATTACCGACGGGCGAGTGGAAACTCCACCCGGAAGTAGTGAATCTGATATGGACCAGATTTTATCGAGCGGAAGTGGACCTCTTCGCCTCTTTTCAGACAGCGCAATGTCCCCTCTACTTCTCTCTGAGTCACCCAGCTCCGTTGGGTCTGGATGCGATGGCGCACTCATGGCCCAATATGCGCCTGCATGCGTTTCCTCCAGTCTCTCTGCTCCCGGGGGTTCTAGCCAGAGTTCGCCAGCAAGGGTCTTGCCTCTTACTGATAGCGCCGCGTTGGCCGAACAGAGTATGGTTCTCGGAGATAATATCTCTCCTCGACGGCTCGCCTTGGGCGATTCCGCAGAGGAGGGACCTTCTATCGCAGGCGGGGGGAACGATATTCTACCCCAGGCCCGACCTGTGGAAACTTCATGTTTGGCCCCTGAGGGGTACCAACTGAGGGACACTGGGCTTTCACCTGCCGTTATTGAGACCATCTTAAGTGCTAGGGCTCCCTCCACTAGGAGGAATTATGCCTTTAAATGGGGCATCTTTGAAACTTGGTGTGCTGCACACAATGTAGATCCAGTTAACTGCCAGATTGCTTCAGTGCTGGACTTCATGCAAGAGAAATTATCGTCAGGCACCTGCCCCGCTACTCTTAGGGTATATGTGGCCGCTCTTTCGGCTTGCCACGCCCTGATTGATGGGGCGCCACTTGGTAGGCACCCTCTGCTCTCCCGCTTCCTTCGTGGAGCCAGGAGACTGAGGCCTCCAGTGAAAACCAAGATCCCTTCGTGGGACTTAGCTTTAGTCCTTGAGGGTCTGGTCGAAGCCCCGTTTGAACCTTTAGAATCAGCGTCTGGCAAACTTCTGACTCTAAAAATGGTTTTTCTAATGGCAATAACTTCCTTGAAAAGAATTGGGGATATGCAGGCTCTGTCTATCGCGCCATCCTGCTTAGACTTTGCCCCAGGAATGGTGAAGGTTATTCTGCATCCACATCCTGATTATCTGCCTAAGGTGCCATTCTCGGCTGTGCATCCGGTCATTTTGGAAGCCTTCTGTCTTCCACCGTTCACAACGCTGGAGCAGGAGAATTCTCATAGACTGTGTCCAGTCCGTGCTCTGCAGGCTTACATCCACCGCACTAGCCAGTGGCGTAAGTCGGAGCAACTCTTCGTCTGTTATGGCCCCCATAACAGAGGCGCGGCTGCCACCAAGCAGACTATCTCTCATTGGGTCAGGGATGCTATAGCTCTTGCCTATGAGGCGCGCGGTCAAGCTTCGCCTATAGGCCTAAGGGCTCACTCCACCAGGGGGGTCGCCTCGTCCAATGCTCTGGCAAGGGGCGCTCCCCTACAACAAGTTTGTGATGCGGCAGGCTGGTCCTCTCCGCACACATTCATAAGATTTTATAGCTTGGATGTTCATGCCACTCCGGGCTCTCATGTCCTTGAGTCGACATCACAAGCTAATGTCTAGGCCTTCTTGCGTTCTTGTGAAACACACCTGCACAACCGTAGGAGTCCAGACATAATCAAGCACGGCGGCGTGGGTATTCTCGTTCCCAAAGCGATTAGCAGCGCAGCATCGACTGTAGCTTTCAAAAGGGAACAAATCTCGGGTTACTTGAATGTAACCTTGTTCCCTGAGAAAGCGGAATGAGATGCTGCGCTACTTTGCCGTGCTGAAGATGTCCCAGGACTGCTCTTCAGACAAAATATCCTGACGATGCACCTGTGGCTCATCTATTTATAGCCTCGTGCGCGTGCGCTCCGGTGACGTCACCAACCGAGGCTATACTGCCGTCTAGTCAATTGTATTGACGTTTTACACACAATATTCACAGCTGGTCACTTCTAAAGACGTTCCCAAAGCGCTTAGCAGCGCAGCATCTCGTTCCGCTTTCTCAGGGAACAAGGTTACATTCAAGTAACCCGAGATTTGTTTTCAGAGCTTTGAGACTCTAACATAATAATTCATGCAAAACTCTTCTAACACCTTCAGATGTGCATTACTGCATTGCAAACAGCATTTTATTCATGCACATGACAAACTTTTTATATTTGACAGAGTTTCAGTAACATTGCATCAAACCAGGTTTGTCCGGAGCAGAAACGCTGTTTTCAGAGCTTTGAGACTCTAACATAATAATTCATGCAAAACTCTTCTAACACCTTCAGATGTGCATTACTGCATTACAAACAGCATTTTATTCATGCACTTGACAATTTTTTAATGTCTGACAGAGTTTCAGTAACATTGCATCAAACCAGGTTTGTCCGGAGCAGAAACGCTGTTTTCAGAGCTTTGAGACTCTAAAATAGTAATTCATGCAAAACTCTTCTAACACCTTCAGATGTGCAATACTGCATTGCAAACAGCATTTTATTCATGCACATAACAAACTTTTAATGTTTGACAGAGTTTCAGTAACATTGCATCAAACCAGGTTTGTCCGGAGCAGAAACGCTGTTTTCAGAGCTTTGAGAGTCTAACATAATAATTCATGCAAAACTCTTCTAACACCTTCAGATGTGCATTACTGCATTGCAAACAGCATTTTATTCATGCACATGACAAACTTTTAATGTTTGACAGAGTTTCAGTAACATTGCATCAAACCAGGTTTGTCCGGAGCAGAAACGCTGTTTTCAGAGCTTTGAGACTCTAGCATAATAATTCATGCAAAACTCTTCTAACACCTTCAGATGTGCATTACTGCATTGCAAACAGCATTTTATTCATGCACATGACAAACTTTTAATGTTTGACAGAGTTTCGGTAACATTGCATCAAACCAGGTTTGTCCGGAGCAGAAACGCTGTTTTCAGAGCTTTGAAACTCTAACATAATAATTCATGCAAAACTCTTCTAACACCTTCAGATGTGCATTACTGCATTGCAAACAGCATTTTATTCATGCACATGACAAACTTTTAATGTTTGACAGAGTTTCAGTAATATTGCATCAAACCAGGTCTGTCCGGAGCAGAAACGCTGTTTTCAGAGCTTTGAGACTCTAACATAATAATTCATGCAAAACTCTTCTAACACCTTCAGATGTGCATTACTGCATTGCAAACAGCATTTTATTCATGCACATGACAAACTTTTAATGTTTGACAGAGTTTCAGTAACATTGCATCAAACCAGGTTTGTCCTGAGCAGAAACGCTGTTTTCAGAGCTTTGAGACTCTAACATAATAATTCATGCAAAACTCTTCTAACACCTTCAGATGTGCATTACTGCATTGCAAACAGCATTTTATTCATGCACATGACAAACTTTTAATGTTTGACAGAGTTTTAGTAATATTGCATCAAACCAGGTCTGTCCGGAGCAGAAACGCTGTTTTCAGAGCTTTGAGACTCTAACATAATAATTCATGCAAAACTCTTCTAACACCTTCAGATGTGCATTACTGCATTGCAAACAGCATTTTATTCATGCACATGACAAACTTTTAAGGTTTGACAGAGTTTCAGTAACATTGCATCAAACCAGGTTTGTCCGGAGCAGAAACGCTGTTTTCAGAGCTTTGAAACTCTAACATAATAATTCATGCAAAACTCTTCTAACACCTTCAGATGTGCATTACTGCATTGCAAACAGCATTTTATTCATGCACATGACAAACTTTTAATGTTTGACAGAGTTTCAGTAACATTGCATCAAACCAGGTTTGTCCGGAGCAGAAACGCTGTTCCCTTTTGAAAGCTACAGTCGATGCTGCGCTACTTTGCCGTGCTGAAGATGTCCCAGGACTGCTCTTCAGACAAAATATCCTGACGATGCACCTGTGGCTCATCTATTTATAGCCTCGTGCGCGTGCGCTCCGGTGACGTCACCAACCGAGGCTATACTGCCGTCTAGTCAATTGTATTGACGT